>NC_087297.1:8730000-9030000 GCF_015220805.1 Pogoniulus pusillus
TGGTGGGAATATTAGCATTCATTATCTTCGAGTTCACAATCGAAGAACTAAATGAGCATATTACATTAACCTAAGAGTACATTAATGGTGGAGATTTAGGACAATTACAAGGTGTTTAAAAGATCAGAAATGTGGAAGCTTTTGTTATTGGAGCACAGTTGTGACAAGAGATGCCAGCTCACAGCTATAGAATTGCTTTTTAATGTAAACCAGTGTTAAATAGATTCTATTTTGCAAGAGAAGAGCCTGAGGAAAGGAAACAATTTACTAATGGGAGGCTGGGTCTTATTCCTTCTTTATCAGTATATACTAAGAATTTAGAATATCACAAAGACTAATAAACATTACATCTGTTGAAAGAGTATTCAGGAATAAAATCTAATTGAAAGTCATGCCCCATGTTTTTATAGAACAGTTAGGTGACTTATTTGCTGTCATAATTTATTTGCAATCTGGCTTGTGTTTGGTGGGAAAAAAAATGTGATTGGGCCATAAAACTACAAGAGTTGTGCTGTTATTTTTCAGTGAGTTAAAATAAATGGAGAGTTAAGGCAGTTCATTTTGCGGTTCATCCCCTTGGGAAGCTCAAAATGTAATCATTAGATTGATTAGATCTTTTGATAAATGCAATCATTAAATGGATTTGATATTTTGATACTTTCATAAAACCTCCTTCCATAAACGTGTGCATAATTCCATGTAAGAAATACAGCAGCAACCAGGACTGCCTGCAGCTGATTGAGCTAACAAGTATCAGGAGAAATGCAAGTTGTGTATCTGGAAGTGCTGCTTGCTAACAATCTTTGCAAATCTTCACACGGTTCTGCTTTTGTGTGTTCTGAATGTAATTGGAGACAACAGCTGAAAAAGTTGAATAAGGAGAGCAGCTTCCACTCCTTAAAATGACCCTTAGTGTAATCACATTTGTTGCCTGTTGCATGTGGTTTTTTCCCCTTGCCTTTCCCCTGGATGCCTCACATGTTCTATATGATTACAGATTAAAAGAACACATAAGGCATGGTGACCATAATAAGAGCAGCTCATTTGAGCTGGGCAGTGTATTTCTGTTTAAAAGCAGTTATGAAAATTTAGTTCAGCTTGTTCTCTAACAAGCTTGTTCTGCTGCCTGCAACAATTGCTTCTTAGAGGAGGTGGACAAGAGAGCCTCTACAGAGTGTGAATAGCAATTCTGGCTCACCATGATGATTCAAGCTTCAAAAAGAATGAGACAATATGTGATTATCAAGAACTATAGAATATATATATATGTCAAATGGACTCTATGTCTATTACAGAGGAGGAGAGTTGTGGTTAAATGAGGTTTGATCAGATTTTCAGTGTTGCCATGGGAATGTCTGAATATTAATGGTACTTTTTACCTCAATTGTGTTCCTCAGCTTTGTTAGAACAGGACATCCTTTTGATTTGATTTTTCCACTTTTTATCCTCATAATTCACTTCTTTTTTGGTGGCTTCTAAGTGTTCTGCAGAGCTCACTGGGTCAGAGATTTTATCATTTCATTTTATCACATCTTCTGCAGACAGCCAACAGTCACTTGATGATTCTTCCTACTTGTTGCAGACTTCAGACTATCAGTGTGGTGTTTTATTACCACGCATGTATATAATTCTTTTTTGTGAGATTTTCTTTTATTTTTTTTTCTTTTTTGCATTTTCCTTGGGCTTGGAGGGTTCTAAAATGCTGTCTGAGTAACCGTTCCCACTGGTTATGTAAACCAGATTGCAACTAGTGATGTGATGCAAAAGATTCTTACAAAAAGTGTTTTCATTTTAGCCTTGTCATGTTGGTATTGGAGGGAATCCACAGAGACAATTAAAGGACTGGAGCATCTTTCCTATTATGAAAGGCTGAGAGATCTGAGACTGCTTAGTTTAGCAAAGAGAAAGCTCAGAGGGGGTTTCATCAATGTGTAAAAGTACACAAAGAGAGATGGCAAAGGAAACAGAGCAAAACTTCTCAGTCGTGCCCAGTGACAGGATCAAAGCCAATTGGCACAAATAGGCTGGATGTTAGGAGAAAGTTCTTCACAGAGAGAGTGATTGGCATTGGAGTGGGCTGCCCAGGGAGGTGGTGGGGGCACCATCCCTGGAGGTGTTGAAGAAAAGCCTGGATGAGGCACTTAGTGCCATGATCTGGTTGATTGGCTAGGGCTGGATGCTAGGCTGGGCTGGATGATCTTGGAGGTCTCTTCCAACCTGGTTGATTCTATTCTAAATATTCTACTCTATTCTAAACAGGAATACAGAGGCTCCCTCTGGACCTCAGGAAATAGGATTTTACTGTGAGGGTGATTAAGCATGGCCATAAGTTTCCAGGAGAATTTGTGGACGCTCCCTCCTTGGAGATATTGAGTAGCTGTGTGAATGTGATCCTGAGCAACCAGTGCTAGGTAGCTCTACTTGAGCAAGAAGGTTGAGCCATACAACCTCAAGAGGTCTATTTCAGCTTTGAACTTTCCAATTCTGATGATTTTCTTCATGAATAATTCATTTAGCATCAACATGCATATATTGTCAACATCTGTGAGCCCCTGCCTTTTATTTGTGAATCTCAGCAGAGAGATGACAGACGTTGATTGATTTGGCTCACAATTCCTTTCAGAGACTTTTGGATGTACCCTGATAAAAAAGCTAAAACACCACAAGGTAAAAACTGAGGGACTTGCACATCTCTGCCCAGTATATTTGTTAGAGCTGGGTGCACATGCCCTGACCCTCCATCTGTGCTGTAACCACAAAGGGATGATCTGTTACCATGATTGCTTTTGCTTTCAAACTGGCAGCATAAGAGGCTGACATTCTCCTCTTCAGTTCTATTTTCTTATTCATCTGCAGGTTCCTTTCTTTGTTCAGTCTGGCAAACTTCAGAAGGTACAGAGCAGTACAAATGTTGCTATTTCATGAGCAGAGGTATTTTTAAACTATTCATCTGTTATGTCTTGTCTTTTTTTTAATAGTGTGAGGTGCTAGAGGGAGGCTACCACATCCTTCATTTCCTTTCTCCCAGGCTGAGAGATTTGGGAGATAGAAATTCTGATTTGTTTTCACAACAGCATTAGATTGTATTTCCAAGTGAATAATGTTATTGTCCCTACCACCACCATTACTTAACATGTAAAGCACAGACTTCTTCCATCTCTGTGTACATCCAGTGGGAGATGGAGTATTTTCATTTCAGGTGGGTGCTGCTTCTCTGTAGTTACACAACAACACTTGAAAGGATTTACCTACCAATATTGAGCAGAGCAGTTTCCTTAGCTAACTGCCTATGTTCCTGATCAATCCTAGTAACTATGTGTTCTGCAATATGTCTGAAGTCATAGGCCTTGTAGAGGACCCAATAGTATACAGGGTGCACTTGATACAAAGGCTTCAGCAAGTAGAGTCTTTGACACCTCTTTTTTATCCCTAATTAACTAGTAGTCTTTACAGCAGCCAAAGACAGCTTCTAAAAATGAGTCAGTAGTGATTGATGTTTATGTGGCTGCTGCTGAAGCTTCAGAGACTCTTCTGAATGAACATTTAACTTTCTGATCTTTTTGTATTTTTAAGGCAGACATTCCCTTCAGATGGAGTGAAAATTGACACACAAAGCTAAAGGTTTCTCTCTCGCATAACTGCACTCAGGTTTCTTCATCTTTCACAGTGAGCAAGACTGTAGACTGCTGTAGGTTCCTCCATAATTTACTGGTCTCTCTCACTCGTTGCAAGGTATTTTATATATGTTACCAACAGGCAAGAAAAGGGTGCTCTCAGTAACTGCTGCCTTTTATCTGAGAGGCTTCATAACAACTTCTGCTGGTTCTCTCCAGGGGCAGCTTTGACTTCTGGCAGAATAACTGTAGTAGAATATAGTGGCATGTGGACTTCACTGTACAGAAGATGTGAGAAAATTAATGTATAGTTTATAGAAGTAAGGTTGTTCTTTGTTTTCCCCTTTCCTTAGTTATTGGCCTTGTTCCTGAACTGCGAGGTGGAAGAATAAATCAAAGTATAAATTTACCTCATGCGTTGCTGTTCCAGTTCAAGTTTTGCATTGCGCCAGCAAAAATAGTGTCATATAAATAGAGAGAGGTCAGTGTTGAGAAGGTGTTGTGACACAACTATAAAGATCTTCCCAATTTTTCATAAACACAAGTTGGGAGATGCAAGCCAGAGGAAAACTTTGGTAGCAGGAAAAAACAAGCAAACAACCCCCCCACCCCACATTGCTCTTTGTGTGTGACAGTACAATGACCTGCATACTTCCTGACACAGAAGAGCCAATGTTATTACTCTGTTTTTTTTATGTCCATTTGAGGCAAATTAACAAATGTTGAGCGGTACCATCTCAGCATGCAGTCAAGGTGTTCAAAACCAAATATATGGTTGGTTCATTTGTTCATGAAAAAAACAATAGCCTTCAGTTCTGCCAGAATTAGCATCAGGCATTGTACAGGACAACACAGATGGAGTTACCCTGTTGTGTCTTATTCAGGATTTAGTGTGATAGACATGGAAATATTCCAGCAGGAGAACTTGGTAGTCGTGTAGCTGCGGCCAGCAACAAGTGTATGGACAACAGACAGCTTCATCCTCGCCTGCCAGAGCTACACACTGGCACTACCTACAGTTTTTCTTCCAAGGAAGAGCATTCTACAAGTTTTTAAGGTATTTCATTACTGCATAAAACAGAGTCAAATCCTGCAGTTAACTTGAAGGAAACAAAAGCAGAGAAGAGACAGAAAAGTACACATGCTGGCAAAACTGACAAATGAAACTTTAGGAAAGTGAGACATTGGCAACAGGAATCCAGACATTTACATTTTAAGAAACATTTTGTCAGGCTGACTGTTTAAAGATTTCCTTGAGTAGATGGAACCTGGAAAGACTGTTCTCCTGGAAGCCTGATGTTAGGATCTAGAGACTCTGAAATCTTACTCTAACCATTATATATACCCATAAATTATAAGCCCGTATATGTCTAGGGAGGACATTTCATCTTTACATTAACTACCAAGTAGTCCTGAAAGACAAAAAAAAAAAAAAAAAAAAAAAAAAAAAAAAAAAAAAAAAAGATGTAAATAATTACCAAAAATTAGAGAGGAAATACACCTGCATCTTTTCTACCTTACATGTTAGAATCAGAAAGGATTCATGCAAAAAAGAAACTCCTGCTGTAAAATGGTTGTACTGTAGTGAGCAACACCATGCCTTCAAATCAGGTTTCAACACAATTTTCCCTTCTGTTGCTGTTATAATCTTTAGGAAGCTTGGTGTGAAATTTCAGGGTCATGTCTTCTGCAGTTTTGTACAACCTTTTTACATCTGGAAAAGGCATTGTCACATTCTGTGACTTGCTGATGACATCAAGCAGTGCATGAGAACTTTATCCACTGCTCTGAAAGCCACATGTTCTGTTCTCTCCAGGAGACAGACTTTGCTTGATTCCTCATTATCAGCTACCACGGTGTAAATCAGATTATTTCATATTGTCTCACTCAATCTCTCTTTAAAAAAAATACACTTTGTTTCTTACTTTTTAAGTCACAGATTTTGTTTCCACTGCCACCCAAGGTAAGAACGGGATTTATCTGTTACCATAGTGTGAACACCAAGTCTATTCCCTTCCAATTAAGTACAGTAAGTGCTTGTAAGGCATATTTCACGCAATCACTCTTAGATCACTGCTTTAGAATAAAAAGAAGTGCATTCTAGCAATACCACTTTTTCTTCATTGATTCTGAAAAATATAGCTGGAATCAGGGTGTTGGAATTTGGGCAAGATGCATTTCATCTTCAACTATAATATGTGCTCACATACATGCAAAGATCTATTTTCTAAAATGAAAAACAGAAAAATCTTTCTTGCAGATTGCTGTCAAATCACAGCATTTGGCTGCGTGTATGACAGAACTCGTGTGCAAATAATCATCATTAATTATCACATCACAACTAACAATTAGCTATTTTTGTCTTTCCTTGTATCCAGTATGAAAAGAATAGTCTTGAAGTTAGATAAGGAAATGAAGTGTTCTTTAAGACATTCTCTTCCATGAAAGCTACAAAATGTAATTACAAGACTTAAATTGTCATTCAACTTTCCAAGGGAGTGAATTTTCATATCGTATCAGAAGGGAAAGGATGCTTGAACAGCAGAAGATAATGAGGTGTTTCTGGTTTTGTTTGTGCAGTTTTAGTCTTACTGACAGTGCTGTGACACTTCTATTTCATTTCACTTCTAAATAGCAATCTTAGAAGTCAACATGGAAATGCACCTGCTATTCACCAGCCTACAATTATCCATAGCTGAATCAGGAAGGATATAGAAACAGGACCATAACTTTGGTTTTCAAATGGTTGCTTATTTATACCTGCATTATCGAATTAGGCTTTGTCCACTGTTTGGATTTTTTTCCACTCTCGTCTCTGTTTTGTTACTACTTCAAACACATCATTTGCTTGAACAGTGATTGAGAAGAAAACTACCACTGTGTGAATCAAAATTATCTGTCTCTTGCTTCAGCCAATGAGAAACAGAAACCATGTCCTCTGTTCCACTCTTTTTTAAACAGTATTTTTTCTACCAACTATAGAAAGATTTAATTTCCAATGTCTTAAGTGGTTTGATCTCATCTCTTTAGGTTAAGACTTGTAAGCTACCTTTCAGTTACCTGTGGAAAGTCTCCGTCAAGACTCCTTTATGATCCTTAGCATCATTCTTTTCTTGGTGCTGTAAAGGTGTGCCAATAAATATGCTTCTATAGCCCTTCAATACTTGAGAGCTCCGAGTTATTTTTCTTTGCTCTTTATGGCAAGCATTGTTGGTAAAACTGATGAGAACTCTGAAAGCAGCAGCTTTTTTTATGCTGGGTTTTTATTAGCTGTGCACATTGTTGACTCTAAAGCTGTAAGAATGTGCCTTCAATGTGACTTTTTCCCCCAGTTACTGCATGGTAAACTGCTTTTCCTCTAAAAAGAGTTAAGTTGGCTGTCTGGACTGGTTTGTGCTGTCTTTGCTAAGGTGATGTTTTTCATGACCTGCTGTCTGTTGCTTGGTTTGCTTTACTGTGGTCAGGAGGGATTCCTTGGTGTTTTATAGTTGACAGCATTTCTTAATCCTTGTGCTCCCTAGTCATTTGTTGTTAGAATTGAATCTCCCTTTATCTTTCTTAAAATCATCATGAGGTTGGAAAAGAGTATTGTACATGAGCCGGCAGGGAAGAACATGAGGGGTGCTCTTTTATTGACTGCCAGGCTCTCTTTTCCTCTTGACTTAGTGGTTTACAGCCTTTAGGAGAAAAATGATGATGGTGCTCCAGAGAGTAGGAGGCTTAGAAAAGATGAATTTTATTGTGGCCATGCATGACATTATTTGCAATAGGTGACTGATCAATTTATAGGAATAGTAACAACAACAATTCTTTCTGTTGCCATTTGATTATGCTGTGCAGTGTGTACTATTGCCCTGGATCCCTTGCACTCTCACCCTTTCTCAGAGGGCCTAAGTAGCTTTATTCCCAAATCATCATTTTGAAAATCTGTCTTCTAAGTTCTATTGTGACTTCTAAAATTGCAGCTGAACTTTCATGGCTCAACAGTAATAGTTTGTTAATTAGGTAGTGTGATAAACCAGTCCTGCTTTGAGAGAGTCTTACTACAGCTAAACTCACTTTTGGATGGTATTTACTTCATGATTGAGCTTCTTTCTTTTGCCTCTTTCATTCTTCCTCCTTCTTGTTCCTCAGTGGCTGTGTGTTATAAGAGATGCTCATAGAGTAGGGTGCTTTCCCCCTCCACTGCCTCTTAGTCTGTTGTTGGCTTGCATAGTTTACCTGCTGCAACAGGGAGTCAGTGTCAACTAAAAAAGTGCTTCTGGTAGTTTCTGCTTTTTTAATAAAGTAGGAAGCTACTTAAAACACATTCTTCATCACTGCTCCTGTCTCAAGAAGTCTGTAAAAGAGAGTATCCTAAGCCATTTTGCCAAGTGGAGGTACATAAGCTTTGCAATGTTTCAGAAGCTTTGGAGCGTTACAGTGTTCAATCAAAACAACAGTATATTCTGCTGCTCAAGAGACTTAGAATATCTACTTTACTCAATCTGTTCAAAGCTGTGAAGTACAAAATGCACTTAGACATTCTTTAAACTACCCATGTTGACTTTGTGCAGCAGAGATGTTTCAGAAGACTAGCAGTACTGCCATAATGGATTAAACAGGGCACCATCCTGTGTGTGGTCACTAAGGAAGAACCATAGATTTAGGAATCTAAGGCATTGACAACCTCAGGTTATGTAACACAATGGAAAACAGTGGAAGACATATTCCCAGATGGTGAAAAATGTTAGCAACAGAGCAAAAATAAAACAAACCATTAGGAATTCACATGATAGTCTAGGTTACAGTGGACCAGAAAACCACAGGCACCCTCATTTAGCTTCTACAGAAAGGCAATTTATGGATTTGATATGTAAAAGGATAAGTTGACTGAACCCAACTAAGAAGATCATCCAGTACGTCTGTGGGGGACCAAACAAAATCCAGCCAACAACAACAGAAAGTATAGTCATAAAGATTCAAACAGGGAGAACAGAATAGGAGATAGAGGAGGGTGCTGGAATTTAATCTACCTTGCAGCCATGAAACAAAAATAGTTTTCTCTGTGCAGTCTACACAAATATTTGCTTATTCAAACTACCTGAAATAGTCACAATAGTATATTAAAATCACTGGAGTAAGCAAAAGTACAGAGTTGCTGATGCAATTTCACTTCCATACAGATACTATTTGGAAGAAAAGAGACAGGCTTTCCACATTTTAAGCTAATGGTCCTATCTAATAGCAGGAGAAATGGGACTGCAAAGCTACTGATACAGCTATTGCTGATAGGTAGTTGCTGCACAACCCAGATTCTGATACACCGGCACCTGTCGATTATTGCTGAAGGATTGATCGTAACAGTTCCATGCTGCAGTTCCACATCCCCAAATTCAACCAGTAGCAAAGTTGTAGGTATCTTGCTGGTAGGTAGGTGCACACTGGTACACCATGTTTATACATCTTTGTGTGTATATATTATGCATATATGCCTAACTGGCCACACAGATCACAGGCAGGGACACAAGGCACTCGTGAACACAGATCCTTCTCCCTTCCCTGTCTGAGCAGGGTGGAGGTTCACTGGTGAGAAATAGAGATTTTTCTACCTACATGTGTATGACATGCAGATGTAATAGTAGAAAATATATATGTGTGTGTAGAATTTGGATGCCTCTAGGAGCTGGTCCAAGAGCTAACACATAGCTGGTTCTCTACACTCAATTTATAGTCCTAAGCCAGATCAGGATACTGCACTTTGCTGCCTAGGTGGCATAGATAAAAAGTGATGTATTGCAAATCGTTGTGAGCTATTGAAATCATTGCTGGAGACAAATGAGGTAATGCCTTCTGACAACAAAAAGTTAATTAAAACTTCTTGTTGTTGTTCAGAACTTTTGGTTATGCTGCTTGTCCTCTTCATAAAAGTCTGAATAATGACACATATCAGACTGTAAATTTGACAGAAACTTCCTTCAACAATCATTCTGGCTGAATTTGTATTCACATTATCTTGATCTGTGTTCTTTGTTTCCATACAAACGTTCCTTACTTGCACATAAATGCCTTGTGATGACTTCTGTTGCACAGTTGCAGTTTATATTAATGAAGGCATAAACTGTTCTCATTGCACATAGACATCCATTTTGTTAATTTGAAGAACACCAAAATCCCAGTTTGCCCAAAATCCTTAAATGCAGACTGTGTGTTTCACAATTGGACAGAATGCCTTTTACTCTGCCCCGGTGAGGCATACCTGGAGCACTGTGTCCAGTGCTGGGCCCCCCAGTTCAAGAGGGACACAGAACTGCTTGAGAGAGTCCAGTACAGAGCCATAAAAGATGATGAAGGGAATGGAATATTTCTCTTACAAGGAGAGACTAAGGGAGCTAGGGCTGTGCTGCTTGGAGAAGAGGAGACTCATCAGTGTTTATAAATATGTGCAGGGTGAGTGCTAGGAGGATGCAGCCAGGCTCTGCTTGGTGATGGACAGGACAAGGGGCAATGGGTGGAAGCTGAGGCATAGGAAGTTTCATTTCAACATCAAGCATTTTTTTCCCTATGAGGGTGACAGAACTCTGGAACAGGCAGCCCAGGGTGGGTTGTGGAGTTTCCCTCTCTGGACAGGTGGTTCCAAACCCACCTGGATGCATTCCTGTGTCATCTGGTATAAGAAATCCTGCTCTGGCTTGAGGTTGGGTGGACTGGATGAGTGTTCAAGGTCCCTTCCAGCCCCTGACATTCTATGTGATATTGTGTGAATGACTGCATTGCTGAAAGGGAAAGGGCTTGCAGGTTGGAGATTGATTGAGTTTATGATGCTTGCTTCCTTCCTCTGGACAGGGCACAGGGTGACTTATCTCCTGTAGATCATTCAGATAGTGCAGCTCTGTAGGCTGGCATCTTAGATGAGTTGGAAACCTGAACCTAGAGTTTTGTGCTCAGTCCTTCAACGCTCCTTGACCAGAGGAAAAATGCTCTATGCTTGCACGGCAGACTAATCCTGTTCTTGTAGTATCAGAAGGATGAACTGGGGACTTAGCAATTTGAGACAGAGCTGAAGGTATTGGTTCTCACCCCTGTCTCACCAGATGTTGGAATGGATCTTAAAAGATCATTTAGTTCCAAAGCCCCTGCCATGGGCAGAGACACCTTACACTAGACCAGGATGCTCAAGGTCTCCTCTTCTGACAGCATATGTTCTCAGATCCTGTGACACCCTTCCAGATAATACATCACTAAGAGTTTTCCATTTTAACCTCTCTTCAGGTCCTATCTTTTTATTTCCTCTGTTGGCACAGTTCACACCAGTCACCATCTAGCCCTCGAGGCTGTAACTTGAACTTCTTCCTGAAATAACCACGGAGGTATCAATGTCCTGGCTCAGTCACCAATTAGCTATGAATTCAAAACTAGCTCAAATACAGCTTAGATTGTATGTGTTTGATCATAACATTCAAAATGAGCAAGACCAAGCAGACAGACTCACAGTGCAGGAAGCAGCTATTCCAGTCTCTTGGGTTTGATTAGGAATTGAATGTGTGCAGGCAAGATCTTTAGCATTCACTTGTGCTTAGTCAGTTGAAGTCAGACTGATTACTCCCTACTTCTGCATGCAGCCTGGAACTAAGAACAGACATAAAAGCACATCATGCACTTTCTAGTGAAATACCTTGTATTTTACCTGCTCTGTTCCTTCTAGTGTCTGTATGCAGGCTGTGTGCTGACAGTGGTTTTTGGCTCTGTGCACACTGACTAGAAGAGAGACCATAATTCTGCCTTGCTATTGTGCAGGTCACATGTACATATACACGCACACGAGGGAAGTCGTCTTTGTGTGTTGAATTAGGAGCTTGAATCGTTCACTTCACTCTCCACCCACATTGCCAGAGCAGAAGGAAACTGCAGCTTCATCCTTTGTGAAACCAGTACACTGCATTGCTTCTGTGACATAAGGGAGGATCTGAGGCCCCACTAAATCCTAACAAGTAAAGCAGCATGCAGAAGCTGCCATAATTGGTACATCTACTGCTTACTTCCTTCATTTTCACCTTTTCCACTCTGCTCATAGTTCCTACCAACAAAATCTCTCTCCAAGGATTAATGATACGACAGCAAATCTGAGCTGTTGTAGAGAACACCTGCAATCTGTTGGTGCCAAAAAAGGTTTTACTCATGTGCAGTACAGTATTAGAAAACACAATACCTGAATCCTCAAAAGTACAAGGAGCGTGTCCCAGATACCTTTATGCAAAGCCCAGAGCATACAGAGCTATTTTGTATAGACAAGTGGATTCTTCTATGTTCAGCCTAAAACTTTTCAGCAGAAAAAAATTGAGGCACATATCCTGTCTGACCATGTCATAGTCAACCACTACCCATTTTTACCTATTCATTGTCTGGGGGGGAAAAAAAAGCAAATTGGCAAATATGTATATATATAAAAATAGAGTAAACCACTTTCTGCTAACATTTTTGCTCTACTTATTTGTTATAAAGTTGTGTACATGGATGCATTTGGGCTCAGAATGTTACTGGGAAGCTGTATGAACAGATGCCTTGGAACGTTATGTTGCTATGGAGGGAATTTAGTAATAAAAGAAGAGAATCTGTCCTTGAACCAAACAGAAGCATGCTTTGTATGTGTTCAGGTCTTGAATACTAGTAAATACTGGAGTGGAGCATGCTTGTGTGGAAGCATAAATTTGTCTTTGTCAATATGAAAATTGTAATGTCTTCTGTGAATGTGCTGTTCTGATCAAGAGTATCATGTTTAGCCTGGAGAAGAGGAGGCTCAGGGGTGATCTTATTGCTGTCTACAACTACCTGAAGGGATGTTGTAGCCAGGTGGGGGGTGGCCTCTTCTCTCAGGCAACCAGCAATAGAACAAGGGGACACAGTCTCAAGTTGTACTGGGGTAGCTGTACTGGATGAAGCTGCAGTTTGCTTCTGCTGGATGTTAGGGGGAAGTTCTTCACAGAGAGAGTGACTGGCATTGGAATGGGCTGCCCAGGGAGGTGGTGGAGGCACCGTGCCTGGAGGTGTTCAAGAAAAGACTGGATGAGGCACTTAGTGCCATGATCTAGTTGACTGGATAGGGCTGGGTGATAGGTTGGACTGGATGATCCTGGAGGTCTCCTCCAACCTGGTTGATTCTATGTTTATAATAGGACTTTAGCTTAGATATGGCTAATTACATTATACTTTATCTTTTTTTCTTTTGTTTGCTAGTGATGTTAGTGATTATTTTCCATCTCCATATAATGGATTCTTTCCTTTCATTTCTTTTCCCTTTCTATTTTCCTTCTCTTTCCATTTCTTGCTCTATTTCCCTTTGCTTTCTGTGCTGAAAAAAAAAAAAAAAACAACAAAAAACCATGGAAGTAAAATTTGGGTTCAATATTTTAACATATATCAAATGTAAAATAGGATCAAAGGGTGTCAGGCTTTGGAAGGGACCCAAAGAGGTCATTGAGTCCAACCTCCCTGCTGGGGCAAGACCATACAATCTAGTTCAGGTCACACAGGAATGCATCCAGACAGGCCTTGAAAGTTTCCAGAAAAGGAGAATCCACAGCCTCTCTGAGGACCCTGTTCCAGTGCTCTGTGACCCATAATGAAGTTCCCCCTTGTGTTGAGGTGGAGCCTTCTGTGCTGCATCTTCCATCCATTATTCTTTGTCCTATCCCAGGCAGCAGTGAGCAGAGCCTGTCCCCCAACTCCTGACCCCCAGCCCTCAGATGTTTATAGACACTTATTAAATCCTCTCTCAGTCTTCTCTTCTCCAATCTAAGCAGCCCCAGGTCCCTTAGCCTCTCCTCATCAGGCAGTGCTCCAGTCCCCTAATCATCCTTGTAGTTCTTCACTGGACACTCTCCAGCAGATACGTGTCCTTCCTAATCTGGGGAGCCCAGAACATAGTACTCAAAATGAGGTCTCACCAGGGCAGAGTAGAGAGGGAGGAGAACCTCCCTGGATCTGCTGGATACACTCTTCTTAATACACCCCAGGATCCTCTTGGCCACAAGGGCACATTGCTGTGACATGGATGTTATCCACCAGGACTCTCAGATCCCTCTCCACAGAGCTGCTCTCCAGCAGATCACCTCCCAGCCTGTACTGGTGCAGTTTATTATTCTTCCCCAGATGCAGGACTCTGCACTTGTCCTTGTTGAACCTCATATGGTTCCTCTGTGCCCAGCTCTGTGTGTCCAGATCTTGCTGGATGGCCACACAGACTGCAGCTGTACCAGCCAAGGCTCCCAGTTTGGTGTCATCAGCAAACTTGCTCAGCAGACTCTGTCTGTCTCGTTATCAATGACATTGATGATGTTGGACAGCACTGGACCCAGCACTGATCCCTGGGGAACTCCTCTAGTTACAGCTCTCCAGCTGGACCTGGCACCACTGATTGCCACTCTTTGAACTCTATCTTGTAACCAATTCTAAATCCACCTCACTGTCTGCTCTTCCATCCCATACTTCCTGATCTTGTTCACTAGGATGTCATGGGAGATGGTGTCAAAGGCCTTGCTAAGGTCAAGGTAGACTACCTCCACTGATCTCCCTGAATCTACCCATTCAGTTATGGGACTATCAGATAACACACTGTGTAATCTTCCTTCTGTCCAGGAATAGTAAACTGGCAGGTCTTGAGAACCAGTTTCTCAAGTAAAAGCAATAAGCAAATGATCTTCTTCAGTATTGTTCTACATACTCTCAATACTCTTCCTACATAGAGTGTTTCATATTTCCATACCCTGTGTGAAGATGAATGCTCATGTGTGATATATCATAGTTTACACACAAATATGTGAAATACAGTATTTTAAGTATGAGGTTGGTGCCATCATAAACTAATGCTAACTTGAGTAAATAAAGGCCCCTGTTTTCCATGCAGATGAGGAGAAAAGAGGCTAAACTTCAGCAGGATGATGAGCAATGATGATTGCAGTTTAAATCAGGCATTCACAAAAGGACTCACAGTCACATATAAAAGTGGTGTACTCAATCTGTACATTGAGAACTAGGCCAAGCCCAAAGTTGCAGAGAGTGATTGGTGCATAATTTATACATAACCCACCCACACTTTCATATATATTAGATGTCTGTGGGCGTGTATGTGTCTGTCTGTACATACCTAATTGTGTATGTGTGGGTAGTTGTATATATTCACACTGCCAGACTATTCATCCTATGTATTTGTATCAAATGAAAATACTTAGTGACTAAATGTTATTAAATTGTTGGAATAATTTCACTGAACAGCTGCTTTCTGTGCTGCAAATCTTAATAAAGCCTAGAGAAAACTTTTCCCAATGCCTGTAGATTTTCAGCCATGATTTTAACTTTGTGGCAAAGCATACTTATCAACAAGAATAAATTAGTCATGACTGCGTGGCATTCGGAAAGCTTTGGGCTCTAAAATTGGCTCTTTCCACCTGAGGACACAAATGAGCAAGGAATGATGCCAGTAAAGAAATGTGTGTTGCAGCTGAACCAAAATAGATAGTAAAATGGCTTGTAAGCACTAGCTGTGGAGGCAGCATGCTGCTACAATCCTCAAGCAGGGCAGCTGTTTATCTTCGGGAGTGAGTTTACCTGCCTATGTCAGACACTTCAGAGAACTTTGTAATGGAGTCCTGGGACAACTTTACAGCAAAAGATCATGTCAAATGTTATCTGAGAATATCTGAGAAGCAAAGCTCCCATTGCCTGGAATGACAAAGGAAAACAAATGGACGCATAATACTCCACATCCATTAAATACAGAGGCATGTAGTATTTCGTATCTCGTACTCCACATCCATTAAATACAGAGGCATGTAGTATTTCTTATCTCTTCAGCAACATTTTGTCTCTAGCAGTGCAAATTGTTTAAGTCTGAACTTAGATTTTCTATTTTGTCACTAGACTTATTTCCAATAAATGCACCACATTCCACTGTTAATGACGCATCGCAGCTTTCCCTAATGGAATCAAAACTATTATCATCTGATGAAAAGCATCTCCCACAGGAAGCTAATTCATCATCATTTTGAAGAGTGCAAGGGAAATCACGCATAGAAGGAGAGGAAACCATCAGATGTTTTCATCATAGGTTTTTTTTTTAAAGTCAATTCTTCCAAGAAGAACATGGTATGTCCATCTCCAGAATAAAACTTGGTTATACTGCTAAGCTCCAGTAACTTCCTTCTGCGCTTTTCTTTTCACTCATCTTGCCTTGATCAGACCTCTGCAACAGAAGCAATCTGCTCCTAGTTCCTAAGTAGGCTTCTTAATGTCCTCTTTCAGTACAGTCAGTTTTAACACTTCAGATCTCCCTGCCTTTACAGATAGAGTGTGATTTGCCATTGGAATGGGCTGCTCTTGGAAGTGGTGGCTTCACCATCCCTTGAGGTGTTTAAAAGGAGTCTGTATGAAGCACTTAGTAACTAAACCATAGCACTTAGAATGGGTTGGACTTGATGATCTTGAAGGTCTTTTCCAACCTGATTAATTCTGTGATTCTGTGATGCAATTAATCTAGGTATTGTGTGTGAAGGTCACTACCCAAATGCTCCCTAGATGGATACAACTGAAATGTTTGTGTGGCTCTGGTATGTGTTTCCTTAAACATGGTTCTTTCTTGACTAGTCAAGACTGGGGCTGTGTGGGACTTTGTGAAAAACTTTTCACCAGTTCAAGATAGAGGGAGCTACTGAAGAGAGCCCAATGGAAGGCTGTGAGGGACTTGAACATCTCTGCTTATAGGAAAAAGTGAGAGAATTTGAGCTGTTTAGTCTTGAGAAGAGAAAGCTGAGAGTGGGCTCTGTTAATATCTGTAAGTATCTGAGGAGTGGGTTTTGAGGTGAAGGTGCCAGGCTCTTTTCTGTGGTGCCCAGTAATAAGACAAGGAAAAATGAGTACAAGATAGACTACAGGAGGTTCCAACTCAACCTGAGGAGAAACTTCTTTACTGTCAGGCTGAGAGAGCACTGGAACTGCCCAGAGGAGCTGTGGATTCTCTCATTCTTTAGACAATTTCCAACCCTGATTGAGTGCTTTCCTGTGTGGCCTTCCTCAGATGATCCTGCTTTAGCAGGGAAGGCTGGACTTGATGATCTTTAAAGGTCTCTTCCAACCAACACTGGGTGACTAACAATGAGCACAGAGTATACAACGACTCGATAAGGAGAGGGAATCATTTTAACAATTCTACTTAATTCATCTTAATAGAGATGATGAATGATAGCTGACTTCTGTTTATTGCTGTATAAACATATAGGAGCTGACTGTCTAAGAGTCACACATGAGGTGCTACTGCAGACTGATTGAGGAGCATGTACAAACTCCTTCTCTTTCACCACATGTTGGTTGTACTTTCCATCGACTCAATAGACTCTTTAAGCTGTGAAGTGCATGCAGACAAAAGATTAGACTTTCCAAAATGGATATACAGAGGCTGCTTTTATTACTTTTATTTATTTTTACTTTAAATAATGATTTTTAATGCCAGGAATGATAAGGTATGTTGATGAAGATTCTTAATTTAGACCCCCAAAGAGAGGCCACCATGTGACAGTGCTTACACTCAGAGCTCTCTGACTCATTATCAAGTGAAAAGACAGATGGAAGGCAGGTACATCCTCATGGGTATATCACTACATACAAATCAGTTACATTAAATTTCCATTAAAGTTAGCTATGTGAGGCAGCTGTAGCTTCTAAGGTAAAGATAAGTTCAATCCCTCTAGGCATCCTCTAGGCAAATGTTTGCAGTGACTCAGGGGTTTTAATACTGTAAATTTGGGCTATTTGCAAACCAAAGGAACTTTCTACATTTCTCACATGATTGTGCAGGTGTATCTGCAGAAGAATTTGTGGGGGAAGAAAAAGAAGATAAAATCAAGCCTCTTTCTGAGGGCCAAAATCCTGCTATTCATGCCTGAGCTCAAATCACGTTGAGATGATTTATGCAGCATTAAAAAATGAGCCAAAACTGGATGCTCAAACTGTGTGCATGTTTGCACAGGCATATGTGCATTATAAAACAGTGTTTGTAATTAGGATCCTTCTTGTTAGTGGAAGTAGCATTACTGCTCTGCTGAGCAGATAAAAGGATTTGCCACTAATCCACCAGTCCCTGTGCCGTCACTGAGGAGCCATACTCTGTCCTGCAGCAGGTCTCCTCATCCTTTCCATCTCTCATGTACCTAGCACCCCTTCCACTGAATGTTACCCTTAGCTTTCCTTCAGAGAACTTCCTACCCAACTTTTTTAATGCTGCAGAAGAAGAGGAAAGCATCTGGCTTAGAAACTAAGGGTGATGTAATGCCCAGTTTCTGGTTAAGTAACAGGGGAAAGAAGTGAAGTAGATGGTCTGACAGCATGATAAATGTATTAAGCAGTGTGTTTTTAAACTCTTCACAGTGGTGAAATGTAGGAAAGATTCAAGTAAAAAGAGAAAAATAAGGGCTTTATGCTCTCCCAGATCTTCTGATGGAAAATTTAATAGACTCCATGCACCACATTCTGGGCAGCCCCAGCTCTCCTTAAGACTTACCCACCACTTTAGCTTAATTTCTTAGAATTACCTTAGCTGTGCTAATCATTAGTGCTATGATTTAGTCCAAACTAGCAGGTATTAATCAGCTGGATTTGCTTAACAGGTGAATCTCATTACCATAGTGTGTGGCAACAGTTTAATCCACTGATTTTTGTCTGCATTGGGGATTTAGCTGAAGGGGTCATGTCCCCCTATTTATGTATGTATGTGCAGCATGCAGATAACCTAGATGGTACTGCTGCAGCTATATTATCAGAGTGCACTTTCTAATGACTTACCATTATTTCATTTCTTTTAAAGTTTATACTTTTTAATGTTGGTGAGGGGAAAAGAAAATGGGTGCCTCAAATAAGGTCATTTCATGCAGTTATACTAACCTCTGAGCAGTTAGAGCCAGCTTTGGCACTGACAAATTTGGTGTCAAGCCAGAGAGTGTTCTATAAATATAATTTTAAGGCAGCAAGTACCAGCAATTTTTAAGGCCAGGTTTTATTCTCCTCTCACTTGCAGTTTATTTATGGAATTTAAAGATTTTAGGTGACCAAACCTTTTGGCTAGTTTTATGGGTATAATTTCTAGGTATCTGACACAACTTGCCAATGTAACAGCAACATCTCCTCTCTTTATCTAATACTCATGTATTAATTGAGAAGCAACTGATGGGTTTGTTGCAGTGCAAGCCTTGAATTTCTGGACAAAGTTTTCTTTATAGACTGTAATGCAAGCAGCTCTAGGTGGAAATAATATTTAATGATAATCAAATTTTTTTTGAGTTATCAGAGATGTAAATTTAATACCAAAGGATTGAATCAGGAGTAGTGTGAGAAGGGCAGGAGCCCTTACACCTTATTATAGCACAGAATTAAGCACATAATGTATAAAGCTTTCTGCTGCAGTGACCTTCACATTCTGACATACTAAAGACAATTATTCCACGTAAAGCAGTGACATTTCCTATTCAGGTTACTGCAGACTGTCATATTAAAACTTTTTGAGTCTGAGTCAGTTTATTGATATTTGCTTGAACATCTTTGAAGTTAATGTTCCCATATCCAAATCTATGGTGGATGTCTTCCTTCTAGCCGCAGTGGTGCCGGACAGAGATGGCATTAATGTGAGCACTTAAGGGCTGTAGCAGTAGCTGCTTATGAAAATATTTTGCCTTAAACTTCTGACATGAGATGGTGGCCTTGTATTAAATGTTTCTGTGGAAAGCTTCAGCAAAGAGGGTTCTGTTCTTTTTCTGTGAACTGGATTATTTGAAGAAAGCCTTACAGTTCTTCAGGCACTGGGAAGCTTGCTCCAAATCCTTCAGACCAAGGGTTTGAAACAAGCAAGATTGGCAGTGCTGGGTTGATGATTTGACTTGATGATCTTATTGGTCTTTTCCAACTAAGATGATGCTGTAATTATTTGTCCTTTAGAAAACCAAATACACTGTAGAATTGAAACAGTTCATTCTAAAATGCAGCTCACTATCAAGAAGAACAACTCCCACAAAACTGAATATGAAAGAGAGTCCTTGAGGACTTTCTTTGAATTATAAATACTTAGTGCAAGTAAGAACTGTGGTTTCTTCTCACTCAGTCCTCAAGACTTTAGATCTAGGCTAACACCCATCTAATCCCTCTTTCATGGATATTCATATGCTAAAAGAATCTCTTCTCTAGTATAAAAGAGGTAATTATTTCCTCATTACAGTTTATTTCTATTCCTGACTGCATTCTCGGTTTGAATTCCTTAAATAGCAACTATTAAAATAATACTGCAAAATAATTATAGGTGATATTTTGCCACTGTGGATTCCTAATTGTGTAGCACTGACTCTAAGTTTCCCTACTATTCAGGCAGCTGTGTTAGCAGAAGTGTTTTTGACAGTGCAGAAGGCGACAGAAGGCTTGAGACTACCATGGTTTAACCCTCCTGATCATGAGACCTTTTATGACAATATTTCTTTCTATAAAGGTAGTCATGGTTGATACCATTGGCAGATAGCATGGAGGCAGCACTGCCATTGATGAATCTAGGAAAAGTGATACATTTGCAGCTGAAGCCTTTCCAGATGACCATATAGACTTAGTGGAGCTGAGCAAGGAGCATGCCCATCCTTGTTGGCAAGCCACACAAGGTTGCTGTAGATGTAGGCTGGATGTTAGAAGGAAGTTCTTGACAGAGAGAGTGATTTTCCATTGGAATGGGCTGCCCAGGGAGGTGGTGGAGTCCCCATCCCTGGGGGTGTTCAAGAAAAGACTGGATGAGGCACTTGGTGCCATGATCTAGTTGACTGGATAGGGCTGGGTGCTAGGTTGGGCTGGATGATCTTGGAGGTCTCTTCCAACCTGGTTGATTCTATGTAAGCAGAGATGATTTTAAATGGTCCTACCAATACCTTCAGTTACCTCGAATGAACCAAACCAGTTCTAACCTTGAGAAAATTAAACCCTTTTTGTCCATTCATTGATTCTATAGAAACTTGAGAGATCAATCATCCAGTTCTGTCTTTTCTTAGATTCCAGTACTCAGTTAAAATGCTAGATTGATTAACTGAGATCTTAATGACTAATTTTATATCTTCCCTTAAAAAGTAATTCTTCTGGGCTTTCAACAAAGAACTGTCTCTGCTGTGGTAATTTTCTGTTTACATCTTATTGTGCACTGCATATAGAAGCAATTCAAACAGTCCAACATTGCTGCTATAATTCTCCACCATCGTTTTTACTTCCCTACACAAAATTCTCTTAGCATACTACTCAATTGCAGGCTTAGCATAGCAGTGATTTATGCCATCTTCACTTTGATCAATCTTCTTCACAGACCTGTGCCAATCAGGAAAGCTTCCTATCACATCCTCAGTCTGATAGATATGGAAGGTAAACACTTATAGAACTAAAATCTAGGACTTCTTAAGGCAGAACATTCCAAGTTTGACCTTTATAGTACATTACCCTGAATATATTAAAAAATAGTAACCTTATTTGCTCTTATATGTAGATGTTTAGAATCTGATCAAATTTTGCATAGCCTAAGATGGAAAAGATATGAAGTTTGGGGTCTGGCTGGGTAGCTCTGGCAGAAACAGATAAAACTTGTCTTCCTACTGAAAAAAAATTGGTTTTCCTCCTATAATTAAAGAAGCAGAACAAATTTCCTTGCAGACAACCTGTTCTGCATACCATAAAATCCACAGTGACACTTGGAAAAAGCAAGGAGCAGTAGTTTGCCCCCCCCCCCCCCCCTTCTCTTATTGGCTTTCTTTTTAACCAGCAAGTGCTGAAAAACCCCTCAAAAGCCAGGTTTTATTAGAGCAGAAACAGGCATGAGTAATGCTTCTAAGAAGCTCACTTTTCAAATACTTGTGAAGAGAGAGCTCAAGGTGAAACTGAACAGGAATAAAAGCCTTTGTAAATAGATCTCTCCAAGCTGTGTTCTCCTTTTGCGCTTGTTCCTTCTCAGGGCCTTATTTCAAGTCTTAGTGACTTTTGAATTACAGTAAACTCCAGTGCCTTGCAAATTCCAGTGCCTTGTGTCCTGATGAACTCTTTCTTTTTTTTTGTCTGCTGTTTTGCTGTGCACAGGAAGACTTCTTCCTTGGGGACTAAGTGACAATGGAATGAGGAAGGTAGCTCTTATCTGTTGCTATACGGTGGGTGCTGCTTGATACGGGGTGTGGGAAACTGTCTGCCCATCCATGCCACTCATTCAAACATGATTCCAAATAGCACAGTAAAATTGTTATGGTTCATCACAAGGTTAAACTGAAAAAAAATGATGATTTTCTCTTAGATCATAGAATCAACCAGGTTGGAGGAGACCTCCAAGATCATCCAGTCCAACCTAGCACTCAGCCCTAGCCAATCAACCAGACCATGGCATCGAGTGCCTCAGCCAGGCTTTGCTTGAACACCTCCAGAGATGGTGACTCCACCTCCCTGGGCAGCCCATTCCAATGGCAAATCACTCTCTCTGTGAAGAACTTCCTCCTAACATCCAGCCTAGAGCTCCCCTGGCACAGCTTGAGACTGTGTCCCCTTGTTCTGTTGCTGCTTGCCTGGCACCAGAGACTGATCCCCACTTGGTGACAATCTCCTTTTGGGTAGTTGTAGACAGCAACAAGGTCACCCCTGAGCCTCCCCTTCTCCAGGCTTCATACCCTGAGCTCTCCCAGCCTCTCCTCACAGGGCTGTGCTCCAGGCCCCTCACCAGCTTTGTTGCCCTTCTCTGGATATGTTCCAGTACCTCAACATCTCTCTTGAATTGAGGGGCCCAGAACTGGATACAGTTCTCAATGTGTGGCCTGACCAGTGCTGAGTACAGGGGCAGAATAACCTCCCTTGCCCTGCTGGCCACACTGCTCCTGATCCAGACCAGGATGCCATTGGCTCTCCTGGCCATCTGGGCACACTGATGGCTCGTGTTCAGTCTTGCTGTACTAAATGCTGTTAGGGATTGGTTTTTTTTTTCCAAAGGATGATGATTCTAAAGGAAACTTAGAAGGAAAGATCAAGGAGTTTATCAAGTTATTTAAAATGAGTCAAATTCCTTACACACACACACACACATATATATATATTTACAATTAAAGGAGATTCATGGTATGCTTAATTTATGTCTGTCTCTGCTTCTGTTTCTATCAGTAGTGGCAGGTTCAACACACTGTATGATTCTGTGACTCTTAGAAGTGCTGCTGAAAAAAGTGATGCCATTTTGAGCCACTTAATGTACCAAGCACTGCAGATATGCTTGGCCTGACAGATCTTAGTTTTCTTTTGGTATAATCTTGCAGCAGAAAACCACAAGAGCTGGCAAAACCCTCAAAGAGAGGATTTTTGTCACAATATGTGAAAATTAAATTTAAACAAATGATTTAACTAATTGAATGGAGAACCTTTAGGTGTCATTTGTGCTACCATAAAACTGCATTTTAAGGACTTTTTCTCAAGCTGGTTGATAATCCAACCACATTAGACATTTAACTGTGTCTTCTCATGGAATCATTTTTTCTCTCTGTTGGGTGGCACACAGAAAAAGCAAATATAAATCATATCCATACTTTTGTGTCTTGAAATTACACTCAGTTCAGAGCTTCTAGTTATTGCTTACCCCTTCCTTATTCTATAAGCAATATCACCCCTTGTTTATTGCATGAGCAATATTTTTTGATCAGCTTCACCGTGAGAGGAAATGTGCCCTTCTCTTGGTGAATAGTTAACACAAGAAGAACTCAAACACTGAACTAGGAGGCTAGAGAGAGGAATCTAGTAGGAATAGAGACCTTAACTAAGAAGAAAAAAAAACAAAAATCTATGTCTTTGAGCTCTTCATACATCACAAGTTGTTATATCATGTACTGTGAAATACTGAAAATCTCAGCTCCTTTTTCTCTGTTTGCTTAGCAGATAAGACTTGCTCTAGAGTGTTTTAATTAGTTATTTTATTCTACAGAATAATATCTGTTTGAAATAGCTACTTCTAAGCCAAGTTTCTTAAATAGACTGAGCTGGGTTGATTTCTTTCACTGAGGTCACTTAGAAGTAATGCAGCTCTGAAAGTCTTTTCACTAAACTGATTATCCCTTGCAGAGAAAAACACTTGTCTTGATTACTGAAAAAAAACAACTAAACTCCCAGTGACATCCTATTGCTTTCCTTTGTTGTTGTTTTAAAATGTGTTGGACTAAAGAACCTGTGAAATGAGCTTTCCACTAAGGCTAATCTGTAACATGGATTCTAATTTCTCCTGGTTCATTTTGATCAGTAATTTTGAGGATGAATAGGTGAACTTGAAACCTGTGCCAAGAAAGTTCACTCCCTTAGTCTACCTATACAAAAAAATCACAGCAGGAGCAAGTGAAGGGAGTTATAGGAATCATCAAGTTTGCAGCTTTTGCTCATATCTTTCTGCTGTGTGCAGAGGTAGCTCTATTACTGCTGATTTACAATGATGGAAATGAAATTCTTACTGATTGTAATCAGGTTCCTTGTGCTGACAGGGGGGAAAAAAAAGCAACCCACACTGTAAAAAGCAGACCAAAGAAACTATGGTTTTGATCATTTTCCTCTACCTGCAAACTATCTGTATAAAACAAAACCTTCTGATGTTGTTATATACTTTAGTCCTTTAGTAAACTGTAAATCATCATCCAAATCTATTCAGAGACTCTGTAGAAATCAGATAAAATAGACTTGTGGCATCCAAAAATCTGTCCTTGAGCAGAAATAGGGATTCATTTTCTTTGACAGAGCTTGATCAGCTTTTAATCATTTGACAAGCACAACTTTACTGTTGGGTAACAGCTTTTCTAGCCGAGGCAGATTAGCTTTCCCCTTTAAAGGCAGGGTGTTAATATAGGGTGTGCTTTGCTTTCTCCAGCCATCAACACTGATTTGATCACATTTATATTGCAGTTGGCAGCTCTCAGAGTCAGCCAGCTCTGTGGCTTTTGTAGAATGTTGCTCAAGAACAGATTAAAGTAGCACATAATGTGTCTGAAGACTTTAAAAATCATTTTTAATATGATACCCTAACAGTCATTAATTTGGGGCTAGTCCATAACCTTGTCTCTGAATTGCAGGAATAAACATTAACTATTCCCAACTGATGTGCAGATGACAGCAGTGGAAAAACACCACTCTGGCATGAACATTTAAGTTAACTTATTCTTAAAATAAATTTGTTTTACCTTTGAGCAGGTCGTTCTTAACACAAATTAAGAGCTTGGGCTGCTGAGGCAGAGCAGGCAGAACAGTCACGGAGATCAGAGCTGTAAAAGTAAACACATTGTTAACTGGTTATGGCTTAATCAATAACTGTAAATTGCAAACCTTTCAGTAATGAGTTATGTAAATACATTCAGTAGGTGATCTTCAAGATTGGTTAGCCTGTGCCTGGAAGAAATGACAGGTTAAAAACCCAGTTCTCATGCAGAGACCATGGATTGAGCCAGTGCACATAGTGCGTGGCAGAAACTCTGGAAGTTCTTGTCTCTCTTGAACTGAGGAGCTGTGAACCAGACTCTTCTCTGGTATTATTGCATCTTTTACCTTACTTTGTTACATGCTTAGCACCACTAAGTGAAAGCCCATGATAGTGTCTGCTCACCTCAGTATGATTCCCACGCATTCTTTCTGACAGTTTCACTTTGACACTTGTCATTGTTTTCCTTCGATAAAGGTGGTGCCCGATGCAATACACCTCATCTTCATGACCCAGGCTTTTGTCACTGGCTTCTTCCTTTGAAAGAGCAGTGTCTCCTGTAAGTCTCATCAAATCAGCAAATGTGTGCAAGATATTTCTTTCAGTCTATGGAGAAAGGGGGGCCAGGGTGTCACATTCCCTGTAATGAAACAAAACCAACAGATAATCTTACAAGAGCTGCCTTGGCACAATTCTGTTTTAGAAGTGCTCATTTGGGAGGGAAAGGTGAGGAAATTGCTCCTCAGCACCTTTTTCATTGATGGATTTCATCTTAAAATCTCATTCACCTTAAAATGTGGCTAAGAAAGTAGCTAGTGTAGATGTTACTTGACTAATGTGGGTTGGTTCCACGTGTATAAACACATGCAATTATTTGTCTCTTCCAAGTTCCTGCCTTATAGTCTTGAAGTTTTGGTCATTAAGTTGCTGACATTTAGTTATCAACTGTAGTGAACAAAGCAGCTATGTATTATACTCCTTTTTGTTCTGAATTATCCAAGTTCTTTGAGTGCAGCTTAGCAACATTCCAGAGCACTCTGTTTTCCTACACCTTGTGCATACATTTGCACAGTAAAGTGAGGCACTGCTCCTTGGTCGAACTTTCTATTTGTGAAGGAATACATGTTCAGCCTGACCAATAGATAAACACACAATAAAAAAACACAGCTGAGAATAATTTGAAATAAAATATTTGCAAGGTTTAATTTCTCAGAAAACCAATACAGGAATAATTTTGGAACTAGTTCTTTTTAATTCTATTAAGAGTCCAAATCTGTTAATATCTCAGCCTGACTTGGAAGATGTTGAACTGCCTTGCTTCTGCTTTCCTGTGGATTCATCTTTTCCCCATGAAAATATCTTTGCACTTGCCACGCTTAAGATTCAGAGAGTAAACTCCAGAGCTAGCAAAGCTTATCCTCTACCTGGTTTTACAGTCTCTCTACTAGGAATATGTAGTCAGAAGATCAAGAATATTTATTCCATCCTTGAAGCGTGTGCATAACTCTTAGAAAGCTTAATAAGAATTATGTGCATACTAAGTGAAAACTGCCCCTGTGGGGTAATAAAAAGGAGTTTGGTGAGCTCAGTGGAGAGGCAAAAGTCAGTCTCTTACATTTGAAGAGGTCTGAATTGTCTGGGAAAATAAAAAGTCTCTCACTTCTTACAGAATACTGTGAATTTCCACATTAAAGGAGCCCATGTTTCCCTCCTTTAGCAATGATTTCCTCACAATTGCTTTGCTCTGCAGCTTCTCTGAAGCAGGTAATTTTTATTTTGACTTTACATCTAAATTCCTACATTACATAAAGTGGAGTCATGAATTGTTTGGTGCCATCTCTTTCGTATGTATTCTATCTACTTCTACACTTTCCAGTCTCCAATAAGTCACTACCGGCACAGCAGCAGTAATAAAATTGCATTCTATCTTTTCATGTTGTTATCATATACTGTCTTTTTGCCCTCATGTTACTTTCTGCAGGTAAACTATTTCACTGAGTACTGTGGTTTGAAGTGTTCAGCGTCACCATTTGTCAGAGCTTAAGATTTCATTACAGACACCTTGAATTAAAACTTGGACATGAATTCTAATAAATAGAAACGCAGACATCTGCAACATATGTTGTTTTCCAGTAGAAATATTTCTTTTACTTCAGGGCTTTTTCTTTTTTCATTTTATTTTTATGATTCCCTTTCAATTGCCTACTGAAGAATAGCTCAGAGTAATAAGTCAGACAGTGTTTTACAAGGTAATTATTTTCTTTTGTCATGCTAGCCTTTATTCCAGGTTATTACTGCTTCTTTTTGGTATTTTTTTTCCTTTCTTTTTTTCTGTAGCTGGTAAACTTTATTTCAGCAACTTTCTGGCAGAAGAGAGCATCCAAATCCATCTGCTCAGGGATGTTTTACAAGAACTAAATTGCAGGCTGTGTTCTCTATGTTAGGTGTCAAGGAATGTAGAGCAGTGAAGGATGGTGAAGTACAGCTAAATGACCCTTTCCCACTCTGCCATCGGTGTTGTTCATGCTGCTTTGGACTGTTCTTTCTCTATGTGAGGACTTCTGCATGTGTGTGGCTCTTTCCACGGTCTCTAGCTGGAAACTCCACATAGCCATTATCTGTCTGGTTCAGCAAAGTCACAGGGGGTATTTTGTAGGTGTTTGGCTGCAACACAACCATGCTGCTGATGTTGCACATCAGGAAAAGGCACTGCAGTGTATTTGTAAAGTATCAGTGTATGCTGAGACCTCACAAATTTGGCATCTTGTGCAGTACCTCTGTTACTGAAGAGTTAACAGTGAAGGACACCTGAAAATAATTTGGATGGTTTATGCAAGTCACCTTCTTTGACAGGGTGTAAGTATGTCCCTGGAAGAGAAGCAGAGAGAATGTATAACTTCAATAATGTTCTGAATTTTTACCTGTCCTAAGCTAAATTTTCCCTAGTATTTGCTTAGGCTAATAAGAACAAACCAGACAGATCTGAAAGATGACTCCTCAAGGATGCAGTCAAGGTACAGAATCAATCCTCATGAGTCAGGCAGTGGACTACCAAGGTGCAGCAAGGGCAAGCTGCTCCAGAGTACCAGGAGAGCCAGCAAGTGAGGATGACAATGAGGCAGGCAAGGATAATGATACAACTGGTAAACTCTATCTCCACAGTCCTTTCACTTGTTCAAAGTAAGCAGAGCAGGGTTAGTGTCAGATGGGAGCACCACACAGGTCTGTAGCAGAGCCACCAGCACTACTGTGGCATAGCTTGGTCAGTACAAGGAGTAAGTCAGCTACAAATGGGTGCTGAGCAAGCTAGGGCAGGCCCCATATCTCCTGGCTCTTTCTCATATAGCTCTTAATATAGAGCTGCCTGACCTGAGGACACATAGCTGCACCAAACTCCACATCTAAACCCAGGCAGCCAAACCCCTGAGAGACCTGAGGAAGAAGAAATTGCACTCATAGCTTAAAGGCATTTTGGTTTCAAAAGTTACAGAATAATTTAATCTGAGTCATGTTGGTAGATACTAAAACCAGAAGCATCATATCCTTCAGTTTTTATACAGCTGTGTAACTCCAACTTTATACAATGTGAAGGTGCTGGCAATTTTAGATATTTTGTAGTGCTTGTTACCAAGAGATGGCAATAAATGGTGTGAGAGGGGAGATGCATGGCTATATTTTATAAAAGGGAGAATGTTTCTGTGAGGTCACCTCTGTGAGTCAAGCCTGAAAACTCTTACACAACAAATGAAAAAGAGGAAGTTCAGAATTTGCATGTTAAGAATTAGAGGATATATTAATCTGCTATGAGGAAATGGTATCATTAAGAGACAAAAATACCTTGGCTTTGCCCATTTTTCATGCTTTAGATGAACAGGTACAAAGCAGCCACAGCACTTGTCAAAGATGGTGAAAATTTGGTGATCAAACTTGGGTTCAAATTAGGGTTTTTTTGTACAAGTTTATCTGAAATACAGCTTGGGTTCACTGGGGGAGAGAAATAAGATGATCTCTTCAGGGCTGCTGTCCAGTTTAATGTGTGACACCTGACATTTCCCAGGTTAGAAAAAGAGGAGGCCCTTCATGCACTCTCTTTGCAAATAAGCAGACTTGTTTTCAGGGAATGTGGGAGCTTTTTGCCAGAGCTATTCTACAAGCCTGTTAAAATGCAAGTCATCTGCATACCTGTAAAAAAGGAGCAGTTGATACCACTGAATGCAGTTTCCAACTCATCTGCATGAAAGGATGAAGCAGACTGCAGCCAGCTTCAGCCGTCGCCTCCACTACGCATTGCATACAGATTCCCAAGCAGAGGTGTTGAGAACATTCATACCATCTGAACCTGTTGTTCACAGTCCAGTAAATTCATTTCTGAATAACAGAGCCAAAAGGAAAGTGATCCAAGACTGCATTATCAGCTCCCAAAACTGGCCTAGGCATCAAGAAAGGCACAGCGAAGGTATGATGCGTTTGGTGTGTGCTTGAGCCTTGGAATGGGAAAGGCAAAACTCTGTGTCATTCAAAAGACTGCTGAATAGCAAAATGGTGTGTAATGCTAGTCTGATGAAAAGTTGGAGGTGGATTTTATGTTTGAGGTACACATTTACTGTATTAAAGCAATGTAAGCCCAAACAGAGGAGCATTAAAAGGAAAGGAAAAAGGAAAGGAAGGTATTCAGGCCACTTTACACTGAGAGAATTTGCAAGGCTGTACTTGTGATAATTTCTTTATGAACAATAATGACATGCAAAAGTATTTTCATATGAGACTGTGAGAAAATGGGGTTGCTATCACTAAAAATAAGCCCACCGCTACTAAGCTTGCCAGCAGTAACACTTCCATAGCAGGCACAGTTTTGTTTAGGTACTGCTACGTCTGGAAATTATTGCTAGAATTTGCCAGCTCAGATTTTGCTACCTTTATTTGGTGATGACTTTGCTAGAAATTTACTGCAGAACATCGATAGAGAGATTTTTGCTCCTCCAAAATGCACTTTTCCACTACTACTTTTTCTTCTTGCTGTCCTCCAAATTGCCTCCTCTGGGATTTCTTGCCCAGAGATCTTGGTTGGAAGTCCATATTCCATGATGGTTTAGCTACTTGATAAGTGATAACAGGGTCATAACACAGAACCCAATATCTGCATTTTCTGCTCTGGAAAGTTGATTTATTTTTTTGAGATTTGTTGACAAAGGCAGTTTTAAATAAAATATTCCTTTTTTTTTTTTTTTTGTTAGGCATAAAGGCTTAACTCTGAACCTTTGGATTCTTATACTCAAGTTATGTATCATAAAAAACTGCTAAGAGGTGACTGTGCATTGCAGCTAATAGGTTTTTAGGGGGCTGGAGATGTGGGGACAGAAGATTATGATCCTGAAGGCATGAAGGAATCCATTAGAAAATGTAAATTTTTATCCCAGTTTTTTTTTTTTTAAATCCAAATTATGTGTGGGATCCTTTGTAAAGCAATTTGTCCAAGTGCTCAGGTAAATCATACGTGGTCTGTTTAAAGATTTGTGCTGATAGCCTCTTGGTGTGACAATCACAGAATCAACCAGGTTGGAAGAGATCTCCCAGAGTATCAAGTCCAACCTAGCACCCAGCCCTAGCCAATCAATTAGACCATGGCACTAAGTGCCTCATCCAGTCTTTTCTTGAACACCTCCAGGGACGGTGACTCCACCACCTCCCTGGGCAGCCCATTCCAATCTGAGCTAGGAATCCTCTGGTATGATTCTAAAGAGGATGCACCTTTTGTAGCCAAGGCAAAGCATATTCTAGTCAGGCCTTAAATGTGTTTAGTTGAAGAGGTAAAATGCTTTGGCTGAGAATGCCTCAGAAGGACACAGTTACTGTCAGCTAAATTCTGAAATAGAAAAAGAAATGTTATACAACACCCAGGAGGAGATACCTCATTGATTTGATCTGCCTGGGATAAGAAAATTGTTACAGAAGTAGTAAAAAAGAATGAAGAAAACCCAAACCATACCCCAAACAATTTTCCTCAGTGGAGAAACTACAAATCTAAGCTTCCCTGTCCTGTTTAAATGCAGAATGTAATTTCAGTTTCCTGGAAGGAAGCTATACTATTTCAGATGTACTTTGATTTCAACATTACGGAGCTCTAGAAGCTAATAATTAATTGCTACCAAATTATGAGCTCTGGTGAGTGCTTCTGTTGGAGGTTTAAGTGCAGTATGTACTTAAGTATGTTGAAGGTGGTCTGAGTAAGAGACACAGGAGCTATTAATTCATGCAAGGGAATGTGTTCTTCTTTTGAAGGGTTCCTATGTGAAATGTACAAATAAGATAAGCTCCCAGGTATCTACAGTTGAGGTTTAGTGCAGTATATCACTCATCATTAGAAGGCTGTTTTGCAGCAGTTCCATTTGGTCTTTTTCATTAGCTTTCCCTACCAGTGGGGATACTCAACTAATCTTCAGGTAATTAACCTCTGTTTTGCTTGGCATTGGAACTCATAACAAAGCAATGCCTATATTATCTTCGTCCAGCCTCAGTGTCAGCAGATGAGCTGTTTAGGTGCAGAAGATATCTTGACTTAAATTTAGAGCTACCTGATAAGAAACAGTAGTATAAAGTCAAGCTTTATAGGTGATCTGCCCAGTTAATAAAAGAAGATTGGGGGGGGGGGGGGGGGGGGGGGGGAAGGAAAAGGCCAACATACCCCAAACCAAAACCTGAGCTTTTTGAGAGCCATTTCTTTATGAACAATTATGAAACTGTCATGTAGCAAAACCAGAGTTTTTGAAGCTGTTTCAGTGATATCAGTGGGGCTGCAGCAAGCCAAACCAGGTGACAGCCTGGAACTATGTAGTGATTAAGGGCCAGATAGATGTGGTCTCTCTGTGCCATTTCACTGATCACCAGTAGATGAGATGCAGGTACAAACTGTAAGTGCAGATCCCTGTCATAAGGCAAACTCTAGTGCTTCCAGTACTTGTGGTGAGGTGGGGCAGAGTGCATGTATGGGGGTGTTCCCCAACCCTCCTCAGCCCAGGGAAATCTGCCAGTGAGCTGACAAAGGGTCCATTAAGGATCCTGTGGAGCTCTATGTGCAAAGCTACTAAACAAGAGCTCTAAATGGTGCATAATCACATAGGCAGAACTTCCTTCTGGATTTCCCACTGAGTTCTGAGCACAGGCAAGTGTCATGCTACAATTTAGAAGCTACCACTTTCTGTGGCTGACATGCATTGGACATCACATTACTCTTTCACCTTGAATTCCAGCTGATCGGATGCCGATGTTTATTCTTTACACTTCAGTAGAATATGTTGTGCCTGAAAATATCTTGGACATAATGCATTGCTCTTTCCTTGAGCTGCTGTAGCACTACCTCTCTTTGAAAGAATAAATATCCCTCACACTGTGTATGATCTCCTCTCTCCCTTTCTGAAATGGACCTCTATGGATTTTCTTGATGATGGTTCAGAACCAACAAAAGCTTTTTAGGTATCTCAGGGAATGTATTAACTCAGCTTCTGCTCTGTTTTGGGATGCTTTTCCCTGCTCCTCTGAGGCAGTGGAGGAGGAATGGCAGATGTATTCTGGCACTTCAGTGCTATCAGAAGTAGGGGTGATTTTTCTCCTTGTACAGGCTGCCTTACACCACCTGTTGAAAAAGCTGGTACCAAACCTGATGCTATTAAAGGATCAATTAGTTCCCCCTTGGTTTTTAATTGCCTGTTGCTACAAATCTTGGCTCTACCTCAATTTTTGTCTGAAATCCTGTAAATCACTCTGAATTTCAAGCATCTTTACTTCACCTTGCCTGTATTTGGAAGCCACGTTGGCTTGGCCAAAAATAAAAAGGCATTTTGAAATAATTCATTTTAAAGCCTGCAAAGCCCTGCAGATGTCTGAGAAAGATTTACAGTATTGATTTCAATTGGAATTAAACTGAATTGTGTTGATATGACCTAGGTAGAAATTGAATCACAATGTTCGTGGAAGGTTTTGTTGTGGTTTAAAATTGCATTGCTAAGCTAATATTAAAACAAAAACAAACAAACAAATTCCTTTAGCTTTAATCATACAAGAAATATAGTTTAAAGACATAGATAAGACATCACAGAGCACTGGAATAGGCTCCCCAGAGAGGTTGTGGGGTCTCCATCCATGGAGACTTTCAAGGCCTGCCTGGATGTGTTTCTCAGATAGTACTGCCCTGCTCTGGCAGGGTGGTTGGGCTCTATGACTTCCTTGAGTCCCTTCCAACCCCTAACATCCTGTGTGATCCTGTGATGTTCCCTGAAAGTAAGACTGGGTGTCTGGATTCTTTGTTGGGTTTCAGCTCACACTTTCCTCAGTCTATATGCCAGCATATTCCTTAAATTATCTTCTTTACAAATGAAGATTGAGTAAATACTTCCCTAACAGCTCTTAGACATAATTGCAGGTAAAGAGGTGATTTAGGGAGGAAGCCACAGCATAAGAATTCTAGAGAACATGGTAGGAATGTTAAGGAAGTGAACAGTTTTCCACATAAATGATTTCATAAACCTCTGTAGCTCAAAAATTCATTCCTTTCTCTCATTTCTGTTTCATGGAATTATATCAAATTCCGCAGAAAAATCCTTAGCCAGCTTAAAATACTGAGTTAAGCATTTCCATTAGGGGAAAAAAAAACCTCTTAATGATTTATAGTGTGTAATGCATTGTGAAGAATTAGCAGCACTCTTTATCTTACAGCACCTTTAGGTCATTTACAGTTCTAACAGCTGTAAGATTATTTGGCTTTGTTCCACAGTTTTATCTCCAGCTTTCATTTAAAATCAGAAACTTGTTTTTATAAGCTTTATAATTAAGCTATTCCTGTTCTGAGTAACCCCAGAATTACACTGAATGATCCCAAAAAAATTAGCATAAAAAAGAAGTTTAGTGCTAATAAATCCTTGGGAATGTGAGTCCTTTTGTGTATTTGTAAAAACCAATATAAAGTGGCTTTTTTAGACTGGAGTTTACCAAGAGCAACATGATCTAGTTAGATATGCTCCTGCACAGTACAAGGGGATTGGACCAGATAAGCTTCAAAGGTACATCCTAGCCCAAGCCATTCTACAATAGTATTGTTCCATATTAGGTGGAGAAAGGAGCACCAATACTGTTGGCATCAAGGTAAAAAAAAAAGTGTCTAATGTGAAATGAGTGAAAGAACAGCAATTGTCACCACCAGCATCATGTAGTTACTGATGCTGTTGGGATCTAAAACTCCAAACAAGCCCCAGACACAGGCTGCAGTTGGCGGCGCTGCCTTGGAGAAAGCCAGGCACTGCTTTGAGAGGCAAAGTCTTGAGACTATCTTCCTGTGTCGGCATGTTCCTTGCTGCACACATGCATGTCAGGTCTCAAGTGTTTAGAGTCCAAACTTCTCATTCTGTGGAAGGAAAGTTTTCATTATGGTGAAGCTGTCAAAGCTTTTAAAGCTTTTTACATGGTGATTACACAGCTAGGAGATGATGTTTCTTTGGAAGTCCCAATATTAGGACTGCTTCAGAGGTAGTCATACTGTCTACAACTACCTGAAGGGATATTGTGGAGAGACTGCTGCCGGATTCTTCTCACAGGTAACTGGAGACAGAACATGGGGGAATGGCCTCAGGCTGAGGCAGGGGAGGTTTAGATTGGACATCAGAAAAAAGTTTTTCATGGAGAGAGTGGTCAGGGGCTGCAAGGAGCTGCCCAGGGAGGTGGTGGAGTCACCCAGCCTGGCTGTGTTTAAGGATCATTTGGATGGGGTGCTTAGCACTATGGTTTAAGGTGAATCTTGTAGAGTAGGGTTCTAGGTTGGACTTGATGATCCTGAGGGGCTTTTCCAATCTGGATGTTTCTGTGATATCTACTCAAGAAGCTGCTTTGTGCTGTAAGAGTCTCCAGCCTTCTATCCTTCAGTGTTGTGTGGTACAAAGCCTCACAGCTCAAGGGTGTCATAAACCTAGTTGTGATAAGACAACTGATTTTTCATTTCCATTATCTTAGAGTTTCATCTGAACAAAGAAACGTAAAAGAGACGTAGCTTTATTACCAGAAGATAGAATTATACTTTAGCCATGAATCAGGAATAAGATTTTACAGGCAAGCTATAATCAGAAGGGTGACTGCATTCCCCTGGTGAGTAGAAGATGATGATCTCACTGTGGAAATTACTGTTCTGAAAGTAATTTCACCATGAGGGGGTAGCCACCTCCAGAAATGAAATATTGTCATAGCAGTTGCTATCAAAATAATACCCAATCCAGAGTGTGTGTTACTGGCATTAATGACAGTTCTCAGAACTTAGAGGCACTGAAGCCATCAAACATATACAATGATAGCTGCAGAATGGTCACCCACTGTCCTTGTAATGGCTGTCATCTAATCAGACAGAGGGTTTTTTGAGTGTAATAGGCCATTCTAAATCCATTAGATTTACTGTGATTGCCCATAATGCAATTAACCAGTAGCTTGACTCTTCACCTAGAAATTCAGAGTAGCAAGTACAGTGTAGTATAAATCTGCTATCTTAATTGAGAATCTCTGAAACAAAGCTTCTATACCCAGAATAACTGACGATGGATACATTCCTGCTGTTGGAATTCATTGCAGCTTACTTGCAGAGGCAGAAGCTGTACAGGATTGTTTCTAGGCATGGTTTAAATAGAAAACCAAAGTGAAAGCTAGGTGTCCAGAATATCTGGAACTGAGGATTTCTTTAGTACATCATGCAAGGGGGTGCAGTTCTCTTTCAATCTTTAAGAAAAGAGTGAATGTGATGCTTGAGGCTATGGTCTGGCGTTTAAGGATGCTGATGTTTAAGGTTGGACTGGATGGTCCTAGTGGTTCTTTCCAACCATAGTGATTCAAAGTGATTAGATGTTGTGCTGAGGGATTTGGTTTAGTCAATAACTTGTGAAATGAATGACTGGACTTGATGATCTTGAAGGTCTTTTCCCATCTAAGAAATTCTGTGATTCTGTTAACTCATTCTCTTCAGTTGGATGCTAACCTATGCCAGATAAGCATCTCTTGGTTAGCAATATCTCTGCTTTTTGTGGTTTCCAAACCCCATAATATGTTGATCCAACTAACTCATCAACATTTTAATCTGGAGAAAGATGAGTCTCCTACTTGAAATCCCTCCTGTGGTCTCAGCTGAAAGCAGCATGAAACAGAAACTTCCTTTCTGCATTAGTGGGGCAATGCTCTGTGCATTTGAACTGCTGTATTCTACCTGTAGCCACATGCTAGCATGAGTGATGTGATTTTAATTCCTCCCCCCCCCCCAAAATATCCTTTTAGCAGTAAAATAGAATAACAGCAGGCTATCTCATCCTTCTAGTTAAGGGTCTTTTTATATTTCCACTGCCAAAAAACTGCTACACACCTGAAAAAAAAAATCTTGGAAATAAAGTTCTGTGTCTTCATATACTTCTTTTTAATATGATATTCCTGTTTTCTCCAATTTGTCCTAGTTTTCAAGGAATACCCAGGCAACATTTTCTCAGACTGCTAGTTCTGATTGCAACTACATTTATTGGTTATCTGAAAGAACAGAAATCTCTAAAAATAAGGGAAAACTTTTGACTAACACAGCATGAAAAGGCAAAGTCTGTATTGCAGTAGGTTGGAAAGCAAATGTATGTGAAAGGAGTCTCCAAAAGTGTATAAACTATTGGTGCTTGTCCATATATCCTAGAAATTGTACCTTTCCATGTTCTTATAGTGACTCATCACTGTTTACTCTACACTTTGCTAAGTTCTGGCTATTCTCTATGCAACTCAGCTAGTAAGGTTTGGCTAAGCTTTGGTTGCATCCAAAAGGATTTCAAGTCCTGCCAGTTCCTTCTTTTGGCTAGGAGTTTATTTATAACCTTGTTTTCTGCTAGCAGCCTAAATAATCACCTTTCCTTGCAGTCACTCTTCAGATAAAAGGTTAATGACCTGTTCCTAAATCAAGTTGATCAAGAAATAGGGTAGGGAGTCCTTTAATACCAGTCCTCATCTAGTGTGACTGTATGGAGCCTAATTCAGTATCTCCTTGGAGCTTCATGCTGCTGACAAATGCACTCATATCTCGCTCTCTCATAAGTACTTGTTTTTGCCTGCTTGGAATCATGACAAATCCTTGAAATGCTAGAATTCCTCGTGGTATCTCCTATCCCCAAAATCCTGAATGGGTTCATCAGCATTTTCCTGAGAAGTAAATAGCTCTGAAAGTGTGGGCAAGGATGTGTGTTTCTACTATAAGCTTCCCCTTTAATTTCAGGATGTTCACTTTAGGACATGGTTTAATGTTCGTGGCGGTGTAAGGTTGATGGTTGGACTCAATGATCTTAGAAGTCTTTTCCAACAGAAACAACCCTATGATTCTATGAACATTATTGTTTATCCTCCAGTGGTCTCAGGAGACATAATTGTGTTGTATAGACATAGAAATGTATTGAATTTATTTCGTGGCTCTAGTTCTTCACTGTTTGCATTAAAGGATTTGTTATTACATCGACATTCCTGTCCTCTTAATATATCTTATTGACATTCCCTCACAGTCCAGCAGTTCAATAATCTTTGTCACTGTTTAAAACTCAAGAGCCTTCAAAATATAGCATTTTATTGAAGCAGGCAAAGTGAAAGGACAGCTTTGTTTTTGATAGCCCAGTAAATACATCACATAGAGAGACTCCGTAAGGTAAGCAAGAAATGAAATTGAGGTCTTCCTTAGATGTTTTTTGTTTGTTTGTTTTTTAAACTCCCCTGAACCCTGTGCAAGCAGAGAGGAGCAGAACCTATTAAAACTCTTCATAGTGGTGTTCTGTATTACTGAATCAGTCTGAATGCCACTGAGAGCAAACATCAAGTTAAATGCCACCATAAATGGTGTCTAAATTTTTACATTTAAAAAAATAAGATCAATGGGATTTGGGAACAAAACCAAAGTTAGAAAGTAAGAGGCTTAATAATGCCACTTTCTTTTTTGGAAGCCTCAATCACAGTGCTGCCTGTCCACAGGTCTGCTGTGTCACAAGTGTCTCAGAAAGAGAAGGATGAGATCCTGCAAACTGCATTTCTTCCCTTCCTTGGCTCTGTAATTCTAAACATATCATCATAACCAAACATATCCCTTTTTGTCTACCATAAATACATAAAATAATCACCCAGTTAAAATTTATGGTCAAATAGCACTACCAAGATATTCACTTGCATCTACAGTAAATTGTATTTGGGGGTTGGGCTGTTGCAGTTCTCTCCATACATTCTCCTTGCTTTATCATGTCTGCTGCCATCATCTAAGATTTTTTTCTGTGTATAAACAAAATTCATCACTTTATGACTGCAGTCATAAATACATCTGACCATATTTTATAATGGTTTAAGGAAGTATATTTGTTATTCTCCATAGGAGAGTTTTTAACGTTTAGAAAACTAATATTTTAATTTAGAACCAGGTTTTGGTTGTTTATCTTTATTTTTATCATAAATAATTCCTAAGGTCAGACTCTCAACTGGTTTTTAATGTGGCTTCTTGTCCATAATTTTGAGTGAAATAAAAATTGCTGAAAGTTAGTAATAATGCAGATCTTAATAGATCACCAGTCTTTGATCTAGCACATGAATACCAATCTATATATTTGTCCATAACAACTGTTTAATGGAAAATACAAGCCACCTGAATGTAGCTGTGGAAGCCACTCAGTAGCCTGACTGAGAGATGCTAGGTCAATTTTCAGTCACATCTCTAGCCTATTATACTCTTCTGGTTCCTAATGAATGATGAAAATGAACGAATTGTTCATTATATTCAACATATTCTGGTTCCTAATGAATGATAAATTCTATGAGTCAATCAAACAGTCTTAAAACTGACTAGAAACAACCAATCATGTCTAAAATAAATCATATATATAATCTATATATTTTTACATATAAAAAACAGGCATTGAGTGTAGTCCACTAACGCACAAAGGAAGTCTCTATTTCATGATGCTTTCAGCTGAGACCATTCATGTCTCATGTGGAAAACTCATCTTTCCCCAGATGAAAATGTTGGTGAGTTAGTTGGATCATATGCAACTTATATAGTTAAGGAAATACATTTGCTATTCTCCATAGGAGAGTTTATAATGTTTAAAAAAGTAATAGTTTAATTTCTAAACAGGTTTTGGCACATATAGTGTTGTTTATCATAATCATATGCACATATGTTAATATATGTATGATCACGTGTTAATATATATGTTTAAAACATGAGTTTTATGCATATATGTTCAGTGAAAAGTGTTCTGATTAAGAGATGTGACTAGAAAGGTTGAGATGATTAAATTACCTATCTGCTTTTCTTTAGGAACAACATTTCAGTGGCTCCTTTGCACAGGTAGCATTTCACCCCCTGCAGCAAGGGAATTCAATAACAACACTTACTCTAATATCATATCATATCATATCATGTCTTCAAACAATGCTGAAACTCCATCCTGATTGCATTTCTGCCAATTGCAATCAATTGGCATAGAAGCATAGAATTGTAGCCTGCAACCTTTAGTAGCCAACAGTGCAAGGTGTTTGTAGCAGGTAAACCAACATATCTTCCACAAAGTAATTTTTAGTTCTTAACATCAAAGTCACTACTTCCCTTTTTAAAAAGCAACTTATTCTGGTATGAGATGACTCACTGCTAAATTTAATCTTCTGTGAGGTGGAATGTTCTCAAAAGGAAGTAGCTGGGAAGGTATAATTACACAGGTTTTATTTTTAACCCATTTTCTCCTAATGTCTTTGCCCACAGTTCTCTGCTCTGGGTAAGCACTGTCACTTTTATACCATAAAGTACAGTAGAATCACTAAGGTTTATTTTGCACTAACTTGAATAGAAAGTTGGATATTTTTGTTAGATACTATCTATTATTTTAATCTAGTCAGGATCTGAGTGTTAGGAAATTTATCCTGGGGACTTAGAGCTGTTGCTTAAGAACGTATTCCTGTCATCAATGTGGGCAAATGCTGCATTTTATACCCCCTGTGCTAACTTGGTACCCACTTGTTGAATTCAAGTAATACTCTTGCCCTTGAGCTTTATTTATATGGTTGTTCTAATTTCTTTTAGGCATGATTGGTTATTTCTGGTGAGTTTTAAGACTCAGCTTGACAGGATATTGAGCCAGGTCATCTAAACTACATTATCTAGAAAGGGTGGACCAGATGATCCTTGGAATCCCTTCCAACCTGGCATTCTGTGACTATAAAACAGAAAAACCACAGTGTATGCAGGAAATAGTACACAGTTAATTCCAGGCTTTGGAGGATGTCACTTTTCTTCTGCTGGTTGTGGGTGGGTTTTTTCAGTTTTTTTAATATCTATTTTTTTATTAATCTTTTTTTTTTCTTTCTGATTCTATTTCTCTGTTTTATTGTCTGCTTAATGGTTTCTGGCATGTCACCATCAATATTTCCAGTCTACTTTGGACAGCCTCGTGGCTCACCTCTTGCATTTCTTCTGTATTCATCAGGGTGTTTCCTTCCCTGATTTTCTGCATTGATGAGCTGACCATTTCTGCCTCACTAGCACACACACATACAAAAATAGCCAAGTGGCAGTTCCTTTTGTCCCATGTATCTGCACAGAGAGCAGAAAGATAAACTATTAGCTTCCAAGCAAGGAAAATAATGACTTCTTCAAACTGATTTTAATACACTGAAATAAAACCACACCTAAGTTATCAGTGTGGGTGAGCAACTCACTGTAAACATAAAAACCATTTCTTAAGTCCCTGCTTTACCTTTCCACATCTACAGAAACATGAAGTACTTGATACAAGTGCTTATGCAAGTGTCTTAGCTCCTCCTGGGGAAATTATGTGGCTGTTCCTGTGTTCTATAACTTGTGAAGAATAGATGAACAAAATAATACAGAAAATAAAGCTCCAATTCCTAATGATGTTTTTATACCACAGATCTTTGAAAGAATCCATTCAATGAAATGAATTCTCTTTCTGTTTTTTTACATATTTGGGTTACTTGGGGTTTATTTCTCCTTGGTTACGGAACATAGTTCATGTATTGGATTTGTGCATGTAAACCCTGAGGGCAAGGAAAGACAATTGTGTATACTAAAATACAGTGGTTTTAAGTGTCATACTTTCTCAGTTAAGTCTTCCTTTGCAGAGGAAGAAGATGCAGATCTGCTTTCCCCAGTATTCTGGCTTATCTTTGGTTTGGAAGCTTTAGGTGTAAGGATGTAAATTTTTGGAGGGGTTATTTTTGTCATCACTTTGAATTGACAGTTATATGATTTAGTGGCTTAAACATGAGTTAAGGGAGGCAAGATTTCAGCTGATAGCTAATAACTTGTGAAACTAACTTGAACAAATCTTTGATGCTGCCCCCATGACAAGTTTTTGCCTTAACTATGGGTAAAATTAATAAGAGCTTTGGAGAAACTTTGTTGGATCATTGACTACTGCTGTGAATGGAAGACTTCACTTCATCTTTCTCTACTTACTTTCTCCTGGTCAAAAAACTCTCTCAGACTCAGAGATAAATAAGGCCATGAGGAGGTGATCAAGAATGTTAGTCATTTGCATAATTCCTGTGAACTTTATAGTCAGCAAAGCTGGTGCAAAGATAAAATGCACCCTTGGTCTGAATGGTGGAGCTTGCAGATATGCTGTCCTGTCACCTGCAGGGTAATGCAGCTATGGGAGGTGAATCCCAGTCCTTTCCCACTGCCTTTGTTTTCTGCTGAAAAACCAGCACCTAAAGATGTGCAGTTTCTATCCCAGTTCTTCAGATATGGGGAGGAATAGCACTGAAATTAAATCCTAATGTCAGACTGGTAAAAAAAGTGGTCATGTTTATCTGCATTCTGTGATGTTGTCTTGTAAAACCCTGAATTTTCACTTGAGGGTGTTCATACTACAGGCAGTCCAGATTGTGTCTCGGTCTGCAGCTGTACTGAAAAGTCACTGCTCTGGAATGAAAAGTTTTCTTGGGTATTTGACAGCTTGGTTCCTTTTGTGGGCAAGTTTCTCATACATGAACAACAAGTAATTCCAGGTGAGTCATTACTCAGTTGAATGAAGCTCATAATTACAGTGTAGAATACCCAGTAATACATCTCTTAGAGAATAATTTTTCTGGAAAGGTAATTGTATTGAGCTCTCAGCCAATATGAAATAAGATTTTACTGGTCTGCAGTTTAGAAGATGGGTCTTACTTTCAGCTCTGGTCTAATTAGCATTTTGAGAAGTTACTAGGAAAACCTGTTAAACTATTATTATACTGGAAGGAAGGAACCTTAATGCGTCAAAATATGATTAATACCAAGAATAGTCTTGCTTTTGTCCAAAATTAGCATGTGAGGAGATAAAGTAGTGAATGTCTGGTGCTCAGAATTTCGTAGGTTGCACCTGTGTGGGCTGATGAAGTCATGTACTATGTACAAAAGATGTGCTGCTTCTGAACCCAAACTGCTGCACCAGCCCAGGTGTTCCCACAGCAGCTGGGTGAGAACAGTGCACTGAATGCCCAAGTGAGACTGGGGAATGTTTGAATGGAAGAATCATAGGGATGTTTTGGTTGGAGAAGACCTTTAAGATCATTGAGTCCAACCATTATCTAACTACCAAGTCTGGTGCCAAACCATGTCTGTCAACACCACATCTATGCATCGTTTGAACATCTCCGGGGTGGAGATTCAACCACAACAGAGTTGTGCTTTCTCCATTCCTTTCTCAAGTAATGCATTAAGGAAGACTTCAGATAGCATATAGATTTCACCCTTGCCAAATACATAGTCTGAGCATTTGGGGAGTCCAAGTGCTGAACTTTTATTCAGTGTCATAGTTTTAGGACCAGAATTTCAGTCAAGTCTATAGCAGTGAAAAATAAGCTCAGGCTGATTTACCTTCCTGAAGTGGTGGAGAGGCATGTGTTGGGCGAGTGTATCCTAGACTGTCTGAAGAGCTGTGTGCTTTTGATGAGAAGTTCCAAGGCTGTGAATAGAGCTTCTGTCACCATCTGACACTTTCAAAGACTATGTTCAGAAGCACATTTAGAATTTTCACAGTAGGTTAAAAAAAAGTTTTAAGAAATGGGAATAATTAATTCATTGGAAAATGTACAAGCTATGATGGTGTTGAATCATAGACTCAGCCAGGTTGGAAGAAACCTCCAAGAGCATCCAGTCCAACCTAGCACCAGCCCTATCCAATCAACCAGACCATGGCACTAAGCACCCCAGCCAGGCTTTTCTTCAACACCTCCAGGACCACCTCCCTGGGCAGCCCATTCCAATGCCAGTTACTCTCTCTGGCAACAACTTCCTTCTAACATCCAGCCTACATCTCCTCCAGCACTGCTTGAGCCTGTGTCCCCTTGTTCTGCTGTTGAAAAGGGTTACAATTTGATAGTTGAATAACTTCTATTACATTTGTTTTAATTGTTATATGAAAAGAAAGGAAATTGTTTCTGAGTTCTCAGAAGAACCCATAGAAATAATTCAGACATACTTCTAATGAAATAGTAAAAGCAAAAGGTTTCTCAGTGCAGGTAACTGTCAATGCAGCTTAATGCAACTACAATTTTAATGATTAGATTTTATAACTGATAGTGTGGAGTCGATTACAATAGGAAAATTGAACACTGAGTTACAAAGTCTGATCTCCTTTTTCAAGGCCCTTTGTATGCAAATCCCTCTCAGCAAGATCGCATGTTCAGGTGTTGCAGGTTCTGGCTTTTGAAATCACTGATCTGGAAATGTGATAGTGATGATTTTTTTTTCTCCCCTTAAGACTGTGAGATATTCCATGCATTTCTGATAATGTTATAAAGTTTTTCTAGAGGAATAGATAAATAACCCAACTGTTTCCTGACCTTGTTCCATGGCATAAATTCTCAATGAAAAGAGCAACAGAGTTTTGGTTTCTTGTAACAGTGACAAAGTTATTTGGTAGGACTGGATGTCCCTTTTAGTGCCATGGTTCAGTGCTTCTTTTGGAGTTGACCTCTGCTCTTTCTGCCTGTGTTACTTCTCTGTAAGAGTGATTTTTATGGGCTAAAATGAGTTTACACTGAATTTTCTGCAGCTGTTGTGTTCATGCTAAACTTTTCCAACCAATAGTTTTGCAAATGCTGCATATTCAATGTTTTACATAGACTTAATTTTCAGTTGCTTAAAATTAGAATGTGCATTATTTCATATTCTATGTGCACACAATAAGGGTAAACCTGAAGGAATCAACATTGAAAGCTCACAGAAGCACATGCACAGATAACTGGAAGCAGAATTTTACAGTAAACAGTTTTTGGTAGACTTCAGGTCTTTCTGAGCACCTTGCCTGCCTGTGCTGTTGAAAACTGATAATCCTGTCAAACCAGAGCTTTCACTGTGCTTAGGAAATTGCCTCAAATTTCTGAAGAGAATGCTCTGCTTCTCTCTAAATCATGTTTCAGTGAGGCGTGCACACTTGGGAGGGCTTTTTGTTTGTTTAGATTGTGCAGATAATGAAAATAAAGCAATTTTCTGAGGCTGATCTTCCTGTCTTTTACCAGGACAAACAGGAACTCTCAGCTAATAACCTCTGTGCCTTCTAAGTGAGGAAACTTCAAAGGCAGAGGTTATTTTTGAGTTTGAAAGGGAAGGTTAGAGAAACAGGTGCACTGAAAAACAGGACAGAGAAAAACACAGATGTAGATATTGACAGGAATGGATCTGCTGAAGATTCTGGCTGTAAACCTGTGAAATGCAAGGTTCAGAAGTTTAAGAATGGGTAATTTCCTTTACCCATTCTCTGGGAGCAATAATGCTTCCTTCTAAGTGACATAGTAAAGGCAAGTTAATTTTTCACCTCAGCTTTCCATCCTAGCACACATTCTTCCATTTCAAGTCAACCTTATGTTTGTTTAAAATTCCAGTAATTTGGAAACTTGTAACTCATTGTCCTGGTTTCACTGGGACAGAATCCTAGGCCAGCCATGCTCTGCAGTTTGGAAACAGCCAGGAGCTTAAATTGGGAGGGACAAACTTCCAATCACATATTTATGACAGCAGTGCCAGAAGCGGAGAAGCATACTGCTGCTACTATACTCCTAGAATTCTAACTCATAAAGAGCTTCAGAAGTATTTATTGCATCAATTTTGTTTTTCCTAACAAATTCCTCTAAGTTTTAAAGTAAGGGAATGGTTCCATTTTTATTGTGCCATCTGTTCGTGACATGGCATGGGAAGGATTTGTGAATGCTGAGCTTTTGTTGTGTCATCTTAATGCTACCTTGGGGAAAAATAATTTGAAACTATCCTTGAAAGTTACCTTGATGGATTAGAATTGTAACAAGGGCAAGGTTACATGCGAGAGCTGACAGGCTGCTGACCTGCTTTGCTGAAATAACAATGATCAGAGAAGCTATTTTCAGTGGTTAATTTAAGTTTTCTGACAAGTGTGAAGAAGTATAGATGGTGAAGGTTAAATTCTGCAACCAAGCTTTGAGGTGCTGTTTGTGTCCAGAAATCCACCAGCAATTAGAGATCAAACTCCTAATATACTTCTCTTTTAATTTGCAAATGGAGTTTTTGGTCTAAAATTATTCCAGATTGGCAGACTTACAGATTTCAACCTTATAGAACCAGCAGCTAAGTGGATGCAGATGTTTGGTGCACTATACTGTCAAATTGTCACTAGAGTGCAGTTTTCTCTCAGAAAGGAAAGTAGTCTTATAGAATTAACCAGGTTGGAAGAGACCTCCAAGATCATCTAGTCCAACCTAGCACCCAGCCCTAGCCAGTCATCTTGCTCCTATATTGCTTAACAGCTCCTGTATTAAAAAATCCTACTAGAATGTATTTGTTTTCTTCATAAATTCACTTTGATATTTCCTTTTAATCTTCTGAACATGGGCAGATTTGTGAGAGTTTGGAATTATTAGTTTTGGTTTTTCTTTCCATCACCTTTGTATATCACCCTTCTGAAGAGGATCAGATGCAGAACTTCATAGTCAGATTGGCTTCATGGACCTAGGCACCCCTCCTTGCTTTTTATTTCTGTTTATTCACCTCCTTTCCAGGTCCAACTCTGTGTAACCTCTCTTCTTCTTTGTTTATTAACATCAGCCTAAACATTTTGAAGTTTTGGAATTCATTGTTGGGAACTGAAGTGAAGACAGTGGTGACATCTTTTATTTGCAAAACTCTTCCTTTGTTGGAGCTAAGAAATACTTGGGTAGGTCCAAATCATCATCGTCTAACAACAAACCTTTCAGTACTCAGAATTTGTTTTTTCTCAATCTGTCCTCTTGAGTTTCATTCCCATGAAAGCTGAAGTCCAAACCTATCTGCTGCAATGATAGTTTTTGATTTCAGTGAAATAATTAAACCTTCAGAACGGCTGAATTTAGACAAATAGGCTTTGCACATTGCATATTTCCATTTGTTATTCTCTCACTGGGCCATTGTCAAGACCCTGACTGCTTCTGTAGAACTGCTTGAAGTTTTAGCCAGCTTTAAATCCAAGCTCAAGTCTCCAAGATAATTCTTCTGATAAAAACTTTTTAAAGGGATCAATAAAAGATGTGCATGGAAATAACAAGTTGTGTTCTTAAGTCTTATATCTTAAGGGGATGTGTAGACTCTCCTCTTTTATTTGTGCTCCCACATTTTAATATATACTTGTACAAGGAATTTATTTGTATTAAATTAATGATAGAATATGCTTGATTTGTTTTTTCTTTTAACTGTTTATGTCTTCCATCCTGTCAGCATTTCCTAGGTCCTCTTAACACATTCCTGGACATAGAAGAAATAGAGCAAATGCTTAGGAGAAGATGAGAAAGTAGGAAAAAATACAACTACTGAGTATCCTGTGTCTGATATTTACTTAGTTTTTGTAGAATACAGCCATTACAGATGGATGCCAAAGCTTAGGCTTTTCCTCCCCTTCCCTTATTTTCCCTTGGGTTTGATCCTGAAATATAAATCCCAACTTGACACTGCAATGACATTTACTAATACATGCTCAGAGATATGTTATTAGCACTCCGGTCTTCATTTTGGGTGTTATATGAGAAGCATTGAGCTTATATTGAGTCAGCACTGAATGCTTACATTGGTAAGGTGCCCTAAGCCTGGGGCACAGGCATGAAAATAAATAGTTTCAGATACAATTATTTGTTCAAGGTAACAAACAGCTACCTCTAAGCCTTTGCTTCTGATGTTGGTTTTGCCTTTTCAACTCTGTCAAGCAAAGTAAACTTCTTTTCTCTTGGAAGGAGGATTGTGCTGCAGGGTTCAATTACAGAACATCTCCAAGTCTCTAATTAAGTTGTCTCTATTATAATTATATGACTTTTAAAAATAAATCTTCCAAATGTCTTTGAACATCTGTGAAAAGTTAAACTTTTTATTGGGAGTTTAGCAGTAAATTATTAGAGGTTTCCAGTCTTAGGAATTCCATGTGGCTTAGAGCAGGCTAAACGAGCAGTGCTGTGGTCTACTTGATACAGAGCTGGAGGACTGTAGTGTGATACTTTCTCACTCATTTCATTGTCAAGGTGATTCATTTCAGAGGTGACTTTATTGCCTTATTATGTAGACAGAAAGTAGTTGTTACTTGGGACAGCCTGATCTGACAGAAGCAGGTGTACTGCATCTCAGCAATAGCCACTCTAGATGAGTCCTACTGTGTGCCTCTGCCGCTTTCTATACCCAATGTGTTCTGAAGAACCCTGTGAGCATGTAGTGGAAATTTGGACTCTGGTAATTTGGGCTAAAGGAGTTCATCAACAGAATATTTTGTATTTGAAAGCCTTTGAAGCCTTTTTACCCTTCCTTTCTTAGTTTTGTAAATGAAACGAAGAAATGATTAAACTTCAGCACAATTGGCGATGGCCTGTGCCACACTAACCCTTTTGCAGTTCTCTTGTTTCAAGGCATTTTTGTGAGTTTTACACTCCACAAAGAGCTATTTCATTTCTGGGCTGATCAAGAACTCTTTACTGAGTACCTTCTAGCCCTAGTGATTTGTTGCTGCTCATTTTATGAGTTTGCTTTAAAGCCTTTTCTAGTTACATTTCAATCTGACACAGATCCCTTCAGCGACTCCCCTGGAAATAAAAGTTTCTGCCATGGGAATCTCTCCAAATTTCAGCACAGCAAATAGAGAGACTCTTTTTTCCCTTGGCATTCTGGTGTAGCCTTACCTCCTCTGTAGGATTTTTTTATACTTTGATAATGTATTGACCCTCCAGACTCTTTGCTAGACTTTGTTCTTCCAGTGCATTTGGAACAGGATTTATCATTTTCTTGAAGTTCTTAGAATCTGTTCCTCAAAACTAACATTTTATTTTTCAGTCTACCTTAGCTATTGCAATAGATGAGCTACCAGGATCTGAGTCTCCCTTGTTGGAGCAAGGGATGGGGGAATGTATGTATACATTCTGTACATACATGTATATTTTTCTCTCTGTGTGTAGCTATATATAAGTGTGAAAATATTTTCCCCTGGGGATATTTTCTAATTTATTATAAGCTTCCTTATCTTGTTCAGTAGCAATAGTGTCAGATTTTGTGTGAAGTCTTCTGAGACCTACAGTATATTGCCTCAGATATTCCAACATCTGGGTATTCATTTGTAAATATCTTTCTAGGTGCACGTGATGCAAAGCACAACTTGGGGTCATAGCCACTAAAAAAGGAATTCATTGAGCAAATAGTCAGGAAACCAACCAGAGTAGTAACAACTTTTTCATGGATTTCCCAAAAGAATGCAAACAATTCAAGCACCCTGAAGCAACTGCAGGGTTCAAGAGTAAATATGTCTAGGCTCCACCACCCCTTCAAGAGTCAGAGGGCTTCCTTCAGTAGTGCTCATTTCAAAGACAAGGAACTACATAGACTGAAGAACCCTTCTGAAAAGGAGGAGGCAGACAGAAGTAAAATCCTGCTGCTCTGCTGGGGTGTTTGTCTTAATTATTATTTGGTCAGTTATTTAGTATTTGTAATTCCTAAAAAAGAGCTTATAATTGAGAACAGTGTCAAGGTTACTCAAAGCTTGTCACTCTAACCCTATAATATGTAGTGTAAATCTAGGGATTTGTAAATGTGCAGCTTGGTCTATATGAGACAGGTAAAGAGTTTGGAAACCTTCAGTGAGAATAAACTATTTGGTGATCTTTAGTTCTGCCAAATGATAGCAAGTTTGTGTTGATAATGTTGGGTTGATTTATGAAATTGGATTCTCCCAGATCCTGCAGAGCTAAGCCTGGACAGATAAGCAAAAGGAACATGTCTTGATTCACAGTCTGCTAATTCAAAGTGCAAAAGAGATTGATCATTTTGGAATAATAAATCTGATAGGTTTGTTTTACATGGGCTAGTATCTCCCAGCTTTGTTCACAGCAGACGGACAGGCATAGCCGAAAGGTGGGATATTAGATGACAGTCATTCAACCTTAATTATGGCAACTCTTGCAACCTCTTATGGTCACGGAATGGTTTTGGTTGGAAAGACCTTTAAGATCAAGTGCAACAGTCAACCTAGTGCTGTCAAGTCCATGTGAAGGACACAAGGACTGACTGTATCTATGCAGCCATTTACAAACAGGTCCACACTAACTTTGGCAATGATCCCACACTAGCCAGAAGTGAGACTGCTCCAATGCAAAATACATACTGCTGCTGGAGCATGCCACTACCTTGCCTGTTCACTCAGCTTAGACCAAGGCTTTTTAATATACAGTCAGGCATCTATCCTGCATGACAGAAGGTTATGTTCCTGGCCAGCTTGGAGCCGGGGCAAAGCAAGTTGAGGTATTTTAATACAGACTAGTTCAAATTTCCTGTATCACTGCCACAGTCCTTGAAAACAGCACAGCTTGTTCTGCAGAACTAGTGCTATTGTTAGATGGGCATCAGAGAGCAAGAACCAATTAGCACACACACACTCTAAACAGAAGTGCTGGTTTACAGTTTTACAATGCAGGTGGGGTTTCTTTCATGCTAAATGCCAAAGTTTACCCAGGTGCTCTCAAAGCAAATGGAAAAGTAGGCCATTTCAGGAAGCTTTCAACTCAGAAATTTTCCATACTGCAAGCTGCTTAATCATGCACTCCCCAGCGAGCATGTGTCACTGCTGAGATGTTGTATTTGCTGAATGACTTCTATTTCTCAAAAATCTAACCCCCAGAAATGCATCTAGGGGAAGAATGCCTTGGAATGAAAGTCAAGGAAGCCTAACATGAGTGTTACTGTTTCTCCAGATCTTTATGTTGACTTATGCAATGTAAAGTGTCTTTTGCATTTGTAACGTACCTGCCAGCTCTTTGCCTGGTGGATGAGAAGCTCAGCATGAGCCAGCAGTGTGCACTTGCAGCCCAAAGGGCCAACCAGACCCTGAGTTGCATCAGGAGTGTGGCCAGCAGGTCGAGGGAGGTGATTCTCCCCCTCTACTCTGCTCTGCTGAGACCCTACCTGGAGTACTGCATCCAGTTCTGGAGCCCCCATTACAAGAAGGATGTGGATGTACTGGAGCGTGTCCACAGAAGGGGTACTGGGATGGTCAGAGGGCTGGAGCAGCTCTGTTATGAGGACAGACTGAAAGATTTGGGGCTGTTCAGTCAGGAGAAGCGGAGGCTCCCAGGTGACCTTATTGTGGACTTCCAGGATCTGAAGGGGGCTACAAAAATGCTGAGGAGAGAATGGGGCAAAGCTGGAGATGGGTAGGTTCAGACTGGACATGAGGAGGAAGTTGTTCATCATGAGAGTGGTGAGAGCCTGGGATGGGTTTCCCAGGGAGGTGGTTGAGGCCCCATCCATGGAGGTGTTTAAGGCCAGGCTGGATAGTGCTCTGGCCAGCTTGAACTAGGGTAGGGTGTCTGTGCCCATGGCAGAGGGCTGGAACTAGATGATTCTTGTGGTCCCTTCCAACCCTGACTGATTCTATGATTTTATGATATGACTGTCACATTAGAAGGAGACATTGCAAGCTGACATGCTTTAAGGGATGACTGTGATGAAGGAAGCGATCTTTGCTCTTTACACCATATTTTTCACTTCATTTTCCTGCTGCAGAGGAGTGATCAGTGCAAGAAAATTTATGGCAAAGAAATAGGGAGCATTGTAAGATGAAGACAAAAAGGAGGAATGAGAGCATAGTGGTTTCCAGAAAAAGCATTTCTCAAAGATTGGCTACACCATTGATGAATGTCTAAGGTGATGAGGGGTACAGGTTTCAGCTGGCATCACTGAGAAGTTACTGATTCCTGGAAGCCTTTTGAATCCAGGAATGGCTTTGAGTTAGTGCTGGGGTAGCAGCAAGCAGAACAGCTTTTCAGTGATGATTTATTTATCGCTTACAATCTGTGAATTCCTCTCCCAAGAAACACAGTGCTGTTTTATTTGATTTAAATGAGAGACACTGGCACTGATGAGCATACAGAGCACCTGATCAAATTAGTAAAGAAGTTATCACATCCATACGTGTGTTGCTTCAGGGATTAGTTAAATCTATTCACTGAGGCAAATGCCTCCATTTAAATATCCACCAGATAGGAGGAGATTTGTAAGAGCTGTCTGTGTGCAGGAAGGACATTTACCAGAGGACTCCAATGCTGTGCTAACCCACTGCCTTTTAAACCTAACCCACTGCCTTTTAAACCTAACCCACTGCCTTTTAAACCTAACCCACTGCCTTTTAAACCTAACCCACTGCCTTTTAAACCTAACCCACTGCCTTTTAAACCTAACCCACTGCCTTTTAAACCTAACCCACTGCCTTTTAAACCTGAAGCTGAACGTTTGTTCCACCGAAATGTGACTCATCTAACAATGTCTACTGAGGCAAACTTTACTCATGTTCAGCCATGAAAAAGCCTTAGAACAGAAAGCATCTTTCTCCAGTTGCATTCTGGTTTTGGTTTGTGTTTCGCTCTGTTTTGTTGTTGTTTTTTTTTTTTTCCTTTTGTTTTTTGAGATGGAATTCTCAGTCTTTATCCTAAATCAGTCCGAAAAATCACTTGCAGTCACTATTCCCTGGGGCTTGGGCAATGTTGGTTTTTACTTATTTTCTGCTAGTTTCTGAGAACATTGGTAGGACTTGATTACAGTAATGAGAGGTTCCAGACTACCTACTGCTCATTTTCAGTCACAGGGGGAGCATATGAAGTTTTGAAAGCTATTTTTCATTTGAATCTCTACAGGTTTCATCATTAACTTTCCTTTCAAGTCTCTGAACACACACCATGATTCGCATTTTCAAAGAAATCCAAATGCCTCTAAAGCTTCAGCAACTAGTTCCTTTTAACATGCTTTGAAACTCTCTCTCTGAATCTGTTTTTGTCACTAGGAAACACTGGTTACTTCGAGAGACTTTTCATTCTCACTCTTTCCTTACGTATCCAACTACACAGATAAAGTTGCCTTTTCAAATGACTTGTAGCTTCATTTTGTTCCTCCATCACTTTATCTTGGATATTTCACACCTCACTCTTCAGATAAACTCCACTCTGCTTTTACTTTTTCTTCTCCCTCTCATTTTCTCCTTCCCTTTGTGGCATCATTAGATGTTTAATATTAAACATTAGACGTTTAATATCATTTGCTACAATTATATGAGTTACAGATGCAGGTTTGTGAAAATGAAATTTCTATACCTGGTGATGGCCTTTAGAATTAGGTAAAGGAATGCCTTCAGTGTTTAGTCTGCTAAGCCATATTCAAGGTTTCTTAGGTTTGGGGTTTTTTTTTATGGTAGTTATGTTTTTACTTCAGTCTGCATCAGAAGTGTAGCCCCAGTCCTCAGTTGCTTCCAGGTTGTGTACAGCATCACTGCCAAATGGGATCAGAACCATAGCTGTGGGTATCCTGGGCTCTTTGTATCTATTATCACCTGGGTATGAGTCAGTGTTAGTTTGCCTGCCAACATACTCAGATGACCAGCTCAACATGTGGGCCTGATTCATTCCTAATCTTGCTAAATACCATCCTTGCTCTGCAATATGAAAGCTAGGACAATGTAAGAATGATGATGGTGTGGCTCACATGCTCATGTGGAAGCTCTCCCAGGCCCTGGACCGCCTTCAGTAGCCATAGGCTCTTTTCCATCATCAAGTTGATGAAAATTGATCCATTTAATAATAGGATTTTGCTAAGAAATGCTTAGAGTAGTGTGTAATTTTTCTTTTCATTATCTGACTAATTTTTTAAGTCATTAAAAACTCAAAAGAGTAGAGAACACCTGAAAAAAAATACCCTGTCAGGTATTAACTAATTCTTAATCTTCTAAAGCCTTGGATTCTGGTATCATTTCATGCTCTGCTCAGATGGTGTATGAGTACTGAGATGTGAAGCGAGAGCTAGCTATTCAGGCTTCAGCAGTTTGCTGCAGCTCCATTCACTTAGTCCCCAGCACTGTGGAGAGCTGGTGTTGCTTCAAAGAGGCAACCATAAGAGTCCCAGAGGCAGAGCTTAGTGGAGAGAGCAGGAGTGATGCTGAGAGGCAGCATCAGCAGCTGCTGATGTCCTTGGGAAGCTGCCATGGCTTGGCAGCCCCTTCCCTTGCTAGTCTGCAGGAACACTTAAGCAGAGTCCCTGTGGGCTGCAGGGTGGTTAGGTAGAAGCAGGCGCATAGGGAGATCATCACAAGGGTGAGAAAAGAACTGTCAAGAGAAGGATTGAGATGAGCAGATATAGACACTTTGGTCTGCTTGTGCTAGTTAGGAGCTGCTGGTCTGGCTTATGGTTTTTCCTTCAGGACAAATTGCCTTCTCTAGAATTACTACACCAGAAAACCAGATATATAAGCATTGGGTAAAGCTTTCCGACTCCCACTCTTAAAAATCTACCCTAAACAAAATTCCAGTCATAGGTTTTTATTTTCCCATGAATCTTTCTTGGGCTTCAGTGCCACCAATACAGAATTTACTTTCCCCCTCATCTATATTGATGGACTACAGACATTTCCCCTACTCTATTAAGTCCTACGTCTATTCTAGATAGTTTTGATTTTCATCTTGCCTTCAGGCTTCTATCAGACAATACAGCAAATAAAGATTAACAAATATGATTGATGCTGAACAGAACATAAAATATCTCATTGGTACTCTGGCACAGAAAGTGAGCAATGAAAACACTACAAATAGACGTTCAGCAAAGGCACTCTTTGGGCCACTAAAACAAAGAAATGGCTTCAAGAATCTCCAGGATTCTGATTTTGTGCGGTGTAGATGAATGGGTCTGGTAAGAAAATAAAATCAGATTATTAAATACATATGGTAGAGAATAAGCAGCAAATGTTTGTTCCTGCTAGCAGAGTTGCTAACAGATGAGTACAATTTCTATCTATGTTGTTTGTTAATGTTTTCTCATGTGTCTGCACAGACAGGATAGTTAGAAGTTTTACTTTGCATTTTCATGGCTTACTTGATTTTTGATTGGCAGGTATTATTGCTGCACTTGTGCTGATGATTCAAACATTTGAAAGAAGAGAAAACAATGATACTCACATTTATCAGTTTCAGAAGATGCAAAACAAACTGAAGCTTCACTTGCACTGGGTACCAAATTCTTTGTAAACTCAGAAACTGAATGCAGCAGACACCTCTGTAGGACCACAGCTACGTTTCTGCTGATCTGTGTGCACACGACCAGAGTTCCCAAAGGGATCCACAGTCAAACATCTGTCAAATAAACCAGAGCACTGGATGTGGAGTTCATGAAGGCTTAATATCAGGGATGAGAGAGCAAATGGTCTCTGATCTGACATGAAGTTAGAGTGGCAAAAGCAATATCTAATCCAACATCAAGCATGACAGAAGAAAAAGTTAAACTTTCAATCATTTGTAATGTCTGAAGCAGCTGGGAGGAGGAGACTGGTGCAGACCCAGTGATTTGTGTCATACGGCTTGTGACCTACTGCTTTAGACTTAAGGCTCTACTTGCTGTATTATTGAACCGTGCTTCTAGTCAAATTCAGGGATGAGAGAAAATGGCCTCAAGTTGCACCAGGGGAGGTCAAAATTGGCTGTTAGCAGACGTTTCACTGAAAGGGTTATTAAACATGGGAATAGGCCCCCTTGGGAGGTGTTTAAAAGACTCATAGGTTTAGCACCAGAATTGGTGGAGCTAGGGAATGGTTGGACTGGATGATCTTAAAGGTTTATTCCAACCAAAATAATCCTATGTTGTAAACACAGGAAGACTCTGTTTATCCTAATGAGTTTGAACACAAAGGGGACAACTTCAGTGACAGGGATGGGCTATAAAAGAGCTATGTGATTATGTAGGTTGGGTAGGGGATAGATACAAAACCTGATGTACCAAACTTCACTGCTATGGAGACAAATTGCAAGGCAAGTAGTCAAGTAACATCTTCCATTCAGCTGGCTAGAAGTATTTTCTGAACCCACATCTGAGTAAGATAAAGATGTGCTTAACTTGTTTCAGCAGTTTATCTAAATTAGGGTGCAGGACCTCATTGTACCAACCTCCAAAATGCAGCCTGGATACAGGCACTGCATTACTTTTTAATATAAAAGCAGGGACTGCTCTGAGAGGTTACCACTCATTTGTCACCACTCACTAAAGGTCAGTATCTGGAATATGTGATATGATTAGAACTTTGAGGAGCAAGGATTATATCTGTTACACTCCTTATTGCACTCAGAAATGTCTTTGAAATGGAGAAGAGTTTTCCTCAGAAGTATTAAGAAATATCTGTACTACACTAATTACTTCTCTGTGTTAGACTATCTGCCTGATTTTCTTTTTTCTGACTCCTTCTTTAAAAATTCTTGTGCAGTTCCATTTTCTTCTAAGAGCTGAGCTCTGGTAACTCATTTTTAACTTTCTGAGCCAGGGAGTAGGATGGGAGTGAGCAAGAAGTGTGAAAGGAACGGAGCTGGGGGAGCTGACCCTGGCTGACCAAAGGGATATCCCACTCCATAAGATGTCATGCTCAGCAAGAAAAGTGAGGGGAAGAAGAAAGGAGGTGTTCAAGGTGATGGAACTTGTTTTCCCAAGTCTCTGTTACTCATAATGGAGCCCTGCTGTCTTGGAGATGGCTGAACAGCTGCCTGTCCATGGGAAGTGGTGAATGTATTCCTTTTTTTGCATTGCTTCTCTGCACAGCTTTTGCTGTCTTTATCTCAACTCTGGAGTTTTTCAACTTTTGCCCTTCTAATTGTCCTCCCTACCCCACTTGCAGGGGGAATAAGTAAGTGGCTATGCAGTGCTCAGCTGCCTGCTAGAGTTAACCCACAACAGATAAGAAAAGACAAGCTGAAATAGCTGGGAAAAAGGAACATACAGCTATGCTTAAAAATTACATTTGTTTCTGTTTGAAGTTTTTCAACTCTGTCATAACTGCTTCTGATGTCACCTGAAGTAAAAAATTCTTTTAAAGGCTCCGTTTGTCTCCCAGGCCACAGCAAACAATATCTAAAGGACTTCCTGCACTTGAGCTTATGCCTTTGATTACTAACCCCTAATGCATTTTCCCATAAACTACTCCCACTGCTTTTTAAATTCCTGTAAAGGTTTGTCATCCACATCCCCATGCATTAGAATTCCACACACTACATCACAGCTAGGAATTTTGTTTGGTGGGTCATTTTTAGCTGGGTTGCTTTGACTTTCCTAGTCTCTATCAGACTACTCTTTCCTTTTTTATGTTCTCAGTGCCACATAGGACTTTACAGGTGGTTTTTTTTCCTATTCTTTATTACTTCTTCCCATACACTGAATAACACTTGTGACTGTCATTGATTCTCTATTTTTTTTTTCTCTTCTTCCTTTCTGAAATGATGGTGGCAGCAGTAGGAACTACAAAAAACCTCCAAAAGAACTTTCTACACTACCATGCAACAGCGTAACATTTGCACTGTTGTCTCCATCGTCCCCCTTCAGGCTTTTATTTTCTTTTTTACTGCTCCTGAATATTGAGCTGACATTTTCATTGGGCTATATATTACAGACCCATTCTAAAAATCTCATTCCTGAGTGGCAAAAGTAATCTTTGAGCTCATCACCTTGTATGTAAAATTAGGATGGTTTTTCCTCATGTGCATCGCTGTGCATTTACCTACACTGATTTCATCTACCATTTCATTATCAGTTTATTTCTTCTGCAGCTCAGTTGCCCTTGTTTTTATTGCACTGAATAACTATCACCAGCAAATTTTTGTCTCCTCACAGCTTCCTCCTCCCTTTTTCAAGATGATTTATGGCAGTGTTGAACAGATCTGAAACAAAGATCCTGTATGATTCCTCTTTGAATTTGCAAGTTCAACCACTGAAACAGTACCAGATTAGTGATGTATTTCCTTGTTGGATTTTCCCCTTCTTTACTGATGCAGATGCTGAATTTTTCATATATGTAGTCATTTATGTCTTAAATGTTAAACTTTTAACCTTGAGCAGATATAATAATAGAATTAACCAGGTTGGAAGACCCCTCCTAGATCATCCAATCTAATCTAGCACCCAGCCCTGTCCAGTCAACTAGACCATGGCACTAAGTGCCGAATCCAATCTTTTTTTGACCACGGCCAGGGATGGTGACTCCTCCACTCCCCTGGGCAGCCCATTCCAATGCCAATCACTCTCTATGGCAAAACTTCCTCCTAACATCCAGCCTACATCTCCCCTGGTACAACTTGACACTCTGTCCCCTTGTTCTGTTGCAGGTTGCCTGGGAGAGGAGACCAACCTCCACCTGGCTACAGCCTCCCTTCAGGTAGTTGTAGACAGCAATGAGGTCTGCCCTGGGCCTCCTCTTCTGCAGGCTGCACACCCCCAGCTCCCTCAGCCTCTCATAACAGAGTTCCTTGAATCAGGTGAGATTTTTTTTTTGTTATTAGGTAGACTTTTAATATTTTTATGCAGGGACAGTTGTAGCCTCCTGATTCTGCAGGGACTTTATCCATGCAGTGTGATGGAAACAGTTATTAAGAATGTAAATTTGGAAGCAACTGTACACAGCACCAGCACTTGTTATGTGTTCAGTTGTTCAGATTGCCTGGTTGTGGACAGTGCTGCTGTGGGCAGGTTGACTTTAAAATTCAATGAAACCATTACAAAGTCTTGAATGACCTTGATTTGAGAACCATGTTACTTTTAAAGAGGAAAATGCCTCCGATCTAGAGGACCTAATCAATTGGAAATTATTTAGATACGAGTTAAAATTTTAGGTTCAGTTGCAAAATTGTTGCATCAGGGGATGCATCTATGTACACATTTTCACTGATAGTGCTTGCAGTGTTTGGTAGCTATAACATAGAGTCTACTTAGAATTCTAGAATCACTTAGGTATGGAAGGGCCCTCAAGGATCATCCAGTTCCAACCCTCCTGCAATGGGCAGGGACACCTCACAGTAGGTCAGGTTGCCTCATCCAGCCTGGCCTTTGACACCTCCAGGGTTGAGGTTTCTACCACCTCCATGGGCAAGCCGTTCCAGGGTCTCACCACCCTCGTGGTGAAGAACTTCTTCCTAGTGTCCAGTCTGAATCTACCTATTTTTAACTTTGTTCCATTCCCCTCAATCCTATCACTACCTGAGAGCCTAAGAAGTCTCTCCTCAGTTTTTTTGTAGGCCCCTTTCAGATACTGAAAGGCCACAATAAGGTCACCCCGGGGCCTTCTCCTGTCCAGATTGAACAGCCCCAGCTCCCTCAGTCTCTCCTCACAGGAGAGGTGCTCCAGCACCATCCTTGTGGACCTTCTCTGGACACCTTCCAGCACATCCATATTCCTTTTGTAATAGGAACTCCAGAACTGGATGCAGTACTCCAGGTGGGGGTCTCACCAGTGCAGAGTAGAGGAGGAGGATCACTTCTCTTGACCTGCTGACCACACTTCTCTTAATGAAGCCAGGGATCTGGTTGACTCTCTGGGCTGCAAGAGTACCCTGCTGGCTCATATTGAGCTTCTCATCCACCAGCATCCCCAAGTTCCTCTCCTCAGGGCTGCTCTCAAGCTAGTCACTGCCCAACCTATATTGGTGCTTGGGGTTGCCTCAGCCCAGATGCAGGACCTTGTGCCTGGTGATTGCTGGATTTGACTGAGCAGTTGTGAAAACTGTGTAGCTAAGTGATGGAAGACATTTGGAAGAACATCAGTCACTGACACCTCAGGAAACTTTGTGAAACACTTGTGAAAAAAGAATAGTGGATGACTAAGACTGAAGTGGAAGGCTGACCAGGTGTGGAAGTAAATTGGAAAGACAACAGCTGAGAAAACAGGCAAAGATAGGAAGGAAAATGCTCTTCTGTCACACCAGATGATCTAAACCTGGCCAGAGTTTACCCCAGTAGAGCTATTAACTGCATTGGAGCAGTCTTGTGAAGCTCTGGTTATCATAAATGTGTGCACATGAATGTGTGAGAGGTGGGCGCGTGTATGACACAACATTTCTTCTGGAAGGAGCAAATTTAGACTGTACCCAACCTCTGTGAGGATGAGCAACAGAACAGACATCACAGCACCATTTCCATTAAAGGGTCAGTGATTGCAAATATCTAATGTAACCCAGGGGCCAAGGGAAGAAGCTGTATAACGGTGAGATGCAAGCAGTCTTAAAATGCATGGGATCCTCAAAGTCTGGCAAGATCCTAAAGATATAGAACTGGAACAGCTCTGACACAAAAGGTTGAGAAGTCTTTTTTCCAAGCACTTGACTTGGCTGTTTTCCTATAAGCAAGAGCATGGAAGAAGACACATAATGACAATCCAACCCGTTTGGATCACAGCTCAACACCCGGGCTGGTTTCTGGGTGACAGATGATTCATGTTCTATCATTTTGGAGCATTTATACATCTGGGTTTCAAGGCAGCATTTGGCACTTCTGATTGCACCAGATTAGACTGTCAACCCAGAATTTTATTTTTAGAATATATATAGATCTTTTTATTACATTCACTGCATTTGGGTAGGTTCCCAAATTTTTACTGTAGCTCTTCCTTGTAAGGCTTTTCTGTGTACATGTAGAACGTGTCAGGTAATATCTGGAAATGCAGATTTAAGGTGGCCATAACCTTATTTGAACAAATAGAAATATTCACATCAGACATACACTCTAAGGATTATACATTAAACCACTTTTAATGCAGTTTTGAAATGTACTTTCACACCAGAGAAGGTGAGAGTGTGTTGAGAAGGAGGAGGATGAAACTGAAGATTCAAGTCTCTTTTTGGGTTTTTATTGTGCTTGAGCAAAATTAAATTTAAGGTCACTGGAGTTTGCTCAAATAAGTCACTTTCATGGAATCACAGAATGGCAGGGGCTGCAAGGGACCTCAAAAGCTCATTCAGTCCAACCCTTCTGCCAGAGCAGGATCACCTGGAGTAGATCACACAGGAATGTGTCCAGGCAGGTTTGGAATATCTCCAGAGAGGGAGGCTCCACAATCCCCCAGGCAGGCTGTTCTAGTGCTCTGTCCCTCTCACAGTGTAACAATTCCTCCTCATGTTAAATGAAACTTCCTATGCCTCAGCTTCCACCCATTACCTCTTGTCCTGTCACTGGGCATCACCCAGCAGAGCCTGGCTGCATCCTCCTGGCACTCACCTTTACGTATTTATAACCATTGATGAGGTCACTTCTCAGTCTCCTCTTCTCCAAGCAGCCCAGCCCCAGCTCCCTCAGGCTTTTCTCATAACAGAGATGTTGCATTCCCTTCATCATCTTTGTGGCTCTGCATTGGACTCTCTCAAGCAGTTCTATGTCCTTCTTGAATGAGGGGCTCAGAACTGGACACAGTACTGCAGATGTGGCCTCACCAGGGCAGAGTAGAGCCTCTCTCAACCCTACTAGCCACAGCCCTTCTAATCCACCCCAAAATAACATTTCCCCTCCTATCCACAAGAGCACATTGCTGGCTCATGGTCAACCTCCCATCAACTGGGAACTCCAAATCCTTTTCCCCTTCTCTGCCTTCCAACCTGTACTGATACCTGGGGTTGTTCTTTCCTGGGTGCCAGACTCTACACTTGAATGTCATTAAATTTCACCTTGCCCTTTGCAATCAATCAGGGACATTAATGTCTGCTGTTAAGGTACTTAGATAACCTCAACAGAACAGACACATCTTATGTATAGAGTTCAAACTATACGCACATTGCTGGTGTTGATGTGTGCTGCATCTTGTCCTGGCTTCAGTTTTGTGCTTTCAAAATAGTGTTCCATTATCAAAGTGAAATAATCTGTTACTTCAATCCAGAGTTATTTCAGAGTACTCATTCTGCAGTGGCTATTTCAGAATCACTGAGCTGGCATATGTCTGATTTGCAGTGGGTTTTACACAGTCTTTGGAGGTTTGGTCTCTTCAGCTTTTGGGTGTTTCTTTAAGATGTTGGAATCTGTACCATGTGCTTTATTGAGCACAAACTGGTTTGTGGACAAAACTAAACACGCAAAATGTTTTCTGAACTGCTACAAATTTCATAGTACAATCTAACACGAGTAGAATGTGTAGAAGACGACATAGTACTAGATCACAACAATCTAAAATTGCTATCTGGTTTAGAGAACCTTGGAGAAAGAAGTCCTCAGGGCTTTCAATGGGAATCCCAAAGATTTGGAAAGGTTTAAAATCCAAGGGTTTTTCTCTGTATTCACATTTCTGCTGTTCTCACTATACCAAGCCAAACAACATCTGTTTGGCTGAGACACTTGTTCCACAAAGGCATCCTATATTGGTCTGAAGGCATAAAAATTAGAAACTCAGAATTCTGCTGTCACTGGCACTTTGTATTCATGGCTGGGCATCTTTCCTGTTAGAAATTGATGTCATTTGCCATTTGAATTGGCCATCAGATTGTAAACACTCGTACCTGTCATGCCTTTTTCTACTACATTGAACAACCATTTAGTACCTGATATTTTTTAGTACCTGGTATCTGAAGTATTTATGTATTGCAGTCACAGCACCTCTTAATATCCTTTTTGATAAGCGAAGTGGATTGAGCTGTAGGTGTCTTTGCAGCACTGCATTTCTCTACCCCTTGGATGAAATATGTGACTCTCTTCTGTCTTCTCTCTGTTTTTCCATCTCGTTTAAAAAGAATAGGCTACAGAACTTCATATATTATGCTGCTCTGTCTCACTAATACCACATATCTAACCACTATCCCCTTCTTCACACAGCCACGGGTCACATTGTCACTTTTGGCAGCAGCATTGCATTGGCGCTTTGTGTTAGAGCACTTGCATGGTGTCCCTGGGCTCTTTTTAGGGTGCAGTTGTAATTCTACCAAATCTGAACAATGAACTTTCATCCTCTGTACATGCATTTCCCCCTTGCAAAGCTAAATTCATTTTGTTTGAAGCAGTTCAACTCTGATCACTGTTTTCCTCTATTCTGGTTGCTCTGTCTTGGAAGTGTATGATATGTTTGCTTGATGCCTGCTTATAGAATCAACCAGGTCAGAAGAGATCTCCAAGATCATCCAGTCCAACCTAGCACCCAGCTCTATCCAGTCAACCAGACCATGGCACTAAGTGCCCCACCCAGGTTTTTCTTGAACATCTTCAGGGACGGCGACTCCACCACCTCCCTGGGCAGCCCATTCCAATGGCAAATCACTCTCTCTGTACATCCAATCAAAGTGATGACTAAATAGGACTCTTAAACAGAAAAGTATGTATTTATAAGATTGGCTTTTTCACAAAATACAATCAAGTGCCTCTGCAAATCCTATTCTGCTGTTTTAATGTTCAATAAGTACATTGCTGTAGCTTTGAATCACAAGGCTATTGAAATCTTCAGGTTTCCAGATGAACTTTCTGGTTCTTACACGAATCTTGAAGTTCCCATAGCAGCACAGTTTGCCTAACATTCTGAGCCACACTGGGGAAAAAAACTTAAAAAGCAGTGGGGAGATGTGAAAATAAATTCAACTTCAAACTTCCTTTTACAATGAAGTAGTTGATCGTGACTTTATTTTGTGTGGCTTTTATACTTTTTATTCCCTGGCTTTGACAAATGTAGGAACAAAATGAAAAATGTCTCTTTTATTCCAGTTTTGCTTCCCTATTTTTCTATTCATCCCTTACTAAGTGACAGTAGAAAAGCAGAAAATAAGAATTAGTCAGGAGTGGAGCAGTTTTCTGGCACATAGGAAGAAATCCTCATTTATTATGACCACTATAATTCAATGTTTATTTCAAACTTTTATGTAACTTTTTTAAGCTTCTCAGTTGGAAAAAATAAGACTACTGGAAGGATGTTTAACTGCAGATTTGATCAGATATCAAATACAAAGCAATGATGAGTATCAGATAAGTTGGGAGTAACTTTCAACCCCTTACCCTGTCAAACTGATTTCCATACAATGTATTAGTTCAAAGACCAGTTCTGTTTTCTGGCTCCTTCACTTCTCTCTGCATCCTCTATTTTGTGTGAATTAGAGTGAACAAATAGTTTTATTTTCTCATTCTTCATCCATGCACATTAAAGACACTACCTTGTTCTAGCTATTTTATTGTCTTGAAAAGGTGAAGACCTCAGTTGACAATGACAGTTGAAAAGTCAAACCTCACCAGATAAAAAGCAGGCACTTTGTAATTTCTTCTAGAACATCAGTTTTATCCTTCTGCTGTGTTTTAATGACATCAGAAGGGCTTATTGAAGTGCTTGATGCAAGTCCACCATGATTCCTTTGCCTTTAAACAGCAACCTGTTCTCTTCTAGGTTCATCTTCAAACATAGAATCCCACATGTCTACCTTGTCATAATGATAAAATGCAAAGTATGCACAAATTACATTAGACTTAAGCATAAAACAATTCTATTGCCTACTATAAAACCAGCTGTTGGGTAATATTTCATGTGGCCTGACAATCTAATGTAATTTAGGGGACATATCTTTTGGAATAAAATGTCAAGGAAGAACTTAAGAACACACCAAGAAAAAACTTTTGCTATATTTGGTGGATATTTCTACTCAATTCTTAAACCACACAGTTTCTCAAATGAAAATAGTCATTATTTTAAAGTTAGAGTTGGGCTGGCATAGAACTTATTTTTCAGCAGAACAATCAGAATTCAAGTACAATTTAAGTAAATATTTGCTATTGCTCTTGTTTATATCAAAAACTCACTTCTGAGCTTTGACCTTTTGCTGCCTTCTCTGAGATGCTTGCTGAAGCCAAAATGTCTTATTGAGGAATACATACATGTAAATATGTATATGTATGTTTATGTTTGTATATATGTGTGTATATGTGTATATAGATGTGTGTATGTATATAAATACCCTGCCCACTCTAGAACACAGCTTCATCCTGAGCTGCTAATACTAAGGTAGTCCAACAATGAGTTCCAGAGATCTGAATGCTTGTGATACTGCACCATTCTAGAAGGTTTGATGATGAAGGTACTGCCTCAAGATTACCAATACCAGAATCATAATCCATGTTTACTCTACATAGAGGTACATCCTGCAGTAAACTTTCAGATCCTAACCACTTACTCACTTGGTTTCTCAGCCTGATTTCTTCTTGGTGAGATGTTGGGGTGGGTGAGCTGAGATGGAATCAGCACTCAGACCTAATTTCTTCAGGTTGGGGATAGCAAAGGGATTCTAGAAAGAAAAGGAAGAAAAGGAATAGCTCATACCCAGAAGGTCAGGAAAGGCAAGATTGTTATAGTTCCAGATAAACTTAAGTTTATTCAGTTTAATGTCACTGAAGATCCCTGTAGTAGTCTCCTCCTCAGTTTTTTGCAGTCCAACCAAGTGAGCTTCTAAGGAAAACAACAATCCATGGAACTGAGGCGTGTTTGCCTGCTAGTCACCAGCTCTGCTCATGTGCATTTCAAAAGCCTTCTCTGACCAGTGCTGGCATATGGAGCTGCTCAGGGATGAATCATGAAGGAAACATATGGATAAAACATTTATGGCATTAAGATTCTTACTGAAGCAGAAGGTGGCCTGTGTAGGCCTATAGGGATGATTCATAGATAGTCACCCCTGTGTTTTCTTCATTCTATTCCACATCTTATTTGCAAGCTTAGCCCTGCTTTTCTATATGCTTAAGAAGTTCATGATAAGATTGCTTGGAGAAAGGCAGCATGACCTGGTAATTAAGGTGCAGGATTAGCTTGTTTAGCTGAAGGCACTGCTTCAGACCACACTGATGGAACCTCAGCATGTCCTTCCAGATGCAGAGCTGCCAAAGCAATTTCATGCGCAGCAAGGCTGCAGATTTATGCACCTTCCCCGGGCTGTATTCTTATTGCTGAACTCATCCTGGCTCTGGCTCTTCTTTTTTTTCAAAAATCCTGCTTATTATCTAGCATTCCAAACAAATAAGCAAGCAAACAAACAAAAAAAGCAAGAACTTTGACTGGAGAGCAAGTTGAGGACTCCTTCCATTGAGGATGTTGAAAGTTGCTAAGTTAAGTGACAAAAGCTCCCACAATTAAGACCAGTGCATTTCATGCAGTGAGCAATCTACAAAGCCCACTTGGTCCTGCTGTGGTGGAAGTAGCTGAAACAAGGAAAGGGCAGTGCTGAAAACCCTTGATTTGCTGACCCTCCCATCTGCTCCCTGCTCTCCGGTTACTGTGGCAGGCCCTGCCAGAGTGGTTTTCAAGTAGCTCTGAGCTGGATTTGTTATTTCTCCAGCAAATTAAGCAACTTCTGACAAGGCAGCTATTGGCATTTGGCATTTTTGTAGCAAGAGTATACATTCAAATTCCATTTCCTTTCAGCTTTGAGGAAAATCACAGCTGACCATGACAAACTGGTGTAACAGATGCATTATAAACAGGAACCTAATGCAGGTGGATAATTCTTAGCTAGAAATTTCATGCAACTTCTTTAAATAGTTATAGCTTTATGTGCCCATGTATACAGTTTGTGCTGTAAAGGTCCATATGCATCTAATTCATGTGTGTTACTCTTCATTCAGTCACATGATATGATACCTTCATAGCATATATAATGAGTGTGCATCTGATAATCACAATCAATTTCATTTAGCTTCCATTCTTCTTTCTGAGACTGCCTTCTGGATTGCAGTTACAATCCTGTTAGTTCTTTTTACAGAAATACATTCCCTCAAAAGTTTAGGGATAAACAAAGTAAGTAACAGCTCAGATTAATTTTTACTTTATTTGTCTGAAAAATGGCAAAGATGTTTTTTTTATAATCTGTTGACTTGAAAGTATTTCTGCCACGATTTGCTTTTAGAGCTATAAATCTATTTTTCTTGGTTTGGTTTGACTTCTTGTTTTAAAAGGAGCAGTTTAAAACTCCTCCCCCAAATTGCCACGAAATTAAAATCACATTATTTCAGCTTGGCTGCAACGAATTATTTCTCTGTTTTTACCAGCACCTCAAAAAAAAAACCCCAAAAAAAACCAAAACCCCAAAACATTTTTCTAGCACTGTTTCCAAAGCATTAGTCCCAACCTTGATTTGAGATCCACATACTGATGAGAGCTGCCCTCTGAAGATCTTTCAGGCTCAGCCTTTCTTAGTGTCATCTTCCTTAAGACAGGTAACAAAGCAAAACCATTCAGATGACACAGGCATGTCCTACTATGACTAGTGAGCAGGTAATTTGATTAGTTTGGAGGCATGATGATAGAACCTGTAATATGTCACAGTAATTTATTCATGTCTCTACCTCCTTTCCTTGGATAGATGCCGTAAAAGAGAATTTGGCTTAACTGGATGAGAAGGTCCACTTGATTTAAAACCAGCTGGGGTTTGTTTGCACAGAATGACACTTTCCCTTTTAGGGTGATGAACAGCTGTGAGTTACAGCCATTCCTGGGATGGAGGTGGTGATCTAGGAGAGGAAGCTTTCTAGTTATATTCTTCTTCCAAACTAACTGTCACCAGTACTTTCTGCAACAGCTTCTTGGTCCTTTCCACCTGACACAGCTCTTCAGAAATGAGCCACAGTCTTCTTGTTTCACCACTTTTGCTCTTTTGAGGATGCAGTAGAAGAAAGTTTTACCTCCAACACCTTAAGGTAACTCTAGGTTTACTGACCTAATGGGCAATAGCTGTTGTTTTGGGCTGGCCATAAGCTGATTCTAATTGTAAGTCATTGAGCTTGGGATGAAAGCAGATGCCACTTAGCCTGCTTCTATTTTGTGGGTACAAGTAAGATGTAACTGAAATACTTTCACCTTAAGTCTAGGCATATGGGTTGCCCAGGGAGGTGGTTGAGGCCCTATCCCTGGAGGTGTTTAAGGCCAAGCTGGATGAGGCTCTGGCCAGTCTTATCTAGACTAGGGTGTCCCTGCCCAAGGCAGGGGAGTTGTAACTAGATGATCCTTACGGTCCCTTCCAACCTTGACTGATTCTGTGTTAAGCATACTAAAGGGGAACCAGGGAAAGTGTCTAAGTGCTTTGTGGCATTCAGTAACAGCTAAGCATAAACTTATAAATAATAGTCATAACTGCAGAGGGGCAAATGGGGATTTGTAATAAAATTGCACAAATGAGATTCTGGAACATATGTGCAAGTAGTAAATTATGTATATCAAGCATTAAATATATCTAATAAAACCAAAATAATCTTGCAGAGCTTAATGGGATCAAAATAATCCTGGAGAATAAGTGAGAAATGTCCTTGATGGAATAAAACCAAACAAACCACCCAGAAAGATTCAGCTATGTCAAGAGTATATCAACAGCAATTGTGAGCCACAGAATGATGAAGAAGAAAGTCATCATCAATTCCTTCAACCCTTCTCAAAGACCTCTGGGCACTGAGGTCATCAAGGACCATCACCATCATCAGTATCAACTCCACGGTATGTATGCTCTATAGTTAATAAGAACTGTCAAGAATATGTTTATTTAGGTGTGATGATGTCACTTCTGTTGATCAAGACACAGAAATTCAGTTCTCCTTCCAGAAGGTCGTGTCAACAATGTTTGCAATTCTAAACCTTGCTGCTCTGATGCACTTCTGCCATTATAAATGACAATTTATGGCCTCTGAGTGGCATAATCGTAAAAAGTCACTACCTAGTACAACAACAATAAAATAATAGATGAGGATATAAAGCTAGGAATGCATTAAATGCTCTGAATTACTTTTCAACCTGTTGGCAGTAAAAAGTCTGTCTGAATCTTTCCTGAAATATTAGATTTATGCATAAGATAATTCAACAGAATTAGCATGACTGTTTTCATGTGGCAGTCTATTGGGTGCCATCTTACACTGATTTTCTTTGTCAAAATGGAAACAAAACCAGAACCATACAGAGCAGTAAACCATTATAATTAAGTAATCTGAGGGATCAGAGCCAGTCATCAAGAACTGCATATACAGATGCTGTTTGTCTAGAAGCATGAACGCGTTTCATCATTAAATGGGCACTTTTATATGACAAGGTGCAGGCCAACTACCTGGTGTTCCTTCTACTGTCTCTCCATCTACCTGTTGTATTGAGCAGTGAGGGTGGCGGAGAGATGCATTGCACCATACATTTAGTCTCCTGCTATCTTCCCATTTAAAGTCATCTTGCATTCTTTTGCAAGCTGCTAGAACTGGACTGAAAAGTAATCCTAGATGTTAGGCTTTTTCTTCACTGTTAGAAGTTGTGATAACTGTTTAGCGTGTTCTGAATCACGTATTTTATAAGGACACACAGTGGCTGAAAAGGGATCCTCACTATTGTTTTGCAACACTACTTTATTAGTTAGTTGTTTGGGATCTTTTTTTAACATCTGGAAGTGTATGATACCATGCAGCTCTTCACAATGCCCCCAGCAGCTCGCAGGACAGGACGTCACAAGGGACTGCTGTTTCGGTTGTTCATATTCCTCATCCCTGTAGTAGCAGGAGCAGTGACGTTTTGTTTCTGATTAATGTTTGTAACATTGTTGCCTCAGTTTGTTGCAGTGCAATTGTGTTATGCAATTTGCATTAATTTGGCCAGTGTGGATTTGAGAAAAACATGATTGTGAATAGAATAGGACAGAGTAGAATAGAATCAACTAGATTGGGAGAGACCTCCAAGATTATCCAGTCCAACCTAGCACCCAGCCCTGTCCAATCAACTAGACCATGGCACTAAGTGCCTCATCCATTCTTCTCTTGAACATCTCCAGGGATGGTGACTCCACCACCTCCCTGGGCAGCCCATTCCAATGCCAATCACTCTCTCTGCTAACAACTTCCTCCTAACATCCAGCCTATACCTCCCCTGGTGCAATTTGAGACTCTGTCCCCTTGTTCTGTTGCTGGTTTCCTGGCAGAAGAGACCAACCCCACCTAACTACAATCTCCTTTTAGGCAGTTGTAGACAGCAATGATGTCTGCCCTGAGCCACCTCTTCTCCAGGTTAAAGAACCCCAGATGCCTCTTTATTTCCTTCTGTATTCAGTGCTCACATGACTGTTTTTCCCTCTGCATATCTCAAGGAAGATCCTTTAATACTGTGAAATACTCTGCTTCTATAGTGATGAATGCCAAGCTTTAAACATTTCAGCCTTGTACAGATAAAAAGCAAATGAGAAGTGAAGTATTATCCACTGTTCATATCCTGGTTTAATTTATTAGCTCAGAGTACATAGACTAAAATCCACTGGAATTAAAAGCCTAATGTTTCATTGCTACTTAGTATAACAAATAGGCTGTTATTTTATATAGGTGGCTGTAGACCTCAAGGCCATAACTGGAGATCAATAATGAAGAGCTAATCTCTTCTTCAAAAGGTTTAGCCTCACAATACATATTTTAGTGAAGCAGAATTCTTACTGATATACAGGTGTCTACTTCCAATTTTGGGGTGCCCCAGAAGAGCACCCAGACGCTTGAGAAACTTTCTTCCAGATAAATTCTTCTTTTCTGCTCTTTGAACCATCCAGACATTGGTGTTTGTCCCAATCTGCCATATTTCAACACAAAACTATTTATAGAGTGTTGTACCTATCTGGGTCCCTGCATTCTGGCTTCTCAATTTTGCACTCTGAAGCTGCAACCTCTTCACTGTGAAGTCACCACTTTGTAGAGTAAAGGCCACAGTCAAATGACATTTAACCAGCCCTTTTGTGGTGCTACAGGGGAGTCCAGATTCTACTCTTGTTTCTTTTTGAGTGCCATTCCTTGATGCTTTTGGGGCAGAATCTGCTCTTAAAGGCACTGAAACTGCTGCTCCCTGACTCCTCCTACTTGTTGCAGCCTTCAGGTTCAGTGAGTATTTTATTACCCTTGAGCTGTGTTAGATGCAAGTATGTTGTTTGCTACTGGAAAGAAAGTTGTTGGTTTTTTTTTTTCATCTTTACATTTCCCAGAACCTTTTCCAACTGTGGTTTTGCAACCTACAGAAGTGGCTTCATAGCAGTACCTTCCACTGCTCCTGTGAAATGTGCTGCACCAGACTTTGGGGGGGGATCTTTACCTGCCTTTCTAGTAGCACTTCCCAACTCTTGAACTTCTGTCATGCTATTATTGGAGCTATCTTTGAAGATGGTCCAAGGCTGTTCTTGGAAGAAACAAGCACATGCTGAATGTAGTAAGCAATTGTTTTAGTCCTACACCCAGATTGCAAGCATAAGGGCTGCAGCTTCTAGGCATTTCTCAATGCCTCTTTAGACATAATCATTTATAGGAGTCATAACCTGTCAGACCCAGTCACATAAGGCATGGAAAGATGACTCTGTGGGATAACACAACTGAGTCTGCAACAAGAGAAGCTGAGAAATAGGAGACTGTTGGTATAGAATCATAGAATCAACTGAATTGGAAGAGACCTCTAAGGTCATCCAGGCCAACCTAGCACCCAGCCCTGTCCTATCAACTAGACCACGACACTAAGAGCTGAATCCAGGCTTTTTTTCAACATCTCCAGGGACAGTGACTCCACCACCTCCCTGGGCAGCCCATTCCAATGCCAATCACTCTCTCTGCCAACAACTTCCTCCTAACATCCACCCTATACCCTCCCCAGCACAACTTGAGACTGTGTCCCCTTCTTCTCTTGCTGGTTGCCTGTCAGAAGAGAACAACCCCACCTAGCTACAATGTCCTTTCAGGTAGTTGTAGACAGCAATGAGCTCTGCCCTGAGCCTCCTCTTCTGCAGGCTGCACACCCTCAGCTCCCTCAGCCTCTCCTCACAGGGCTGTGCTCCAGGCCTTTCACCAGTATTGTTGCCCTTCTCTGGACGCATTTCAGTATCTCAACATCTGTCTAGAATTGAGGAGCCCAGAATTGGACACAGGACTCAAGATGTGGCCTGACCTGTGTTGAGTACAGGGGAAGAATAACCTCCCTTGTCCTGATCCTACTGGCCAAGATGCCATTGGCATAGAGAAGCAATGGACACATAAAAGCTTTGGGTTCTTTCCTTGACATTGCCAGAAAAGTGCTGAGATCAGAGATACCCAGGAGGAAAAAATCTTCCAAAAGAGCTAGACTCAGCACTAGAGTACTCCTCACTATCCCTCCAGCACTGAAGGTGCTGCATCCTGTGAGAGACGTGTGGGTTTCTCACCTGGTTTTGCAGCAAGACGTCTGCCATACGCAGACAAGCTGCTACCTACATTACACATATGTGGCAGCACTTGTGTGAAAGACCAATGCTTTGCTACCTATAGAAATCATGGGTTACCCCTGAAGTTGCAGATGTGTTGCTATTCAACTAGCATCTGTGAACCTGGGAATCTAATTTTCCTTCTGCTCTTTGAGGAAGAGTGATTGTTTCATTCAGTTGGTTAAATTCTACTGTGTGTTTTGCTTTACAATTTCAGTTTAAAATGATGAGCCTTGCTTTTTTTTTTTTATCCCACATGGACTGCATAGTGGTGGTGAGAAGGGGAATAAATGACTTTCCTTTAGTAAGATTTGTGTGATTGAGTGGGGAGAAGCAGGCTACTATAATTGCTGTTCTTTACTGGCTGTAGCATTAAACAGCAGTGAGTGCTTTCCTTTCTTTATACTTTATTGAGCAGATGAGATTCATTGATCTGCTTTCCCTCCTGATTTGCCATTTGCTCATATTACATCCCCTTCTGTTTGCCTGCTTTGTGCAGAGTTCAATTTTACTTTATGTTCAGAGATTACTTTTTCACAGCTTCGGAAGTTTAGTGAGGTCCCTAGCCAGGTTCCATCTTCTGCTGTATCCTCTGGAAAAGCACAGTCCTCACTTTTCCCTTTATATCTACAGGTTTTACTCTGTGTTGAGGATAGCTTTAGGAAATGGCTTCCATTTAGTTCAGACATATCTGATGATAGAGAAAGTTTTCAGAGGTTCACAGCTATAGATGACCTTATACTTGGACCACTGTTGCCTTGTACAATATATCAGTCCAGTGCTCAAAGAAAACAAAACCAAATGGTGTCCCAAAAATTAACCCCATGGAAATAAAAAAACAGGGAGGGCAAATGTTTTGAATGAAATGTAGTCATTCATAAAACCTTGAGACAAGGCTGGGGAGAACAACTTTGCTTTGGGTTTAGAAAATATGTACTCCTGTCATGGAAAAAAATGACCCTCCTGTAGCAGATGTCACAGAACTGGGCTGCTACTAACTGCTCTGGGGCTACAAATAAAGGAACTGTGTGTAGGCTTCAGTGGTTTGTGAAATAATGTATGTAGGTCCTGCCGAGGAATTCAGTCTGTTCAGTCTGAATGCACACACTTGGATTCATGTTTCCTGATGCCTCACGTGGCGCCTGGTGTGAAATCTAACATGCATGTATGAAAAGGTATCACTCTCTGTGCAATCCTGGTGCTTTTCAAGCAAACAACACCTCAAGGTGGAATTTCTTGGGAAGTTCATAATGAAGCTAGAGAGTGCTAGATATGAGAATCATAGAATCAGTCAGGGTTGGAAGGGACCACAAAGATCATCTAGTTCTACCACCCCTGCCATGAGCAGGGATGCCTCACACTAGATCAGGCTGTCCAGAGCCTCATTCAGCCTGGTCTTCCAACCTGGTTGATTCTTTGATGCTATGATCTCCAGGGATGAGGCTTCCACCACCTCCCTGGGCAATCTATTCCAGGATTTCAACACCCTCATGGTGAAGAACTTCTTCTTGACATCCAGTCTGAAACTTCCCATTTCTAGCTTTGTTCCATTCCCCTCTGTCCTGTCCTACCTGACGTCCTCAAAAGTTCCTCCCTAGCTTTCTTGTAGCCTTCCTCAAGATACTGAAAGGTGACAATAAGATCACCTCAGAGCTGTCTTCTCTCCAGACTGAGCAGCTCCAGGCCTGTTCCCAGTCAGATCTTACAAATAAGAGTCTGATACTATTGCCTGCTTGAAGAATTAATTGAATTGTCTCAAAATGTATTTTTTTTTAAGGGCAAGTTATAGGAAGCCACAGTGACAGGGCTCACAGTGTAGCTTGTGAAAGTTAACATTTTACATTAAACATATTCTTTAGTTCTCCGCTCATCTCGTATAGTTGTTGTGAATTACCTTCTAAGGGCTTAAAAACAAACAAATACATCTGATGGAAGAAGTAAGGCAGTGGGTATGACAGGAGAAAGGCATGAGAAAGTTAAGAGCTATAAAGCATAAGCTGTAGTTATAGCTTTAGATAGGTTCTTTCCTTCAACCAATGCCAATTTTGCTGTTTGGAGGGAAAAGAGGTGATTGTGCAACTAGAGGAAAGCTGTTTTCATAATTACAGATTACTCAACATTGCACATCTCAGCAAGTAGCAGTTCTCTTGTTGTACAAGTTTCAATTCACGTGTGGTAACAGAAGACTTGCTCTCAGGCACACCAAATTAAACTAGCAATAAGAATCTGAAATAGGGCACTTGTATTGCACAGAGCATTATTGCACTGTGTACCTGCAGAAGTAACTTAAAGCATAACACTCAAACCCAAAAACATTTTGGGGAGGTTCTTAAATCCTTTCAGTGATCACAAAAGTTGTGAGTGCATGGATTAAGCAAGGAAACAATTATTCCTGTGAGCAATGGCAGAGGAGAAAAAATATTGATTAGAATTTCACCAACTAGTGGGAAGCTGAAACTGCCTTTGATCTTGCTTGTTTTCAGTGTAAAAGCAATATTTATCAAGGGTTATTTGAATATTTTACTACATTGGTTGAGCAATTCATAGCTACAAATTGCTCGCTACAAATACCTGAAGGGAGGCTGTAGCCAGGTGCAGTTGGTCTCTTCTCCCAGGCAACCAGCAACAGAAAAGGGGACCGAGTCTCAAGTTGTGGCAGGGGAGGTCTAGACTGGATGTTTGGAGGAAGTTGTTGCCAGAGAGAGTGATTGGCATTGGAATGGGCTGCCCAGGGAGGTGGTGGAGTCACTGTGCCTGGAGGTGTTCAAGCAAAGCCTGGATGAGGCACTCAGTGCCATGGTCTGGTTGATAGGACAGGGCTGGGTGCTAGGTTGGACTGGATGAGCTTGGAGGTCTCTTCCAACCTGGTTGATTGTGTGATATTGGGATGTATTAGTCTTGTTAATTATGGATGTTCTCCAGGGAGGGCATGAAGCACTAGGACAAGGGGCAATAGTTTTAAACTAGAGAAGGGTAGGCTTAGACTGACCGTTAGGAAGTAGTTCTTTACAATGAGAGTGGTGAAACACTGGAATGGGTTGCCCAGGGAGGTGGTGGAGGCCCCATCCCTGGAGACATTTGATGTCAAGCTTGATAGGGCTCTGAGATACTTGATCTAGTTGGGCATGTTCCTGCTTACTGCAGGGGAGCTGGATTAGATGACCTCTAGAGGTATCCTCCAAGCCACTGCATTTTATGCTACTATGATTCCATGTTTGCGCAGCAAGGAACTCTTTGCCTTGTTGAAACTGCAAGCACAAATTCCAAGTCTTTATGTAGTTACATTAGCTATGTATTCTCAGATGTGGAAAGGCATGGCCAGATCAACCCCACCACTCACTCTTCAAATGCTTGGTCAGGTGTTTTACCAAACAACCCTCAGGGTTGCTCCCTTCATGGAGACCTATCAGCTCTGCTTGTTCAGTGCCATGGTTGCTCTGGTCAGTTTCTCACTTGCCATCTCAAGGCTCACTCCTTTTCTGCTCTCCTGGTTACCTCTTCTGTATTTGACTGCTGAGCCCTTGAAAATGGCATGCCCTGAAATATGTGAAATATCACTCGTGGAATGCAAAAAGGAATTTTCACAAGCATTACTCAATACAGAATTTTTGCTCCACATGAGTGACATGAGTTAAAAATATTTCCTGAGCTTTGGCTCAGGCAGGCCCTGTCTGGAATTGATGACTGTTGTCTTAGCTACAGAAGACACTGACGTTCCCTTTTTTTCTTGCTCGTGTTCATTGCTCTGTGAGCAGAAGATAATAGGCAAATAGACCTGAAAGAAGGAAGGCAGTGATAGGTCCTGACCCCCAAAATAGCCACAAAATCCAGCAATGATTTCCTAATATTGTTTAAAATACTCTAGCAAAGTGATTGCATTTTGAAGTTAATTTCAAAGGCAGCTTTTTCACCCCATTTGCTTCCAGTTTTTCAACAGACAAAAGGCTCAACTATGTGGCTGGATAGCAAGTTGTTAAAGAGTAGTCTCTCACGTGACAGCACATGACTATTTGCAGCACAAGTTTAATTATCAAACATCTGGTTTCCATGGCAACAGAAGGACACTCACTATACAGAAATAAATTGCACATTCGTTTCAAGGCTAACGCATATCCAATTAAGATGCAAGCTCTCAAAGCTTCAACTACATCAAATCAAAGTTGGAGTGATGAAGCACTGTGTTTAAATACAATGCTACACCCAAACCATCAAAAAAGTGGGATGGAGTTTTGGTGTTCCTTTTCAGTAAGAATTTCTTCTGTCTTTAAATCAAAAGGCAAAATATTCAGCTAGAGACAATGTCCAAAACTTCTGCTTTTGATTTGCTGAAGGACAATTCCCTGGGCACAGCAATATGTGTGTTGTCCTCTAATTATCACACCTCTGTGGGGGGCAAAACTCCAGTGAAAAACCTTCATTTAATCACAGGATCTTAGGGGTTGGAAGGGACCTAAGGAGATCATTGAGACCAACTCCCCTGCCAGAGCAGGACTATGCAATCTAGCACAGATCACGGGAACACATCCAGACAGGACTTGAAAGTCTCCAGAATGTCATGCTCTAACTTTAGGCAGTCGTTATCCAAGCAAAAATCATTACTAAAGTATTTTTATTCAGGATTTTTTTTTTTTTGAGACTGGAGATTGAGTGTCTGAATTGCTACTTTGCAGTGGCTTTACATAAGTGATTGCTGTAGGCTATATAGCCATAGAATACATTAAATGCAAATTCAGCAATTCTAAATTCAGCAATTCCAAGCTGAAAAAAAGACAAAAGCACAGACCTCAGCTGTCCTGGCTGTTCCATTGGCATTAGCTATCATTTTATGATGTTAAGTGATTTAAAATTCAGATTTAATCCAAATAAATAAGTCTCTCTGATTCACAATGTACAGGAGGTTGTATTGTATAGTAAAAGTGATCAGATTGGATCTTACAGTTCTGTGATGATATGTAGTAGCCTTTAATTGTGCACACAAAAATCTGCCATTGGCTGAAAGGTATCAGTTAGTTGGAGCAACTATATGTAGGATTTCAGCACTTAGACCAACAGCCCAGAGGAGAGGGACTTGGGGGTGCTGCTGGGTGAGAAGCTCAACATGAGCCAGCAGTGTGCACTTGCAGCCTAGAAAGCCAACCAGAGCCTGGGCTGCAGCAGGAGATGTATGGCCAGCAGGGCCAGGGAGGTGATTCTACCCTCTATTCTAGTCAGACCCTACCTGGAATACCACATTCAGTTTGGGAGCCCCCATTATAAGAAGGATGTGGATGTGCTGGATCATGTCCAGAGCAGGGCCATGAGGATGCTCAGAGGGCTGGACCACCTCTCCTATGAGGACAGACTGAAAGAGTTGGGGCTGTTCAGTCTGGTGAAGAAGAGGCTCTGAGGTAACCACCTTGTGGCCTTTCAGTATCTGAAGGGGGCCTACAAAAAAGCTGGGGAGGGACTTTTTAGGCTATCAGGGAGTGACAGGACTGGGGGGAATGGAGTGAAGCTGGAGATGGGTAGGTTCAGACTGGCCATGAGAAGGAAGTTGTTCAGCATGAGAGTGCTGAGAGCCTGGAATAGGTTGCTCAGGGAGGTAGCTGAAGCCCCATGCCTGGAGGTGTTTAAGGCCAGGCTGGATGGGGCTCTGGCCAGCTTGCTCTAGGGTAGGATGTCCATGGCTCTCAGCCTCCGCTGGGTAGGATCGAGCTCACAGCCTCTGCTGGGTAGGATCAAGCTTGCAGTCTTCACTGTCTTGTCCAAGAAAACAGAGTTGTAGACTTGAGTGTCAGTCCTATTGCTTCCACAGCTGGTGACAAAGATTGTAAGGAACAGGCAGCACAAATGGAGATTATTTAAAAGGCTGAAGTGTCCAGCAGAGTTGTCTTCTGGAGGTACTCCAGAGCTTTACAACTCAGAAGTCTCAGTCTTTGGTGAGAGAATGAGACAAACTGAAAATGGTACAGAATTGATTTGTTCTCATGACAACAGCTTTAATAGAAATGGAAAAGGAAGTTAACCCATTCTGCTCATGAAGTGAAGGTTGTAATCAGAATGAACATCTAAAATGCTGAAGATCTGAAGTTGACCAGCTGAGGTGGAAAGGGAAGTGAGGTGGTTATACTTTTCTTCATGAGCTTCACACATGCCTTTTGAGACCAACGTGGCACTTCTGGTGTGCTGTTTTGCACTGGATAATGGCATGTTACTTGCTGAGTGATCTTCTTTTGTACAATACACAGTAATTGGGCAAATTTGTAGTTAATGCTTTTCCATTTATATCAGTATTTCATTGAAATTGCTTGATTAAGGTTATACTCCTGCTCAGCTGGGTTGATCCTTACGCTACAGATTTCCCCATTCTTTATCCGCTAACAGGTAGACTCTGCCCTGTAACTGTTCTGTGCTGATGAAGTGAGGCACTAAAAATTGGCTTTCCATCCCTCTTGCATAATCAGTTTTCCAGGTCCCATTTTGTGGCATGGATATTTTTTTTTCTATCAGTAATTTCTACTAAATATCAAAGCATCTTTTTAATTTACTGATCCTAGCTCAAATCACTCTTTTTCTTGGGTGGTTGTTGTTGTTTTTAATGAGCTTGATTCTGCGAAGATTAAAAGAGGCTTGGAAAAACACCCAAACCCCCAGCTTTAAAACAGCTTTGATCTCCTAAGGTGAAGCATATTTTTGTGCAATACTTTTTCCTCTGAGGCACAATAACAGTTGAATAGATCTGGAGGGAAAAGCAAGAAAGAAAAACAGGTGGGTGAGTAAATGAAGAGGAAGGAAATGTAGGTACTCCTAATGAAAATCAAACCTTTTTACATTCTGTTTTATATTACCAGCCTTTTCCCACCTTAATTTAAAATACATCAAGAATTCAGGACTCTAAATTCTCTGCAGAAAACTATCTGATTTCCTGAGCGTTGGGATAAGGATTCAGTGTGCCAAAGCTTTTTATTCGCTTTGATATAAGAAAATGCTTTTAAATTAGAGTTATTCTCAAGATTCCAAATGAATTAAAAATTAAGAGGAAGGGAAGAAATCTTACATTGGCTGTGCGTTCTGTTAATGTCCTTGTTTGTTTGAGACTAGTTAAAGGCTTTAAATTATTTAAATGCCCAAATGCTACATGGCAACCTCAACCTAAGAACGAGGCTTGTCATTGTAGGCACTGTGCACACATGCACCAGGACTGCTTTCTGTCATAAGGAGACTGCCACCAAAATTTACCAAGGAACAGGAGGTGAAGTCAACCAAACTCAACTGAGTCATAACCTGGCAGAGGCAGTGAACTACTACCTTGGATATAAGGAGTTGCATTCCTGTTTCAAAGCCATTGCTAGTTGCTGTGTTGGTGATCTTGGTGAAAATAAGATTTAAGAAAGGATGGTTTGGGTTTCTTTAAGTCATTGCATGTCTTTTGTGAGGATTCTGTGGGCAGAGGGAGAACTGAGTTCTTTGCTTGCTTGTTTGCTCTGATGTCTCAGGGAATTCTACTCCTGGTGACGATGTTTTACTTGTTTAGGACAGGGAGATGTCGGATTGTGTTCGTCACATATCACAGCTTTACTTTCAGTGTTGATGATAATTATTTATAAAGGCATGAATGGAATTAGACATTTGTCTGTCCTTTGTGCCTTTGAAAATCTCCCCCTCCATACATAATTTACTACACACCAATTATTTTTTCTCGCTTTGGGTTAGAGATATTGCAATAAAATCGTATTAGAAGAAAAGCACTGTTAGGTTGTTGATTACTTTCCCTTTCTATCAGAGATGAAAATTATATTTTGCTTTCCTTACAGGGAATAAATAATTTTAATTTTAGTTCTGTGGCAAAAGAAGAAAGCTGCATTAATACAATAGCATTGCATTCTCCTGTCAGGAATCCAGATTTTCTCTGCAAAGCTTGGATCTGGAAAATTAACACAGCCTTCCTTCAGCTCACTGCCTGCATTTACAGCTACTGAAAAATGGGGGTTAGGCTTCTCTTGTTGCTTCCTAGGGTGGAGTTCCTCATGCTCTTTTCATATGACATAGTCCTTGTCAAGTTACTCTCTTAATTGAGAGGAAATTGTCCAAGCTTTACCAGCTCTGGTAGAGTTGCAATAAAATAGAATCTGAGGTACTTGCAGAAAGAAACTAATCAATCACAGAAGTAATGTACAAGTATCTTATTGGTGTTTGAGGATGTAGAGCCTAAAAGCAAGTCTGAAAAGTAATGTTCCCCTCTCAAGGCCATTATTTCTCAGAATTACAGGTCTCAGAATCCTAACTCAAGATCCTGAGATGCTCAGGGGTGGGGTTGCTGTAATGGTTATTGACCTCAGAGCCCTCTCAATGCCCTGCAGATGAGGCCAATAACTGACAAGGGCCATCATCTCCTCATATTGCATGAACGTGGAGGAAGGCTCCTCATTTGTCAGGAGGATCTGTAATTGGAAAAATTGGAGCTTGATGTATTCTGCTTTCAGCAAAGGGAGCAAAGGTTCTGGCTTTTGCTTTCCAAAGGTCCAGAGAGGTCTCAGGAAACTTCTTAGTGTGGAGGTGCTGTTGATTGGAGTTGTGTCTTGAAACACTGTTCAGGTGGGCTTGTGTCATCTCAGTTTTCCTAACAGAGTAAGATTGTTAGCAAAGAATTGACAGCAGTGTAGGTCAGGTTAAAGAAAGAGGCAAAATATTCAGGTATGTGTTTTAAAAAGAGGCTACAGATGCAGATTCGTGTGGGAAATTAATACTCTCTTATGAATGATGAATATATTTTTCTGTAAGAATACTGATTTTTATTATTAATAGTCAAAAATCAGGAAAATTCCTGGAGATTCTTTGGGTTTTTCAGTCAGCAGGAAGTAACTGCACAGAATTAAACAGGTTAAACAATCAGAACTTGGAAAATCGCAACACAAACCAGGCAAAATTCTACCTGGGGTCTTAATATTGACTCCAACAGATGTATTCATGATGCTTTTGGTCCCTGAGTAAGTCTTCTGTATGAAAAATGCTTTCAAAGTTGTGGTAATGATCCTAGGGTAAAATACAAGGTATTCCAGGCAGAGGAAGGAGATGCTGCTGAGCTGCATACACTTGGCTGCCTTGATTCCTGGTTAACCAGCTGCAAATGAGGAATGGCAGAAAGGCTCAGTGTAGAAAGGGTGAATGCAGAAAGGTGCAGTTTTCTGCAAACCAAAGGTTGAAGAGCACGATATGCAGGCAATCAAAAAAGAATGAGGAAGATGAAGCTCATTAGTGTCATCTTCCTTACCTTGTTTATAGGCTTGAGCACAGAAGTCTGTAAGATCTGTTTAAATAGGGACATATGAAACTCAGTGTATTGGAAGTTAATAATCATTAAATAGGAATATTAATTTATGTAAGAATATCACATTTTTTATTATTAATATTTAAAATTTGGGGAAATTCTCTGAGAGTGTGTGGATTTTCAGTCAACAGGAAGTAATTGCACAGAATTAAACAGGTTAAACAACCAGAACTTGGAAAATAGTAATGCAAAACCAGGCAAAATTCTAACTATGCCTATGGAGTTTAGGCATGGACTCCAGCAGATGTACTCACAAGAGTTTTAGTCCCTGAGTAAGTCTCCTGTGTCAAAGATGCTTTCAAACTCACAATAATGATCCAGGGTAAGATACAAAATATTCCAGGCAGAGGGAAGGAGAGCTGAGCTGCTGCTGTGCTGAGAGGTCTGAGCTGCATACACTTGGTCCCCTTGACTCCTGGTTAATGAGCTGCAAATGGTAGAGAGGCAGAATGCACAAAGGCAGGGTTTCTAAATAACCCCCCTTTAAATACCTCAGTCTGAAAATCAACCTGGTCAATAGGCACTAGCACCATTGTTCTGGCTAATGAATTCAGAGCTTTGTGCCTCCTTTGACCACGCAGGCAGGTTGAAGGCAGCACAAAACACCTGACAAGTGGAGCTAAGCACCTGGCCCTCAAGGCTTTGATCATCTGACTCAACTTCTGGGGGATTCCTTGCCACAGGTGGAGGAGAGCAAGGGCTAAACTGGCCTGGCAGGATTTATGTCCTACCAGGACAAGATTATGTCAGAAAGGTGAGAGGCTGAGGGATCTTCAAATGTAAAATTCTGTACATGAGAATGCCTATCTGAGAATTGCTCGTTTATCAGAGGGGCAAGCAGATATGGCTTAGCTTTATGGCTGAATAAACATTTCTGTATCTCTCTTAATCCTCATAAAACCGTAATTTAAAAGTGCATCAAGCATTTGAAGACCTTTTCTGCAACTGCCAAGCAATTTAATTTTATAACAGCCAGCAGAGAGCAGTGCTACTTTGCAGCCCAAATAAGATCACAACAGAGTCTTGTAAGCTTTTTCAGCTGAAACTTACCAACATTCTAGACCTCTTATAATACAGAAACACAACAGCCCTCCCAGAAACCTGAGTCCTCAGGAGGGCCTCTCAACCACCTTTCCACCTTCCCCCTACCTTACCCTAGATCTTGCCTTGTGTTTAAGGTAGTTTTGAGGGTCGGACAGGGTGGTTAGGAAGCAGAGGGATTAGTCACACAGATGGCAGATTAGGTTAGAGGAGAGGTGCAGCCCACTCTTGTTCTTATACATCTCAGCAAGCCTATGAGTGAAGTAGGCATCACCATTGTTTCCTTTTCACCGCCTGTAACCTAATTCTTCTCACCAAAATATTCTAGCTAGGCTCAAACTAGCACAACAAACATCTTTAGACAAGTTATGATGTCACATCAGGAATTTTTACTGTTTTCCCTCTGAATTTAAGCACAAGTAATTAGAAATTGTCTGACAAACCTGGAAAAGGAGGTCAGGGAAGAAATTAATTCTTTTTGCAAAGAAATGTTCTGATATTCATTGAAATGTTACATTAAAATGCAGTAGGAAAAAATAAACACCAAATAATAAAAATAAAATAAAATAAAATAATAATTTTAAAAAAAAACCACAAAGGAAAAAACCAACCCAACCCAACCAACTGAAAGTTAATCAGCTGTGGATTTCAAACCAGCAATAAATAAGCAGAACAGCTCTCATACATGTTTAACAGCACTTCTGATAGCGACAGCTCTCATTTTCTTTTGGATGCAGTGAGGATGTCCAAAGTGGAATCATTTAAATAGGAAGAATTATGACAAGTGGAACAACAACATCAAAAATTTAGAATTCTTTAATCATTTTTTAAAAATTATAATAAAAATGACATGTGAAATTTATGTTGCAGCTCTCAGTCTGACTCCTGATAGTGAAAGAGCAGCGGAGTTTAGGCATAAGGGCCTTAAGTAGGCTGAAATCATTGTTACCACTTGTCACGTTCCAACTTGCATGACTGCAGTGTTGAGGTTGGTGCTCTGAACAGGCCAGAAATCCAGTGATTTCTTGTTACTTTGCTCGTCCTTAAAATATTGCAGTATATAATCTGTGGCATGCAGTGCAGTAAAACACAATACACAGCTGGCCACATAAACATAGCCCCAAAGGATTATCAAGCTATAAATGAATTAACTGGTATCCCTGTGCTAAATGAAGGCTAAGATCCCGTTAAGGTGGAGGCTGAACTATAACTCATTTGTATTATGGGGTTAGCTAACACAGGCTTAAAGATCTCCGAGTTCAGGTCAGAAGTTCTTTCGTGCACATGGCTTTAGCTTGTCAGTAAAGGCATGCTCACAGCTGAAGCTCTCAGGCAGCAAACATAAGATTGTAGCATATTTGCCATCACCAATAGAGGCAGAATTAGGTTCTTAGGCAATTAGGAGACGTTTACACAGAGGGGACCTTTATATGAACGAGTATCAAGTCTGTAACATTTTGTTTTTGCATTGCTCTGTGGTTAGGAGTAAATAAACCAAATCTGTTTAAGAGGCATCCCTGTCCATGGCAGGAGGTTGCAGTAGATGATCTCTGAGGTGCCTTCCAACCTAAACCATTCTATGACTCTAATATCTTATTAAGCACAAATCTTCCTTAAGAATTGAAAGGTACTTCAGGGAGGTGTACGTTTCTGTGCAATAGCAGATCCTTTTTCTGTTCTCTTGTTTTGGTAAACAGAGCTGAAAAACATAGGTAGGTGTGGTGGGGAAAAATAATTGTACTTGGAAACAAGCTTCTGGCAAGTATATGACAAAAACAGGCTCTGCAGACAGAGTGGCCAAACAAGGAGGTTCATTAAACCTGTTAGTGATATGACTTAGTTAAAAAATACAACTGTGAAATAGTTCAAAGAGAAACACAAGACATGTGGGTCAGACATGTAGTATTTGATAGTATGAGATTTGAAGTGCAACCAGTGAGATCAAAGATCTGACTGGAGGAACTGTTAAATGGCTTGCCATGTGAAGTGCTCTGTGAATTGACTGATGCAAAGTTGTATGACTCTCCTTTTTATCTTCAATTATCTCAGATACACTGAAGCTAATGTCTTGGGTTTGTGAATGTAGCTGTTTGTAATACAGTTCTGAACTGGACTACGAAATGAAATACAAGTAATGGCAGAAGCTGGACCTCAGTAGTCCAGAGATAGGGCAAGCCAAGTTGTAGTCACTGCCCTGCAGATGCCAACCTTCTCAGAAGGGGAATGGATGAGGGAAGGTGATGAGTCATAAAGCTGCAAGGGGAAAAAAAGAAGCATGCTCAGAGACACAGACTGCTGCTACAAGCTTATCAGTGAAATTTAAGTTGCACTCTGCAGCCTGACCCCAGTGTTAGACTATATTCCACTCTCTTTGACAACAACGTAGCCATGAAGTCTTTACAGATGCCTTTTCCAAGCATTCAGAATGTCCTGCAGACAGAAAACAAACTAGATTTGTCGTCCTGACACATCTGTTTTAACCACAATGCTTTTATTTGTTGTAAAACAAAATTCTCAGAGAGACTATTAACTTAATCATGTCCCAGAACCTGCAGTGTGCCAGTGTCTCTGTGAGCTGGTCAGAGAAACGTGCTCCACATTTCTGCGATGCCTGTGATGCCAGCATGGGTCAGCATCTGCTGTGCTGCGGAAGTCAGAGGGTAACTGCACAGCATCAGATCTTTGGTTTCCCTGTTGTTTGGCCTTGTGGTCAATTGCTTGCCATTGAAAACCTGAGCCGTTTTACTCCTTTCAGCACTTTTTGATACACAGGCTTTTTCGAGTCAGCAATGTGCCCTTGTGACCAACAGTATTCTGGAGTGCATGAGGAAGAGTATGGTCAACAGGTCCTCACCCTCTGCCGTGCCCTAGTAAGGCCACATCTGGAGTACTGTATCCAGTTCTGGGACACAGTTCATAATAGAGATAGGGAACTTCTAGAGACAGTCCAACAGAAGGTTGCAAAGATGATGAGAGATCAGGAGCATCTGAGAAAACTGGGGCTGCTTAGCAAGGACTGAGAGGGCATCTTCTCGATGCTGATCAACACCTAAAGGATGGGGTTGGGCTCTTTGCAGTGGTGCCTAGTGACGGGACAAGGGGCAACATGTACAAGCTAGAACACAGGAGGTTGTACTTAAACATAAGAACAAAAAATTATTCATGTTAAGTGTGCCAGAGCACTGGAACAAGTTGCACATAGAGGTTGTGGAATCTCCTTCTCTGATGACTTTCAACCCCACCTGGACATATTTCTGTGCAACCTGATCTACATGCACCTGCGTTAGTAGGAGATTGGACTGGATGATCTCCAGAGGTCCCTTCCAGCTCTCACCATCCAGTGATTCTTTGATATCTAATAACAATTTCTCCGACCTTGGTGGAACTTTTTGGTATTGGAGGACAAAGCCACAGCAGAGAATGAGATGAATTTGTTTGCATTTTATTTTTACCATCAAAAATCTTGGGGAGATTGCAACATCCAGTGTTGGAATAAGTTAGATGTCAGTAAGGCACCAAGACCATCAGCCATTCACCCAAGAGTTCTGAAGGAACTTGTGTGAAATTGTGGAGCTGCTGGCCAAAATCTGTAATCTCATGGCATGAGTTGGGGACTTGGAAGACTGCCACTCTAAGTCCCATCTACCAACAGGGCTCCAGGAAGAATGATGGCAGAGCAGACCATTGAGTCTGTCTTTCATCCATGTAAAAAGGAAAGTCTGTGCTCAAGGATGAGATTACTGGACCCATGGATATGCTCAGAAAGAATAAGGATGGCCTCTGGGAAGGGAAATCTTGCTTTGCTAACTTGTTCTAGATACATGGATAAAACTACCAGGAAAGGAGCCAGTGCTGCCCTGAGAGGAAAAAAATCCAGGTCATGGAGAAAAGACAGAGTCTGTTGAAGCAGTACTGGAAAATGGGCAGCAGTTGTCAGATGCCTACAGGCTTCCCTGAAAGCAAGGAGCCACAGCAGACCTGCCCAGCTTCACACCTGCTCTGCCACACTGGCCTTCATTTGTCCATAACAGGAGCTGTGGAGGAGTTAGTTACAGAGATGTGGACATCTGTGGCAGGGATGTCAACTGCACCACTCAGCGTGGTTCAGAGATCAGTGTGTTTGTGTGAAATGGGCTTAATGCTGAAAATCAGTGCCAGCTGATAGAAGACAGGCAATAAAGCAATCACTTGTCATTCCAAAATGGTATTTTTAAATGCACAGATTTCAAACTAAGGAGAATCACTTGGATACTAAGGCCTTTTCAGCATAAAAAAGAAGTGATGAAACAATGTCAAGAGGAGTTAATTTTTTTTTACCTGCTCATCTCTTTCTGTCAATGTAGCCCAAGACTAATAGGTCTTTGGCCACAGAGCTTACCCAGTCAGAATGGCCATTTGCCAAACTTAACCATACTATGTAAAGTCAGGGCTTACTTTTACCTTTGTAAGGCAGAACACAAACAAGTGTATAAGCACTGTTTAGAAGTTTGGAAATGACATGAAGGCACCAGGCTTCTTGTCCTCCTTCCCACGGTTGCTTCCCTCAACAGCAGAAGGAGGGAGAGCAAGCCAGGACATGTTCAGGCCTCTTCTGGCCATCCACAACAAGGAGTCTTTCTTTAGATCACACCACAGAGTGGCTGTGGGGGCATCTTTTTTTCTTAAACTGATGAACCCCAAGTTTTCTGAAACTGCTACCAACATGGCTTCTGGGTGGGGGGAAAAAAGTTTATAACTGTGGATGAAGAAAGAACAGGAAACACATTGCAAAGCTATCATTTACTTGGTTGCCTGGATACGCTGTGAATCATCAGAAAACTTGGAGACAGGCATACAGGGGGTAGCACACTGTAAAGCTCTCCTCCTTTATTCACGTTAATAACTTCCATAAATTGGAGCCTTTAACTTCTTTTTCTAGTGCAGTTATTTAAAGATGGAGCTGCAGCTGGAAATGTGATGCAACTGTCTTAATGAGGTTCCCTTTTCAGGGTGGCTTTGGAATTTGAATAGCTATAGAATTTACACAGCTTTGCAGGGCTTTACTGTTAATTTCTGTGTTATTCAGGATTAGGAGCAGCCTGCGCTTGGTTGGTGATGAATGTGAACTGTTCTCAAAAGCCTTGTGGTTATTTCCCCATGAAAAAATCTGGTAGCCACTCTCCAGTAAGGAGTGCATGAAATAATTCCAGCAAAAAAATGAAAGCAGCATAATGTAAACACATAATACGTATTTTAATCTCTTCTCTTGCTAGCATAGAAGTGATTTCACACCACTTGAGTGTCAACAAGGCAATTTTTTCCTTCAACAGGGAATGGTGAAGACCTTGGAGTATTTAATAGGACACATTGATGAAGAAGTGATTCCCATTAAGTAGTAAAAAAAGGAATTATTTCTCAAGTAGTTCTGAAGTAATATCTTTACCAAGTGCTGTATGTGTACAGGTTATCATCAGTTCCTGTCACCACATTCTATGTATGCTCCTATGCACACAATTCTAAATCCAGAGGATAAAATGTTCCAATGTTCCAAGTTCTAAAGACGTTTCTAAGTGGAATGTGCTGCCCAGGGAGGTGGTGAAATCACTGTCCCTGGAGGTGTTCAAGAAAAGGCTGGGTGAGGCACTTAGTGGTCTAGTTGATTGGCTAAGGCTGGGTGTTAGGTTGGACTGGATGATCTTGGAGGTCTCTTCCAACCTGCTTGATTCTATGATTCTTTTATTCCTAATTCAGTCAGTGGTGTCTAACTTGTTTGCTACAAATAATGACCTCATGAGCTTCAAGTACATGATAGCACATTGGCAAGAAAGCAGAACTAAAAGTCTGTTCAGAGAGTCTTCTGTTGTGTTGGGGTGTGGTTTGTTGTGTGGTAGTGGTTTCTTTGTTTATTGTTTTTTGGGGGGGTTGTTGTTGCTGTTGGTTGTTGTCTCTTTTTTGGGGTTGTGTTTTTAAATAAGCTTTGGAAAGCACAAGAGCTTCTGAATCCTACATGAACATCATTTTGTGAGAAAATCATAAGGGGTTTTTCATACTGTTTTGAGAATGCCTCAGTAATTTGGATGGAGAATCAGAAAATGTTTATTTCCTTAGCGTAGGATATCTCATGTCAGCCATCCACTTAGCAGCACAAAGGAAGGTGGTGCAAGGAGCACCCACATGTATCTCTTTTCCACTGCCCACCCTGTATGTCCAGATTCATATTTACAGCCAAATCAACTCATACAGACTCACAGAAACAACTGGGTTAGAAAAGTCCCTCAGGATCACCAACTCCAACCACTAATCCTACTCTACAAAATTCACTTTAAAACATATCCTTAAGCACTACATCCAAACAACCCTTAAACACATCCAGGGTTGATGACTCAATCACCTCCCTGGGCAGCTCATTCCAGTCCCTGACCACTCTCCATGAAGATCTTTTTCCCTATATTCAATCTAAACCTCTCCAGCCTCAACTTGAAACCATTCCCCCTTGTTCTGTCTCCAACTACCTGTGAGAAGAGACCAGCCCCAGCCTCTCCACAATGTCCCTTCAGGTAGCTATAGACAGCAGAAGGAGGACAGATGGAGAAGTGTAGAGTCAGACTTAGACCTTGAGGACAGCAGTAATGTGTTCTATCCACTCTGAAGAAAGGAAAAACATTAGAGCAGAACACAAAATGAAAGCAAACTTTCAGTGGCACACCCAGACATGTGCCCAACTCATAAGTGCTGCAAGTTTCTGCAAACAACCTGCATATCCCTGACAAATGAGTTTGTCAGTAATGTCAGGAGCCTGGGTTCCCATTTTTCACTGGGGATGCTCTCATATAGTAGATCTTCCTGACTAAGAGGAAATGATAAATTCATTCTCAGAATGGTTGCCAAAATATCAATTTGCATTCACTTAACCACGGCTAAATTAATTTATATGTTAATTTTAAATGTCAGTTCAAGGAAGCATACCTTGGAATAAGAAGCACGTCCTTGTGCCACTGAGTGACTATATTTTATGCTTTATGAGTGATGTCATTCCTAGAATGGAAAATTAGAAACTAGAATACAAACTTGATTAGCACCATCCTCAAAATAGAGCGGGAAGGTGTTAGGGCAGGAACCAGGAGAGGGAGAGTTGAGTCTACACCTGATGCTGCTACTCACCTATCATGTGATAGCATTGATAAATTATTTAATATCTGCTTCTTTTATTCTCCATTATGTCTTCATGGAATGATATCCTGTAGCAGTGTGCTCTGCTCTGGCTGAAGCTGTTTCATTTCCTTTGCAGATGGCTTGCTGCCATGGAAGATAATGGAAAAATAAAACTGCCAGGCTTCTGCCTCCTGCCAGTTTCAATAGTGTTTGGGGGGGAAAAAGAGCAGAATTTAATCTTAAAGACTTTCATTACAGTCTTTCAGCATGATACAAACTGTAACAATTTATCCATCAAAAGGTTTATTTGAACGTAGTGCTAACTATGCTTCACCAAAAAAAAAACCTCCTTAAGACTTGCACTGCCCTTTGAATGTTCAATGTTTTAATGATGTTATGGCATGGGGAAACTTTGATCAGGCTAGGAAGAAGTAGCAATATGACAACTAACAGTTGAACATTAGGCTTAGATCAACAGGAGATGTTCATAGCCAGGAAAGGATAGCATGGAGATAAAAAAGGAGGGGAAAAGCCAAAATAAGAGGAAGCAATTGGTAGGGAATTTAGCAGATGTAGCTTCTGTTCCACAAGGAAATAAAACCTGCATTAGCATTGTGCATTAAATAGCTGAGTTTTGGAGATGTCCTAACCAAGAGTTTGCCTCAGGAGAAGAAGCGAAGCAAAATAAAATCCAACAGTACGTTTCTTAGCAAGGAGTATCCTGTGATTTGGAAACACTTGTTACTTCTGGGCATGCTGAAGTGGAAATAGATTTCAGCTATTTTACAGGGGATTAACAAAAATGACACACACAATGTCTGAAGTAAATCTTTCACTTAGATGTCATTATAAAGATTTGACTTCTATTCTCCTTTTGTAGCTTTGCCTATGATATCAGAAGCTATGTGAATACATATCAAGATCCTTCAGCATTTTGCTGCTGTTTATGGATTAGTTGTCTGTTTTGTGAGTGAAGTGCACAGTCCCTGGAGAGAACAGAAGTAATGATCTTTGTACAATATGTTTGTGAGTAAAAGCTTTTTCTTCACTTCCATTCCTTTTCTGCACAGATACTTTTGGAAGCGTGTTTTTTCTTAGCATATTAATTGTATTTTCTCATTGGACTATCTGAAGAAAGCACTCCTTGGGTTTTGTCTAGAGATCAATACAGTCTTGAAATATTATTCACTTCATTTTCTGCTGCTATTTATGCAGTTGTGCTTCAGCACTCCAAAGAAAAAGCACAGCTAAAGAAATACTGCCCAGCTGTATAATATATTCTGAGCACAATTTCCCCGTTACAAATAATTGTACAAATATTCAATAGCTTTAATTACTACTGAAAATGGTGCAACAATTTCTCTCTGCAGCATTCAGGCTGGGCCAGCCACCATTTTCAGATCTCTTCTGGTATTTCAGTGAATAGTACTCCCAGTGAGCACCCACATCTGTGTTTAACATGCAAGGCCAGGCCATCAAAGAGCTGTGCAAATGCCAAACGCTGCTCTTGTGTCCACTCAGTTTCGTTTTTTGTTAAATTTACTCAGTGGTTCAATTTTTGCCTTCAGGGCTCTATTGACTAGTCTGAAATATAGGCAGATTTCTAGAAAACACTGTGCTTTGGTGGCAGCCTGCTTTGATAGGGGAATGAATGCTGATTAAACTGCCTTACATTAGGGAAACCAGAATAGCTGCCTTTGTAAGGATTCACTTCTTAGCTCCTTCAGCACTGGAAACTTGAGGAAGAAGGAGCAACCACCAAAAAAGAGATGCTGTTTTGTGGAAGATGGATGCACAAGGAGAGCAGGTAACCAGCTCACCTTCTGGCCCCTGTTGCAGGGCAGCCCAACAGGAAGCCCATCTCAGTTACTCTCAGAAAGTTCATACATAGGAACGATGGAATAAAAAATAAATGTTACCCTAACTTCTTTTATTCCTATCCTTTAGGATTGTGCATTGGAGTTCCCTGAATGGATCTCTGAATTTCTAAGTCTTCCCTGAAAATCTACATTTTTATACCTTTTCTCTTTTCATTATTTCCCTCTCCCTGCCTTTTCCTTTTCCTCTATTTGAACTTTATCTCAGAACCATAAAGACAGCTTTTACTTCAGTGGATCTTCAGAAGGAAGCTGTGAGGCACAAATGGTATTGAAGCAAAATGGCACAGATGTATTTCTTCACCAATCTGAAAACAGAGATAAAAGGTATCATTAACAGAAAACTACTTTAAATATCAAAATAAAGATGCCAAGAGAAGCAGCTATCACAGTGCCATTAGAAAAGGTGTAATTTATAATTTACCACTACATTTATGACATGATTGTGGTGAAAGGGAAAGTAAGACACTGATTTGTTTTGGGCTTGAATGTATATGAAAATGTGTGAATCACTGAATTGAATTATTTTCTCACTACATTTTTTCAGCTACCCTTGGCCCATTCAGTTGCTCTTCAGGACTCAGCAGATGACAAAATGCTTACAAAACAAGTTAGAAGAGCAAGAGTGCAGCTGGATGCCTGGACAACCCTCCCACTAAGGTACTGTAAATATCTGGCCAAGTTGTCATTGAATGGAAGGAATTTTTAGACTTACCTTCTGTCATCTCAGCACAGCTCAGATAACAGCACTGTTGGTTTCCTGCAGATTCAAGTCAAATTTCTGTGGCAAGACCAGTGAGGCCAGGAGCAATGTCAAAGACAAATCCATCTTTCACAGTTCCACCTAAGGTGGTGTTCTTTATGCATCATCTGGACAGCTCCTACTGTCATGTCTTAATTGTGTGAGGATAACATCCAGAAGCCTGAGTTACAGATGAGGGCATTACTGTCAAAACCATGAAACAATAAGATAAGTCTCTATTCCAAAGATGTGTGTCTAAATTCACTGTGCTCCTTCATAGAATTTAGGACATATGAACATAATATTAAAAAAAAAAACTCCAGAAACAACAGAAGAAAAAAAAAGCAACCAAAAAAACCCCAACACCCAAAAATATGGGAAGTGACTGACAGAGTAAAGCAAATAACTTCCTGGCACAATATGTCAAATTATTGTTATCAGGCTGCTTCCAGCTCAGTGTGTTGCAGAGCACAGTGCAGCAAAAAGTTATTTGCCAAAAATGAAAGACTGCCATGAGGTAACCTGCAGCAGATCTGACTGTCAGCCTGAAAAAATCCCATACAAATGGAAAAACCCAAAAAAACCCAAACCCTGTACCCCTACATAGATCAAAGATGTACAAAGTGTGCAACTAAGGAAACTAGAGGGCCCTTCATCAAGAGGCTCAGGCTATTCTGAAGTGTTGCATTACACTCTGACTAATTCTTCACTCCAGCGTGGAAAGATGGATTATCTAAAGCCAAGTTAGTCTATGGGAGGGAGAGGAGTGATGTCAAGACAAAGCCTGAAGAAAGGCTTGATATGTCTTTCTGTTTCTGTTCAGCAAAGACAAAGAAAATATCCCTAAGAGAAGGAAAGGCTGCAGTTGATGACATGGCTAATGCTAAATTTGCTACTCAGATACAATGAGCCACCAGTCCTGCTCTAATGTAACTGTTCATTATTGACTAGGTACAGTAATATCAGCAGGAGTTGTAAATACTACACAATACAGAGGACATTGATCTGCTCTGCTACTTCATCACCCAGGGTAGCATTCATCTCATCCAACAACAGCCACCCCAAAATTAGCTGCCAAATCTATGCTAGTGATGTAGATTCCTTCCATAGAGGTAAAGGCACTTCTTGAGTGTGATTCCTCTCATCTCAGTGTATAAGATGGATTGTCCTTTGGAGGAGCCTCTCTGTGAATTTATCTACATGATAGATCAGGTACCTACATGTTAGGTGGACAGAGTTGGATGTGACAAAAGTCATGCTTGTGCATTTGATGGGGATGTCTTCACTGCACAGCAAACATCCATAAGGCCATACCTTATTATCTCACTAAAAGGCACCTTGGGAGCCAAAGCAGAGAAATCTGTGAAGAATCATTTGGGCTGAGAACAAGACTGATTTGCTCCAGAGAAGGACTTGAGCAGCTGTTGAGACAAAAATCGCTCCATGCCTTCTGCAAGTCACAGCAGTTACACAAGAACAAGAGCAATGTGTACTACCTGGGAGGTTTAATGCCCTCAAAAGATCTATATAAAAATTATCACATCAAAGCATAAAGCAGAGTAGTGGCACTGCCTAGGCAAGCTCATCTTGTTATTACTGGCCTTGTATCTCCACTCTTGACAACTAGGTCCTATTTTTAAGAGTATCCCATTCCTGTGACATGTGAGCTGTCATTTTCCATTTTCATACCAACAACAACTTACCTTTTGCAATAATAATTTACAGACTTCATTTAAGTAGAGCTTTAAAATTACATGCATTCAACAAACTTGAGATGGCAATTTTGCCTGGTTGCAAACTGCATTCAAATTTTACCTTCCCTCCCCCCCCAACAATTCAGAATTGAACAGTTTCTCTCTAAGTAGTGTCTACTCTGTGCACTTAGATGCATGTCTGTACTTAGGGGATTATGTACTCAATACTTTTGGGCTGTTATCCCTTTCACTTAAAGCATGAAACAGACTGCTTTTAAAGAGAACTGCTTGAAGTTGATATTGGTACTAGAGAGGAAGAATCTAGAAAGAGTATACCGCAAACAGCCAATAGAGTAAGGAATTTGGTATTGTTTATTCTGCACAATGAAAGAAGATACATTCCATAGAATCATGCATAAAAATTTGCCTTAAAGCACTTCAGAAAATTGCATGCAAGGAGTGATATAGAAGCAGAGCTTGGTCCCACACAGCAGCTTTCAAATGGACGATTATTACAAGTGTTTAAAGCGTATATAACTTGGATCGAATTATATGTCAGTGTGGCACGAGCAGAAAATCTTTGGCAGCATGCAGCATGTTTTTAGTGCTGTTGTTTAAAGAATTGGTGATGGTTTGAGTGCTATTGTTTAAGGAAACGTGGAAAATTTGCTGGTGATTGAAAGTTCAGCAGCAAGGTTCTCTTCCCTCCGTTTATCTCCTTCGTGGTGTTTTGACAGATCTTACACCCTCAGCTGTGGTACTGACTGAAACGAAGCTCTAAGCTAAGCAGATACTACTCGGAAGAAAGGGGAAATAAAACTGGAGCAGCACTAAGGGTGAGGGGAGAATCAAGTTGTTTCAAAAAATACATTCACTTGTGCAAAATCCCACCCAAAGATTGCAGCACTGCTACAGAATTTCTCTCTCCTGTTTTACATCTTTTCAGTGAATTAAATATTCTCTGCATCAGGACCTTGCTTTAATACTAGACAAGCAAAAGTCCATTTTTAGAAATGAGACAGGTGATGTGGACAATAAAGTGATTCTAAAGCATTAGAATCTAGAAATAGAACTAAATTACAATGTAGCTTTTACTTCTGTGACGGTCCTGAGGCTACTTCCAACAATCTGACACCTTCTGGGGGCAAGCATCATTAGGATAACATCTATTAGAATGAATTGATTTAAAGGGTAGCTCTGGTAGAAGAAATATTGTGGTAAATTTCTTATTTAACTTTGTCAGTACCCTTTCAATGAGCACAGGTAGAGAATAGGCATAGTTTTGTCTGCACAGACAAAAAAATTGTGATGATTAGGGAAAAAACTTAATCACACACACAGAATGTCAGGGGCTGGAAGGGACCTCGAAAGCTCATCCAGTCCAACCCCCCCCTGCCAGAGCAGGATCCACCTAGATCAGATCACACAGGAACACATTCAGGCAGGTTTTCAATATCTTCAGAGAGGGAGACTCCACACCCGCCCTGGGCAGCCTGTTCCAGTGTTCTGTCACCCTCACAGTGAAAAAATTCCTTCTCATGTTTAAAGGAAACTTCTACACCTCAGCTTCTGTCCATTGCCCCTTGTCCTGTCATCAGGCATCACCCATCAGAGCCTTTACATATTTATAAACACTGCTGAGGTCACTTCTCAATCTCCTCTTCCCCAAGCAGCACAGCCTCAGCTTCCTCAGTCTCTTGTAACAGAGACATCATGCTGAGAGTGTACATTGCAACATATCCTGCCTACATCTGAAAGTCTCCTGCCAAGATGGAAAGTCCTGGCAATATACAGATCGTCCAGAGGAGCCAGAAGACAAGGTCAGAGATTGTCTGTTTCCTTTCCCCAGAAGCCTGGGAAGAATCAAGTCTCAGCGGCCGACAAGACAGAGTACCCTGAAAGCATTTGGGCACTGTCTGGACTGTGGCCAGCCCCCGGAGTTGGGGGAAAGTAATTTTGTGAGTAAGTGCTTAAAAGCCTCTTTGTAATTCTCCATTGCCTTCTGCTATGAGCAGAAAGAGCTCCTTGGGTCCATCTAGTGGACAAGTGGTATAATGACTGCAAGTGGTATTTGGCTGCAAGAAGCTCCTCTTCCAGTTCAATTCATGTTTCTACCTTTTGCTGGTTATTACTGGATCTAGTCATGCAAAGAACCAATTAGTATTCAAATTAGTGGTCAGGGATGGTGAGAGTTCTGAATATCAAAATGAATAAACAATATTGATTTGGGAAGAAATGCTATCTTTAGTTATCCCCTTAGATTAATTAGTTATCCCCTTCACAACAAGAGAGCACCTTCAGCACAGTGCTTGAATTCATGCAATTTTCTAACAATTCTTCCTTGGCTGAAGGAAACTAAGGGACAGGCAGATAGGATGAGCAGCTGTTTGAATTATAGTTACTTGGTGTTTACTTCTGATCCAAACCTATGGCATTTAGATCCTCAGTGCTTCTGATGAGTTAATGCTTACTACGAAATAGAGTCTTTTGCAGAAATTCCAAACCTATCTTAGAAATACTAATAAAGAAAAGCACAGCCAAGAGGGAACTTTGTGACTTGCTGTAGAACAGGCAGCATTCAGCACTCTAATGAACCTGAATGTCTGGCTGAAAATCTGGACTAATTGAAAAATTAGATGTCTATCTCCTCTGAGGGGCCTTTTCCCTGAAACCTTTCTGACAGAGTAGCAAAAGAGCAGCTCTGTGTTTGTTGTTTTTTATGCACCCACATTGTCCTCAAGTTGAGGTGAAACTCTCCTACACAAATGCAGTGCTTGTGATGAGGTAAAGTTCTAGATGTAATTGCCATCACAGCAGCTTTGTTCAGAGCATTCTATTTTTTTTTAAATGTCATTCTGTTCATCATTTAAGCAGAGAGCTAAAATATATAGTTATATAAGCATCAATATTTAATCAAGCAAAAGACTTTGCAGTCTCTATTCTGGAATAGTCTAGAAACAAGGAAGCTCTACAAGGATTATTTTTTGCTTTCCTCCTTGGTATCTCTCCATAGTCTACAAACAGCTGCTTTAATATTTTGCCAAATGTCACAACTCCTCCTTTTCCTTATCAAAGACACATTATGTATAGTTGTATTTATTTTTAGCATTTATGAAATCTGTTTATTACAGCCAGACATACATCTTGGGGCACTCTGGCTTCAAGTGCCCAAATACTTCGTTCTTTAGAGGATTAAATGTGTAAGAAAAAGGGAAGTTGAGCAGAATAAGATCATAGAATCAAGCAGGTTGGAAGAGATCTCTGTGATCATCCAGTCCAACCGATCACCCAGCCCTGTCCAATGAAGTAGACCATGGCACTGAGTACCTCATCCAGTTTCTTCTTCAATATCTCTTAGGCAGCTCATTCCAATGGCAAATCACTCTCTGTGTGAAGAACTTCCTCTTAACATCCAGCCTAGACCTCCCCGGCATAATTTGAAACTGTGTCCCCTTGTTCTGTTGCTGCTTGTCTGAGAGAAGGGACCAACCCTCACCTGGCTACAACCTCCCTTCAGGTAGTTATAGAGAGCATATTAACAGCCATGTTCAGTTTCAACAGTTTAGTTTCATGGATATGTTGCTGCACCAGAATTAAAAGTCAGGTCCCACAGGCACGCAGAATCTGATAGGAATAATGTGGAGATGTCCTGTTCTTGGCCATTTAATGAATCCAGTGGCACTGTTAGTTATAACTGATTTCTTCTGAGTATTCTGCTGTGTTCCTGGAGACAAGAGGTGCCCTCTTTTTACATCATTCCTGGAAATACCATTTATTATTTTTAACTATGGATTTATTAATACACACAGACATCAATCTGGAAGCCTTTCACATCTTGAAATTTCACCTCTGTTCTTCGTTTCAGGCTGTCACCCAGTGAATTCATCACTGTCACTTCTGTCTTGTAGTGATGAATTTCTATCAAAAGCTCAGGCACTGCCACAGTCAGTCCCACGGAAATACATTCCATGTTTTTGAAAGGTTGACTGTGGTGCAGTTAAAAGAGTGAATTGCCCTGACTCACCTGAAGCCTGTGTGAATTTATGTTTTTAAAGAGGCTGGTGATGTCCTCTGTGGAGTTTGACTCTAATGTCTGAGATACAAAATCATTTTGAGGATAAGGCTTAAGTTTTCCAACTTAATTCTGGCTGACTGAAATGTGCCTTCTGAACCAGGCTTTGTTTTGGTAGGAACTGTTGCTTAGTGCCACGGTCTAGATGACTGGATAGGGCTGGGCAGGTTGGACTGAATGAATCTTGAAGGTCTCTTCCAACCTGGTTAATTCAATGATTCATATCAAAAGAGAGCCTGGGAACTAATTCTTGTGCATCATGAATAATCTTGGGATCAGGGTCTAAAGAAAGAGCTGGAGAACTCAATAACTTGTAGCACGCTTGTACCCTGGACTGCTGGAGGAGATGATAAAGAACGTGCCTTTTCCTTACTCTTTGCAGGCATAAGCCAGTGCTGAAAAATACAGAGAGGGAACTACTGCAGTGATCTATTCTGCAGCAACACAAGAAAGTTTGAAAGAAGGCCATGCCTCAGTTATTAGTCCCTCCAGAGTTCTTAAGCTCTGACATTTTAGCAGTACAATGGCAAGCTTTATCTTACACTTTAATATCCTATACAAAAAATTAATACAAAATATACAGCCTCTATTCAAGGCTGCAGATGGGAGATGAACCTAAAAATACTTTTATACCCAATTCTGGTATCTCCTGTTATGGTACTAGCTCTACAGATAGGCTCAAACATTCCTGCCAGCTCTTGCTTTATTTTTTTTGTTAGGTAGGAAGGTGTCTGGCAGAATATTGTAATTTCAAAGCTTAAGATGAGATGCCATGCAAAAAATGTAACAAGAAATATAAGAGAAAGGAAAAAAAAAATGTATTCTAAAAAGTGCCTCTTAGCCTGCAGACCCCAACTCAGGCTCACTGAAGCTGAGATGACCCTAACTGGTTTGGAAGATGCCTTTTCCCTACCTGGCAGTTACTGGTTTTTGTTAAAAGATAGAAATACATATGTGTATTTATCATCACATTTCAGTGTTCTCCTTCATTTCCATCACTACCACACGTTTCCAAGAAAAAAAGGAAATTTTCACAAAGGACCAAAGAGTCATCTGAAACCAGGTGGTCTCACAGGAAACAGCCTGAGGGGAGCAAAAGATCAGAAAAAAACTGAGGTGATGTGCAAAGAACTAAATGAGAAACTTAGGATTAAAATCAAGTAAGCACTGTCCACACTCATCGTTGCTTTTTGCTTGCCTAGGTGACTGATAAACTCTATGGCACTTTCAATAGCACATTGCCTTACATAAACCCCTCAGTCAGACTGGCTCCCATTCTTGACACATAAGTTATGTACAGAGGCATATTCATACTTCAGTTCATCAGAGAATGTTTTCATTCTGCTCTTTCCCTCATGCACAAAAGCTGCTCTTGCCTTTTGTGAATAGCACAATTTTGTGCTAAAAGTGAGACCAATGAATCAATCTCTTCCCTGTTTCCTCCCTGTAGAAGCCAAATTTTCTAATCAATCTCTTTGCTTATGATTATTTCCAGGACAACTATTACCTTCATATCGAAACACTTGTATCTGAGCATCTAGGCACAGTAATAGATCAGATCCATACTTGCCAACAGAATTTCAAACCCCTTGTTTGATAGAAATGGAAACTAGATATGTGACAGGCATTCCTAAATGTCTCTGGGAAAAGCATTGATTTCCACAACTTCAGCATCTTTGTTAATTTGATTGGAAGGCCAAGGTAAACGTGAGCTATTTGCATTGCTAGCAGATAATAACATGGAATGTTACGCAGATGATCACGATGAAATTGAATTTTCCAACAGTTAGCACATAAAATAGAACTGAGAATGCTTCAAAAAGGAAAAAAAAATCAATTGAAGAGAGATTTTTATGGTATCACTGTAACAGCAGTTGGCAAGCATTCATGTTCTAATGCCTTTGATGCAAGGACAATCACTATAGTGCTGCCACACAGAGATGTGGAAGTTACTACTCTTGCTTTTGCTTGGATAGGAGCTGTCTATGGAAGACTATGTGGTGAAGTTACTACTCTTGCTTTTGCTTGGATAGGAGCTGTCTGTGGAAGACTATGTGGTGAAGTTACTACTCTTGCTTTTGCTTGGATAGGAGCTGTCTATGGAAGACTATGTGGTGAAGTTACTACTCTTGCTTTTGCTTGGATAGGAGCTGTCTGTGGAAGACTGTGGTGAAGTTACTACTCTTGCTTTTGCTTGGACAGGAGCTGTCTATGGAGACTGTGGTGCTTCACGCTCTGTGGTGTCTTTGTTCTGAAAAACACTGATGTTCCATGTGCAAACCAGATGCTTTAGCTAGATGCAATATCTCACCCCAGGATAGTGAATCTTGCACAGGGACTCATTACCTTGACAGTTTAAAACTGCTGGTAAAGTTACTGAATGATTCAGAGAATTGGCCATAACCTAAGCCATGTTAAGATGCTGTTTTCCACACCTTGTTGGTGTCAGGATCATTTTGCCTTTCTTGGTGAAAGCTTGAGATATATTCATCCCAGCCTCCTTGGTGAGTGTGAGGACTCCCTGGTAGAGAAGACCATGGGCAGAAGTGAGATGAGAGCACCTGCATCCTCACCCTGGCAGCTGCCAGCTCCAGGCTGAACACCCATTATCCCCAGCATAGATGGTTTGCTGGAGTCAGACAGGTGTAGCCCAACACTGTTATTCCTTTTCCTGTCCTAATTGCTAGTTTCTGGGAAGAACAAACAAGATACTTGCAGTTAAACAAACATGTATGGAAATCCCTTTATGGCTTCAGATGACAAATTGAATACAATTCTCTTCCGCACGTTAGCAGCATCCACAGATACAAGCTGGAACTTTGTTTTTCAGCATAACTGTCATGGGATTGAGCCTGTTATTTCTAACATCTCGATGAACTGGTTTCTTCTACTGGTGTGAAACTAACTGTGCCTTTACAACACGCTGTTTCCATAGCTGTCAAGGGGTTTGAATTCACAGAGTGGTTTATTTTTACAAAGTGTAAGCTTATCAGACCACCTCAGATCACATTCCCCACACAGACTGAAACATTTCAGATTTCAGATGCTTTTCTAGCTCTGAGAGCCCCCCCCAAAGCAGTCAGTCACCTCACAGTGAGAATTACCCCCTGCAACGTGGGACACCTTGCACCAAGGTTTTTCACATCCTTAGGCAATGTGATAAACTAAGCTTAAGCTTTTCCCCATGCTTTAGATTTTATAAACACAGGGAAAAAGCTTTCCTGCTTAGCTTTAATTATATTTGCCCATTCTTCTAAAGAGGGTATTCAAGGACTTTGTTTAAAATCACTGTATAATTAATGCATATGTTCAATAGTATGATAGAGGTGTTATTTGTGCTCCCGTTTTAATACAAGCCCAGGGCAAAGACATGAGAGGTGGGTTCTTTCTGTCTAGTGAATCATAAAGCCGTTTACAGTTGTGAAAACAGAGACCAAATCTTGTCTAGAAAACAGTGAGCTACCCTTTCAGAAGTAATGAAGAAAACTGTTATCAGAGTCTACTGCTGAACTCTTTTGCTTTCAAAGTTGGGGGAGAGAAATGCAACTGCAGTTGAAAGTCATCTGGCTCTTTTGTTATTTTGCAATTTGAGTGGCATGATTTTGTTTGATTTTTTTTCTGTCCTCCTCCCTAGGTGTTAAATTCTTACTGGTCTTGCTATCAACCTGTGTTGTGATCTACAGAAAGAAGCAATAGATGTTGGCAGCTGGGTTACTGTAAGGAATGTCTCATCCCATTGTAGGCATTTATGCATATTTCATCCAACTTTGTACACATATTTTGTATATGTATTTATTTCATGCCATAAATTCCAGTCAATAACTGTGAGATTCTGCTTCAACAGTGAACCATTTTGTATTTTGAACAATGCCAGTTTGATATTTTTACTAGAGGCAAAGCAATAGTTTTAAATTCCACAGATGTTGAGGTTTGCTCTTAGCTAATGATGTAAACAGTGATTCAGAAGTGGAGTTATGAGTCTGTAAAATAATGCCTGTTGACTCATAGGATTGTTTCTTTACGTTCCTGGTAGGTCTTCATAAAAATGCAAAGGAGGAAGGTCTTGTGGAAGGCATATCTCTTCATTCCAAAGACAATTATGCTCTCCCATCCACCTCACTCCATTTGGTAGCTGGCATCTTGTGATTTCTTCCATACTCATGCAAAACAGCTCATAGCCACTTATGACCAATGGCGTCTACTTCTCTTTGGGCACTTATTGAATATTCACCAACTGCAGACGAAAATCAACTTTCTGTCTTCAAGTTGAGTTCTTAATGATTGCTTTATCTGACAGTTAATACAACTATTGACAAGCCCCCAAGGACGAAACACACTTGTTACCTCCACCAGCATTTCACTAGAGGCAATGGCTTCAAACCAAATCTTCCTTCTTCTCTCTTTACCTTTAGTCTGAAACAATCTCAAGATGAGTATGACTGTACAGGAATCAGAATCAAGACACAGCAGACATTTGCTGGTTTCTAATTATTAACAATTTCCACAGCTGTCATATAGTACCTCAGTTTTAATTGGTTGCACTAATAAAAGGAGTATTTCTGTGCACTGAGGTGCAGACAATCCTCATGTAATTTAGGCAGCCTGCTGTAAGCAGCCTTATGGGCAAGTACTTAGAGACAGCTACTTACTACAAAAGGCTTCCCCTAAATTAAAATAGTGCATTTGAAACTAAAATAGTGCATATATTGTATTAATAAAGTCATAACTTCTGCTCAGTCAAGCTGCTCTATGCCACTGGAGAAGTTTTAATCAGATTGTGTTCTCTTTTTAGTACTGTTCCATTTGGAATTGTCAAGAGAGCTGTCCTGGAACAAGAGATTTTTTTTTCCCCCCAATTATTGAACACAAATGGTCACAGCACTTGCAGATTTTGCATAACTAATAAGCTGAGAAAAAGACCTCTTCTGGCTGTAACATTTACTTCTGCCTGACTGTTTAATTCCTTAACAAAGCTGGAATGAGGCTGTAGTGTGCTAGCTTGAGATCCTGTATATCTTTTATCAAATCAGGTCAAATGAGACATTAAATTTAGTAAACACTTTTTATAAGGATGTGGCCTAAATTTAGAGTTCTTGCATCTTCTGGGAGGTATTTTGAGTTCCAAGCTTTAGGGACCTGTCTACAGAGAAGGGAGCACAGAAATTGTAACCAAAATCAGGTGTACATTACTGGGCTCTGGAATCTGTGACAATAAACTAATTGGCAAATTTTAACACGTTAAGCAATCTTCTCTGAGCACCACTGGAATCTGAAATCAGAGAGATTGCTAATTTTCATTCAGGAGTGAGTCTATCGCCCACTCCCTTTGCTGTATAAAAATTAACATATGGATAGTGAGAAAATCTTTATAATGGAAAAAATCAATTGAAAACTAGTAATCTGGTGAAACTGACAATGCATGTTATGAGTATAACTTATGTATTTCAAATTTCTGCCTGGATTTTTTTTCCAAGTCTAAGCTTTAACAACTTGTAAATGGCCAAAGACCTATGGAAATAATACACAAAGCAATATGTATGACATCGTTTCAACAAATCTGATGATTCTCAGAGCCTAAGGCAATCTGAGTACTCATGGTTTAACTTAAGCATGTTTTGTCTTGCCTACATTGTTAGTATTTTTCTTTCTAGAACCTCTACTAGCACATGGAACAGTGGAGAGAGGTTTCTACTGATGCTGTAGTGGGCATTAGGAGAGTCTCCAAGACTATTTGCCCTGCAGGTCTCAAAAGAATATCAGAGTTAGAACCAGAAAAGCATCATCATCTTATTGTTGCCTCTCTCCCCTACATCCTCATCTCCATGGGTAAGTGGGGCATCAGGGCAGGGAGGCCAGCAACACACATCTGTGATTGAGGTGTCAGAGAACTGGGATCCCTGGCATCCAGGATGCTCATCTGCTGTGCTATTTATGCACAGCCTAAGTGCACTTGCTACTGCACTCTGACAGCAGTGGTACTGCAGAGACATTTTTCTTTCTTTAAAGAAAGAAAACCACTGATTTTGTTTGTAAATGCAATATCCATTTTACAAGGTTAAAACAGAAAGCAGTAAAGGCAAAGAAATTGCTTCATCTCATTTTCTGTCAGGATAGTACTTCAGATACCTTCTAAGAGTAATGGTACACTGGATGTTTCTTCCAGGGACCAGATGTGCAGGGTTAGTATGTAATTCACAGAATTGTTTTTGCATCTGTGTGCACGGCCATCAGGTGCAGATCTGCACCCATCCGTATGGCTGTCTGTGCATGTGTGTGTGTGCATCTTGGATGGCATTTCTAATGACAGAAAGAAATCTTCTCCTTTACATGAAGTGTGGTGAGTGGGACACTGGAATGGGTCACCCAGGTAAGTCAAGGATTCCCTCTCCCTGGAGGAGATCTTGCCTTGAGTAGTCTGGTCTAGTGGAGGGTGTCCTCACCACTGCCAGTGGGACTGGAATTAGACAATCTTCAAAGTCTCTTCCAACCTGAACCATTCTATGACTCTGTGATCATGTATTAGGAAAAGAATATTTTCTGATAGCAAAGACACTTCTTAAAGCTGCGTGCAAAATACTTCATAACTAAAAAAAGGGCACATTTTTCTCCTTGTTATTTATTTACTGCTCCCATTTCATCTACAGATATTCAATCACTTGTTCATTATCACAGAATCATAGAATGTTTTCTCTTTGTGCTTTCCAATACACAAAATCCTTATCTACAGAGAGGCTTCAATCGCATTCAAATTCTTTCTAGGCAGACTTCTAACATATTGGCTCTTCTCTCATTCCTGGGATTACAGATATCACTGATGATATCTGTAAAGCTACTCTTTCTGGCAAAACAGCAGGACAACCTCTGTGATTCTGTGAGTTTTAATTTTGATAATATTTCGAAGCAAGTAGATAATGAGGTGAGAACATTTGTAGTGTGTGTTAAACATAACATGAGAATACAGTTCTAGAGCACATAAAATTCCTTTATTTGAGGATGAACAGTGACTATCACTGTCTTCCAGGTCTGGAAATTGAGTAACAAGGCAGTTGTGACTCTGTTATTATCACAATGCTAGTAGCAATTTTGCAGTTGCCTACTGTAGCCATTTACATTCCTTTGTGTCTGTCCAATATCCAACTAATTACTGTACAATGATCATCAGTAACAAGAAATCTGTACTGGCTACACTGTCCAGAGTGTGAGCTGGGAGTACCTCATCTTCTAAGTTTAATTGCTGCAGTTGTTATGTGCCAAAAGATAACAGGTAGTGCAACAGTCACATTCACCATCACGGCTATGCAGTGGTGTTCAGATCCTTAAGAGTGAGCAGTGCTACAAACTGCTACACATCTGTTGGTAATTCCTCTGCACTTGTCTGTGTTTCCCACACTGAATCAATGAGCTGGGCCAGTAAATTACAGGGATGGTTATAGTTGCCACCAACCTGTCTGGAAGATGAAGGGTAGGTACTCCTGCCTTTCACAGGCAGTTCCAAAGAGGACTAACCTTTTGCTTTGCTTTACATGGTTTTGGTTTTGTGATGGTTTGGGAGTTACCCACCCCCCCCCCACACACACTGAAATCACCCAGACTAGACTCAGCCAGTTGAAAGTTAAGGAATGAAGCTATATTTACATCTTAGCACAATTTACAAGTAGATATACACAAAAATATTTACCATTATATACAAGTTAAAAGTAATACAGAAACACAGTACTCCTTCCAGAAATCAGAGTGCCAGGGGGCTCCCAACCCAAACCCCTACCCTGCTTCCCCCTTTTCCCCTCCCTCCCTTCAGAAATAACCAGATCAATCCCCATATATCTCATGTGATAAATTTGGAGAGATCCGAGGTGAGATGTCAAAAAGACAACAAGGAGGTTAGAGGAAAAAGAGTTCAGTCAGATTAAAGACTTAAGGCAGATGCAACCACACAGACCAGAGAGAAGTGGAGCTGAGCAGTGTGTGAGAAGTTAGTCTCTTACCTGTATTTTGCCTAGCTGCATTTCTCAGCAGAAGAATGAGTGCAGGGTACTGCTGGGGTTTTGTTCTTTCTTCTCACAGCTAAGGATTTAATTTCTCTCAGTAAAATATTCCAATTGGCCTCAAACCAACACAGTTGTGGTTTTTTTTTTTTAACTTGTTTGTTTCAGGAATCAATACTTGGAACTGGGAGAGAGCAGTGGTGCTTGCAGCCCTCCAAGGTTCCCCACATTTTTGTAAGCATTTCTAAAATACATTGTTCTATAAGAAAATATTCAGCTATTTTCTTTTTTGCCCCCTTCCTACTTGTTTTATTTCTACATTATCTTTTCCTGTTCTCTACTGACAGTGTATTTAGCACAGCTTGTTGATAGCAGGAAAACCTGTGCAGTGATGCTTTCTCATCCTAGCTACTCACTAGTCTGATCTAGGTCAATGATGCACAGGGCTTTCCGTTTTCATTTTTGTCCTCTGCTCATGGGAGAGATGTGAAGAGATTAAAGGCATAATGGGTCTGATCCAAAGCCCTCTGTGGGTAAGAGCAGAGCTGACAACAGATCTGTTTCACAGCAACTTCTGAGATATGGGGCTTGTTTTCACCCACTGCAGAACAAGTGGACATTTTTGCTCATTGAAATACTTTTGAAATGCTGATTTTTTTTTTTCCTATAAAATGTGATCTTTGTGGAACAGGGAAAAGTCTGTTGCTTGGTAATCAGAGAAATAGTTCCATGCTAATCTCTGTTCCTAATAACATGGAACCAGGATTTTCATCCCCAAACTAAACAGATCAGTATACAGATATATACCAGACAATTATGTATATGTGGAGAATAATTTCCATTTACTCCAGTAGTCTTTGAAGCAAAATCTTAGAAACAAATATGGGCTTCTCTCTTAATTTTTAGTATGTGAAATACTATGAATTAGGCATTTCCCACATTCTAATCCACATGTAGTCATGGAAGAGAGTTTCTGTTCTTTGCTCAGTTTCATTTATTATGTACCTGTGAATGAAGGACACCTAGAGAGAATGACATTGCAAAGGTAGCATTCAACACTTCAGAGATCTTTTACAACTACGTTATTTTTTGCTGTGTTCAGAACAGTAGAGCTCCAATTGTTGATTTCCAGACCCTTGTACTGTGTATGTTCATGCATGCACACAGCTCCCCATCACCCTCACCATCTGCCATTAAGAAATATTAGCACTATTATTCCCAGTTCTATGAAGTGTTCTCTTATACTATTTCTCTTCTCTTCCTGGAGTCTCAGACATAGTCGTGTAGAACATGCAAGTAAATGTTCTTGTTTTCACAGTCTGGGTGGACAGGAGAGATTCACTGGCTATGATATCAAAAGACATCCGTGAAGGCAGCATTTGAGCCATCGCTATTTGAGCAGTGTGCAGCTTAGTGAAGTCTGTAACATGGGAATAGCTTGGGGCTGAAAGATCTTAGGGTGTCTTGAGACTTTAAGTCCCATTATCTAAAAGTTAGTGATATTAAGGAGGCTTGGGGGAACACAGTTTCATGAAAGACCTTGGATTATTGCCCAGGCTAGAATATCAAGTTCAGGAGGGTCGATGGGAATAAGTCTGAGTTTGCCAGACAGATGTAAGAGGTTTTCTGAGATCCTTTTTAGCTTCAAACGTCAGTCTTTGGAGTCTCTCCACAGGATCTCCATGTCTGGGTTGTAGTTTTAATAGATCACTTAATCGTGAGAGACCGTGGAGCTTCTCCTAAGTGATTCTTCTCTGTGGTCCAGGAGCAATAAACTATTTTGTCACTAGAGGAAGCCACAAGCAAAAACTGTAATTTAGACAAGAGAGTCAGAAAAGCCAGACAGAGCCTTTTGCCTGACATACCAGGAAAAATACAAAGAATACATTACACATGTGGCAGTTCCTTGAACCTGTCTCCTTTTAACAGAAAGAAGTTATATTATGAGAATTGCAGTGTTTCAGCTTTGACTTTGCTTTTTTTCTTCCGTCAGTGTTTCAGTTTGTCAGAATGTGTCTCTGTCCATGCAATGGCTTCAGGTTAACAGCAGAGAAGGAGCCAGCATGCTAATGTAAAACCTCTAGGAAGTAGCCAGTGCAGGTATGGAAAGTAAATAATTTATCTCTTGGCAGCTGTACATCAACTTCTGTACAGGAGCTGCTGCAAGTGACTGTTCCAGCCTTTGGAGTGATAGAGGGGCACAGAGAGGCTGTGATATGCATCAGCACCTCTCAGCACTAGCTGGGGTTCAGATGCCAAGCAGTCAAAGCAGCTTGCATGAGTGGTATGTAGCCTGATACAAGGACTAGCTGTTGGGAAAGACTCAGTCTGGTTTTCAGTTGTTTAATTTTTTTGGCAGAATGCCTCCATTGCAGAAAAGCCAATTTATCAAAAGCTTTTTGGTGGGGAGCCACAGTGGCACCAAGTCAGCTTGACAGAGTTCTGCTTTGAAGGAAGCATCAAGATAAACTGATTCTATCAGAAGACAAAATACATAACTTTTCTGATTTGGAATTGCTTCTGATTTGACTGCACAGAATAAAAGCAAAACTCATTATGAAGATTTTTACTCATGTGAAAGGAGCTTTTCTGAATTTCTTGCACTCCTGTGGAAAATTTGGAGGTGTTTTAACAACACCACAGCACTTCCTACCATTTCTGGTCTAGTACAGCTGATGAATGTCACAATGATTTTATTAGTAAGCTGCATGTATTACATATGTTTCAACTTCTGCTACCTTTTTATCAAGCTTTACACATATTCCAGGGCTCGATGTGTTTATTCTAAGAGGTATTAATCAACAATGGAAAACAAATGTTAACCTCAAATGTTGACTGAGTGTTTTCATGTAAAACTTCAGCCAAGTACAGAGTTAATGTTTCTTTAAAACATTCCTAATAGTATTGAAGCAAAATTCAAGTCACTGCTTAGTGCAAATGCTAAAGGGCCAGGAAATGATTTCATAGTCAAGCAATCCTACCTGTGACGTGTTTTGCTAAGGGCTGCATCAGTTTGTGATAGATCTGTGACCCACTTTTACTTAGTCTCTCAGAAATAGCTGCAGTGAAAAAACACTACTGCTTTGAGGTGCATGTCTACTTTATCTTTCTGGTTTTTAAAGCTGAGACCTATGTTGAAGACCAATTAACCTATAAAAACTCCAGTGTCCAACTACTGCATACTGACAAATGGGTTGTTTTCATCATGAACAAGCTGCAATTAATATTTGAGTCCATATTAAATGATAGCTATTTTTATCACATCTGCAGATAATAGCAGATAAGTCTTGAGGGGTATAACTGAGGGAGAAATTGAATACACTTAAGGGTCAGTTTACTCTTCTGAAAGCAATAAATAATTTCATTTGGTTTATTTAACTAGTACTCTTTTTTTCTCAGCCAACCTTTCATTAAAGTAAGACATAGTCTGTTGCATTAATTAAATGTGTACAGAAGAGAATAAATGAATTTTTTTACAGGAATATTTGTAACAGCAGAAAGTATCTTTGTGAGCTAGTGGGCACAAAGCAGGGAAATGTGCAAAAGTCAGACAATTGAAACTGAGAGGGAAGTGGATCATCTGAACTCAACTTCAACACCAATGGCAGATAACAGGATGCATGCTGTTTTTAGGGGGAAATGAGCTATTAAATGCAGTATTAAGACTTTAAGACTATAACTCTATGACACTTTCCTCACTGCTATTTTTACCCAGAAGTAATTATTAAGGAACTGCTACAATGATTAAATTTACACATAAGACATTGATCTTCCCTCCCCCCCATTCTCTCTTTGCAAGTGTGGCTAGAGCTTTTCAACAGTCCCCAGGGCAGTGGAGTTCCCTCCAGGAAGAAGCATGATGATGCAGACAGCAGGACCAAAGCACTGGTATGGGACTAAGATAATGCAGATGATATTCTTATTTTTAGCAGGTCTCACCTATAACTTGGAGAAAGCCACCAGGTATAGTCCATCCTTCACTATTCTGAAATAATTATTTTAACAGAAGTAATATATAATATTTATAGAGAGGTAACACTTGGAAGACAGATTATTACTGTCTTGCAAGACAAGTAGAGGTGGATAGTGCAAATGAATTCCTAGGTTTCATTGCTGCTGACTGCATCTCAGAAGGAATATTTCAAAGGTACCATGTCAGAATGTTTTCTCTTGTATAAGAAGGGGAAAGGTTTTACAGGAATGTTTCTTAGACTAATTAAAAAGCAGCCATTTAGTGATTTCTGAATGAGGTGCTGTGGGTGGGTTTTTTAGCTCTGTAAGCAAACCAGTGCTGGAATTGCACAAGGGCTTGCTTTGCCCTGGAATCAACAGCTCTTGGGAAATGCTGTATCAGAACTGGAGCTTCAGCTTGGTACCTTCATGTTTTTGTAATGAGTGATAATCTGGAACATGCATAAACAGCACAGAGAACCTCTGCAGTAGGGATGTCCTGGAGTAGATTCACTTTAGGAAAGTGTCAGGCTCTGCAGAGACAAAGCAAATTTTGTATTTTTATCAACTGTGAAGGCCCTGAGGGCACTTCCAGTCCTTACTGCTCCCATAGAACCTCTCCTGGACCCTCACTCCTGCTCACAGGACCAGCCATCAGTCCCTGTAGTGCTGTTTTGAGTTTGCCTCCCTGAAGTTCTCTTATAACCATGCCTGTGCCCAGCCATGGACCTTGATGAACTGGACCCTGATCTATGGGTTTTCTTCACAGCTTGACCTTGAATCTGATTTCATCATTATGCCAGCTACCTTCAGGAAGCCATCAAGCCTTGCAGTATCCTGACACCACTCAGGAAGGTGTACGTTCTATGGAGCCCTCAGCAGCAATCTGCTCATAAGAACTGTCCTGGAGCATCGAATGGAGGCAGAGGAGCCCCAAGTGTGCTGCTTTGAAGGTATGGCTAAGGGAATCATATGAAACTGTCCTTGTTATTTGTATCAGACTAAAGCAGAAAAGTAGCAGATGACATTAGGTTTTGTGTGACATCAATGGAAGGCTATACAATGTTTGCTGTGACTAAAAAGAGTCTAATACAGAAATGCAGATGCTTCTGAGATGGAGTCAGCTTCTTCAAGAACCATCAGCAAAGGGTGCAGCTTCCATAGCCCAGATGGTTTTAACTAGGGTTGACCTACACCTGTAGGTCAAACCTCATGCATCATGGCAGAAAACTGTGCAGACTTTACAGGATAGTCAAGCTAGGCCAGGCCCTGTCTTCTTCATGTGCACTGAGCATCAGCACGCAGTGTTCAGAATACATACATCTATCATGTTCCTCATGCCAGGAGACATCTCCATCCTCTTCTCTACAGGTAGCATCAGGTGGAAAGACTTGCCTTATTTGTTCATAGACAGAACCACCCCATCTATTTCTTTGGCACCCTGAAAAGAAGGCTTTTTTATCTCCTCTTCCTGGTTGGGAGCTATGAGAGTGAACAAATTAATGAGCCACCTGAACGCATTTGCAAATTAAATAGTCACTGCTCTTCATCCTCCCTGGGCCAGGTTGAAGATGCTGGACAGACCATGTCCTAATACCCATCTGTCAGGGATTACCTGTAACGGGTATAATTTTATACCTAGGCATTAATATCTCTTTGCAGAGTGGTTTCAACTGTGGGACAAAACTGTGACTTCTATTCCATCCACAAGAATTGTCTCAAGTATATACAAATGACCTTTAATGCCAAGAACACAGCAAATCATTTTTAGAAACTCTGCCTGTATCCACATCTATTTCAAAAACACTTTGGTCAATTATTTGCAGATTAGATCTCAGATTTGAATTCCACTGCATCATCTTTTAACTACCATTTAAAACAAGAGAAGTGATGGAGAAAGAAATAAATCCTTTGAAATCCTTACCAATCTTTTATCTTTTCAGCCTTCCTATGGAGACTCCTAAATGGCAGAGTGTAAGTCAGCTGTTTTCAAATGCTGCTTCTCTTTTATCAGATATTTGGCTCCAAAGGGGGGAAAAAACCCACCAGTTTAAACCATGCAATGTGTAAAATTGATTTTTAAATGCTCAGAGGACAATTTTATCTTCTGTTGTTGAAGAAATAGGGCAATTGTGATAATGAAAATATTTTTTTAATTTAAGAATAATACAGAACAAAAAATTGGTAATTTTCTTAGATTCTACTATCTATAGCCTATGATTTGGAACTTGCCTTTTCTAATTGAGGTAATTGATTAAAATAAATGAATTACTAAGCCAGATAACACTGATAATTTCCCTGAAACCATTTAAAATGCTTTGTTATATTCACATTCTCTCACAGGTTAAAAATATCCATTAATGAGATGCAAACCAAGTGTAGGCCAGCATAAATAATAACAGCACTGAACACGATGTACAGGGTGCGTGTAAAATCTGGGATTAGGGAATGAATTTGAGACTATAAACTTCACAGTTTGGCTTCTTAGAGATTCTTTGCTGTTTGGTTTCAGTATATGTGAGTTTAAATGCTCCAAGCTTGGAGGTGATTTGAAAAGCTCAGAATTTCAAAGTAAAATTCAAATAGATTTATGGAATTATGCTAATATCCTGTTTACATGTGAAGGGAGGGATTTTGATGTATAAGCATATTTGGTTCCAGTCTGAACAAAACCCCCTGTCTCTCTTTGGGTGTACATGAGTGAGAGTTTGAAATGGATTGATAAGACCTCTTGAGAAACAAGTCATAGCAGCAAGGAATATTATGGAATATAGCTGCATCTTCTTGGCCACCCACAGACTGCAGAAGCTATTTTAGTCTTCACCATTTCCCCAGTCAGATTTTCAGATTACAAACCACAGTGACAAATGACACATTGTTTTATGTAAGTGTGCCAGAAACTGCTCAATCAAGTTTTTTGGGGGCCTTTTGGAAACTTAGCTTAATCTTGTTGTGAAGGAAAGAAAAATAAAAGAGGGACTATGTTCATAGGCTTTTCTGGACTTGGTTATGTGCATTACTACTGGGGGCAGATGTGATTGAGTTGGAGGGCAGAAGGGCTCTGCAGCGGGACCTTGACCGCCTGGACAGATGGGCAGAGTCCAATGGGATGGCGTTCAATAGCTCCAAGTGCAGGGTGCTGCACTTTGGCCACAACAACCCCATGCAGAGATACAGGCTGGGGTCGGAGTGGCTGGAGAGCAGCCAGACAGAGAGGGATCTGGGGGTGCTGATTGATACCCGCCTGAACATGAGCCAGCAGTGTGCCCAGGTGGCCAAGAAAGCCAGTGGCATCCTGGCCTGCATCAGGAATGGTGTGGTCAGCAGGAGCAGGGAGGTCATTCTGCCCCTGTACTCTGCACTGCTTAGACCACACCTTGAGTACTGTGTTCAGTTCTGGGCCCCCCAGTTTAGGAGGGACATTGAGATGCTTGAGCGTGTCCAGAGAAGGGCGACGAGGCTGGGGAGAGGCCTTGAGCACAGCCCTACGAGGAGAGGCTGAGGGAGCTGGGATTGGTTAGCCTGGAGAAGAGGAGGCTCAGGGGTGACCTTATTGCTGTCTACAACTACCTGAGGGGTGGTTGTGGCCAGGAGGAGGTTGCTCTCTTCTCTCAGGTGGCCAGCACCAGAACGAGAGGACACAGCCTCAGGCTGCGCCAGGGGAGATTTAGGCTGGAGGTGAGGAGAAAGTTCTTCACTGAGAGTCATTGGACACTGGAATGGGCTGCCCGGGGAGGTGGTGGAGTCGCCGTCCCTGGAGCTGTTCAAGGCAGGATTGGACGTGGCACTTGGTGCCATGGTCTGGCCTTGAGCTCTGTGGTAAAGGGTTGGACTTGATGATCTGTGAGGTCTCTTCCAACCCTGATGATACTGTGGCACTGTGATACAGTCTGTGAATGGCAACTAAAACCAGCACAAAGTTATCAGAAATTGGGAATGTGCTGGCATTTGTATCTCAGCATAAGGAGTAGCAAGGTGTTTATAGATGACCCTGTGACCCTGTCCTTGAGGGAGTTACTCCTGCTGTTCTGATGGTGTGCTGGTGGTTTCATGTTGACAAGCAGTAAGGTACCATCAGAAAAAGAATAGGTAGAGCCATAAGGTGCTTGGACCTGCTGTATGAGTGGAAAGCCCACTGTTGCACTGATGCTGGATAAAAATGTTGTCCCCTCTGCTCCCCAAAGCATCTCTAACTCTTTCTAATATAGTCATCTTAGCTGTCTACTGCTACTTGTAACTTCTTTCCCCATGCACTTTTCCAAAGCTCTGCTCTTCATTTCCCAGCAACTTTCCCAGTGAGGCTTAAGTGTGACAGAGACAGTGTTTGGCTGCCAGAATCCTTGTCCATAATCAAAGTGAACTATAACTAGAAAAAGAGAGATTGGGTACTGTAATAATTTTGCTAAGGGAAGACAAATGACCTCGTGCAGATAGATAGTCAATACAACTTCACAAAGGATGTCACTTGCTTTCTTTTTTGGGTGACATTCTTCCTTTCATCTTTTTTTAATCACTGCCATTTTAACTTTGTGCTTAGCCTCTGTTTATTCAGTTTTTAACACTATTCCTCTGTCACTCTATCCTTCTCAATGACTTGCATGGTGCCAGTCTGCTGAAGCTGGCACAACAGAAATCAACCAACCACCAGCTGCTTATGTGAAATTTCTTGATTAGCATTGCCCACACTACATAAAAGCAACTCTGGCTTACCCATTCTGTCTCTCAATGATGATTCGTGTTCTGACTACATCCTAAACTTACCTAAAGTATGATTTCTGTGTATGTAAGAATCCGATGTTGTGTTTGTGCTGCCTCAAGCAATAATGCAACACAAAATTAACCTTCACATCATGTCTAAAACTGGCAATTACACTTATTTCATACAACCACACAGCATCAGTTTGATAATGATGAAAAATACTGCACACTTTCTAGTAGGGTTAATCTTTAGCATATTCTTACTGCTAATGAAATTGCTAACTAACATATTTAATAAATACAGGGATAATTTCAAAGATCCTGCAATGAATTAATTGTAAATACCCTTTGTGAAAATGGAACTTTCTTGCTTAGAAAAAAAGATGGCAGCTCTTCCTAGGTGTAGGGGAACATAATATGTACTGATTAATCTGTATCCAATTTAAGAGTAGTATGTGAAGGTGGCTTCAGCAATGGAAACAGATTGTCCCTTTTTGAACTCGAGTGTGGGATTTGCTCTAGTCAGGGTAGTTAAAAGGCCATAAAAGTTTATTTATTTCCATTAGGTTTAAAAATTGCTCTCAAGGTTGTCATTCTGAGTGCTGTTCTCAGCGGGGCATTGGAAAGAAGTGTTACAGTTCTGCTTTACTTCTGTTTGAATAGTTTTAGTTCATTATGTTTCACTTATATCAAATCTCAGCCATATTTCAATCATCCAAGTCCTAATATATGTGTAATTATAGTGATTTTTCACTCTTGTAAGAAGAATATCAATTCAAACTGTTCAGTCTTCCAGTAGAACCACAACATGACAGGCACCTTGACTAGTGGCACTAACAGACATGTTTCAGCATCAGAGTTCATAGTTAGATAATAGCTGGATGCGACCTTAATGGTCTTTTTCCAGGCACAATGATTCTGTGAGTCTATCAAGCACTGTTAACAACAGTCAGTATTAAAAAACAGGAAAAAATAAGGATCTGTATCTTTAGATCAGGACTCAAGTACAAATCTGTGCAGTTAGGCTTGAAATTTACTACTCCATATTCTTAGGCATTTATCATCCCAACACTTTTTAGAGCAACTCTGCTATCATTGCATAAAGCCATCTTTGAAAATCCTTATCCCCCATAATGGCTTACTGGACATTAATGAAGTAAATACTTGCAAAACGAATTCATATGGAACAGAAACACCTTTGTTTGCACCAGCTTGAGGGAAGCAAACTCCTTAAACCTTAAGACACATGTGAAAATCACTTAGCATTACAAGAAGCCTAAATGAATCGTGAAGAGAGGGGCTGGCAGAAAAGCTATAGAAAAGTAAAGCTCAAGCTCTTACCCTTTTGATTTTCAGCCCTCTCTCTGCCATCCTCAGCCTTCCCACATTAATACATTTTTCAGGAGTTACAACGCAGCTGCGGCCACTGCTGCTCCTCCCACCCCGGTCTAGCTGGAGCATCCCGACCAACAGCTCTGCCCCAAACCGCGCCGGCTCTGCCGCGACAGCCTCCGCAGCCGCAGCTCCGCACAGCGGCGGCCGAACTCGGCTCCCGGTAACCGCCCCGAGGGAGCGGAGTGCGGCGGGGCGGCGCCATGGGCGGCTCTCGCCAGGCTCCCCCGTTCTCTGCGTTAGTTCTCTGCGAAGGCTGCGGGGATTTGGGGGCCCAGAGGAGGCTCCGGCATCCCCATAGCGGCCATCTCACCCCAACCTGTGCCTATAGGCTGTACATATGTGTTTTATACATATATCTATATCTAGACATCCACAGGGGTGCAAGTGGGTATCTCGCTGCTCGGTCATGATCGACACCGTCTCACTTCGGTGCTGCCCGACGGGGAGGCCGATGGCAGCGGGATGATCCGCAGCCAAAGTGCCGAGTGCGAGAGGCACAGATGTGCGGAGAAGGAAAGGTACCGTGCAGGGATTTTAGAGGGGAGTATCCTTGTGGAGATAACGCCTTTTAGGTCTCCTCTTTGTACGAGGCAGTGCGGGAGACGAGGGCTCACTGAACTCCGGTGAGGGACCAGGAGCCTGGGTTAGGGGCTGGGAGACGCGAGGAACAGTCGCTTCCAGCCGGGCGAGAAGTGATAAAACCGCCACAAATTCCTGTCAAATGTGGGGGTTGACGCATTTTCTGTCCGGCGAACTGTCGGTTTAGAGGCCCTCATGTAGCCGGGAAAAACGGCAGCCGCGGAAACTGGGCAGCAAGGAAGGCTCCCTGAGGCACGAAAAGGGGCCGGACAACTTTCCCGTCTGGGCACGGGGCTTCGCCAGCAGCCGCAGCTGCACCTCGCCGGGGAGGGCTCCGCGAGCTGCAAGCGAAGCAGTTTCCCGCCGGGCCGGCAGCTCCAGCAGCGTCAGGGCTCGGAGCGCCGTCCCAGCACCCCGAGGGTCCCCGGCTGCCGCGCCGGGACAGGCTTCAGCAAGCGCAGCTGAGTCCCCGCCGGGAGGCGGCCCCCGGTGCGGCGCTCCGCCTAGCCCTGCGCTCGCCCCGCGCCGCCACGGGGGCCGGCCCAGGGGAGGGCTGCGCGTCACTGGCTCTGGTGGCGCTGGCGGCGGGGCGGCGTTACGGAGAGCCCCGGGAACCGGCGGGCGGGGGGGTGGTGTCCCGGGCGGGGCCGGCATCGCCGCGGCTGGCTGCGGCCGCGGTGGCGGCGGCGCGCCGCCTCACCTCCCCTCGCCTTGCCTGGCCGCTCGCCGCCGCGGAGGGGCGGCGCTGCCTCTCCGCACTCCCCCGCCCGGCGCCCCCGTTCCGACTCCGGGAAGGGCGCGGGGAGCCCCCCACGCTCCCCTTCGGCGCGGCGGCGGAGTTTGAGGCGGTGGCGGCTCGGGTGCGATGCCGTGTTAACAGGCGGCCCGCCCCTCGAGGTAACGCCGGCGGGAAGGGGTGCGAGTTGCCGGGGCTGTGGCTTGGCACCATGGGCACCGGGCTGGGGGTCGCGGCGGGCAGGCTCCCTGCGCTCTCCGGCTGAGCCCGGGGATGTGCCGGCGTCCTGTGGAAATATTCTGGGAATAGCGCGGAGCGGTCCGAAGAGGACGAGCGGCACAGCGATTGACCAGCTGAGAGGAGGTCGCCCGGCGGTGCTGTACAGCCAAGTGAGTGCTGCTTTTTTCCTGCCTTTTCGCTGCGTTACCTTCATCCCCAGTGACTAATTTTTTGTTGTTTTTCCTTTCCCCTAGCCGTTAGTCTCCCGCTCCCGGTTTTTAGCAGCGGGTTTCAGGCGTTTGGGTGCAGTGGGGTTGTGGCCGGGGTTGACGGGGAGCCTTTCTCTAACTCTGCCAGACTCTGCCGCGGACAGCCCACCGGTGAGGTTGCTCCGCTGTGGCAGCCGGGCAGGAGGCAGCGTGTCCCGGTGCTCCCACTTCTGCAGCTGTGGGAGATGATGCTTTCTTCCAGGCGTTAGTATAAAATGTCTTCGCCTTTGTGCTGAGCTGTAACTACGTAGTGGGAGTCTCTTAATTGCTTTCAATCAGTGCTTCTCGTAAAGAAAGAGGCAGAGTGCATGTTAAACGTTCCAGACCCACGTAAGGTGGTAAACCTAGAGTTTTGATTTTTAACTTTATTGTGCCCTGCCTGGTGGTTTCTCTTTTGAAGTGCTCCTGTCGTGAAGATATGGTTTGCCCAGCCGTGTTTGCTTACTTTTAGCCTGTGGATATTTGCTGCTGTACTTGACATTGTCAGGAAACAAAAAGTTGGCGGTAATTTAGTTCAGTGCATGGAGCGCAGGTTGCAGGCAAGGGACTAATTCTGCTTTCGGAGGAGCTCCACTTCAAAGGAGGAGGCCCAGGGGCTGTAATCTCTTGGTAAAAACTCAGAGCAAAGCTGTCACACTGCCAAGACTGAATTCTGCTGTTCACCTTTAAGCACTGATAGCGCATAAGCTAAGCAGCCTGCTTTCCCCTATCTACGAAACACCTGTCTCTGAAATGCAGGGGATAGAGATGTGAATGCTGGGCAGGTTTGGAAGAAGATAGAACTTCAGACTGCGTTTAATTAAGTTTCCTCATACTGATTTCCTTCATGTCTTCTATGTGCCTGAAAAACTATGTTTTACAGTGACCTTGATGTCCATTCTGTGCTAATGCAAAAGCACAACAGAATAAAACCATTTGCGCAGATGTATTGCTAAGCTCTGACGTTTACTTGGAGCTCAGTCCCAGTTGACATGGTAGTTTCAGCAGGGACACTGGACATGGCAAATGTGTGGGAAATAACTTGGTGAAATAACTTGCTGAAAGTGCAAGTTGCCATGTTGGAAGCATATGCTCCTGCTGTAATGTTGCTCTGCATGACATACTTGTTGAGTTCTGAGTATTTCATTTGTTAATCAGTGAGATCTCTGCTCTGAGGAGGGGTGTGTGTGTGTGAGGCGATCGCACAGCTTCCTAGGTTAATGTGCTTGGATTTGTCAGCAGCAAGAGATCCTTTTATGCACTGAAATACACATTTGTACATAGATGCAGTATTGATTTAACAAGATTAAAAGAAGTTTGGATGTCATTGTGGTGAATGTGTAAATCAGGTTTATAGCAGAAAGATAAAGTAAGTCTTTCCTGTGATGGTGGATGGAGATCACTGTGGGTAAACTGACTGAAAAAAGTGACATTTGCTTCAGTGCAGTTTCTGGAGTCTCTCTATGCTTTGTATTTCTGATTCCCTGGAGATACTGTGAAACATAGTTAAGTGATGCTAGACAGTGGGATGCAGACCTATCCGTTACTTAAAAGGCTCAGCTGCTTCTGTGCCGTGTTAAAAAAGTACAATGTTCGGCAAAGTCTGCCTATGGTTTTACTGTAGTAGTTCCTTCCTCTGTTGCAGAGTGGCAGGCTTTCACTAGGCATGTGCAGTGGAGATCATAGAACATTGAAGCATGCATTGATCTGGAATTCATTTGGGCTGTATGTTGTATTTGAGGCTTCCACAAATAACATAAGTGGCTGCTTATACCTGATTGTATAAATAAATAGGATTTAAAAATCGTGCCACCTTTGTCACTCCTAATGCATGTTACAGAGTCCTTTTCTTCCCTTTCTTTTTAGCCCTTCAGACTAATCTAATGCTATACTTGCTCTTTGCCTGGGGAAGAAAACATAATTTAATGATGTATCATTTGGCTGTTGAGTATCTTGTCCTATAGCTATGAGATAATCTAATGAGGATTCCCATCGCTGATTTAAAGAACATGGTGCTCTAGACTTTCACTTATGAACGGGTTTTGACTCTCTTATGTGGCTGGAGAACAGTTTTCATGTGGTCTGCCAGAAAAAAAGAAACCAAACTTAAACACATTTCTTTTTCTATTAGAAGGTGCAACCTGAGGTCTTTAGGGATATAATTAAAAACATCAACTTCTAAGATACTAATCAAGCTCCTTTATCTTCACACATTTTCTCTTATTTTCACATATGTTCTTCTTTTTTACTTAGTACTTATACTTCAAAAAGCCTTTATACTTCATTTTAAAATGCGTGTAGCTCTTCATTTTGAAAACTGAGAGGTGGCCAGCATGCTGTAAGGCTGATCGAGTATCCACTTGGAATATTCTCTATACCATTTTCCTGGCATGTTTTGAATTGGAGATTTCCAAAGTTCAGCTTTATGGCACACCTTTTTATTTTATTACTACGCAAACCTCATTAACGTTGACTGGAATCAGAAATTTCAGGGCAGGCTCAAAGATTACATTTCTCTTCTGATGTTTTTTCCCCATGTTTGCTCAGAAATGCTGTTTGCCTTGTCAGGCATAGCTTTCATGAACTGACAGAAAGACTTGTAAGCAGAATTAAACACCCCAACAGTTAAGCAAGGCTTTTCTAGTCAGCCTAACCTGGTTTAGTGTGTCATTTATATTTATTCATCTTAAATATTTAAGACAAACAAACAACAGCTGTAGTCTTATCTCAGCTTTTCCCTCTGAAGTGCTCAGAGAAGTACCATTTCTTCAAGCTTGTAATTTAGCCTGGGTCCTTGTGCCTGAGCTGCTAGGAAAAGCGATAGTGTCAGTTTGTCTTACTGGCAGTTGTGGTCAGGCCTGCTTGTATGCCTTGTTAAAAAGGGAAGGGTTCTAGCAAATGGAAGAAATGTCAGATGGGCTTAATATGTAGTCTTTCGTGGCCATTCTCATGCCTGTGTTGTCTGTTCAGGTTTCTAGGGATAAGACTGAATGTGGATGGGTTGAATCCCAGTTGTAGTCTGCTGCAGCATGCATAGCTCTGGCAGTATGCTGTGACCTTGGCTCAGTGGAGTTACATGGCCAACCTTTTGCATTTGCCCTGAGCTTTACCTACCGTAACTGTAAGACTCAGCCTTGCTGTCATCGTGGCCAAGCTAAACGTACTGTATTCCTGTGGCAGATCAGAGGATGGAGAGAAAGCATACAGTAAAAAAAAACAAAATATGGAAGCTCTAATGAACACCAGGAAATGTAGTGGAAACATAGCCAGTGAGGCTGATGCATACACCTAGTTATCCAAAGGAGAAAATAGCTATCTTGGGAGAGAGGACTAATAGGTGATGTGTCTATTCCATATAAAGATGAAGAACTGCATGATAAGGAAACAAATCTTGGACCCGCTATCCACTTTGGATGTGGCTGTCACTGTCATTTGGAATGCTGAGCATTATCTTCAGTACTTAGCTCGAGTTGGCGAGAGGAGGTGGAACACTCAGTGGTGTGATGAGTCTAGTGGTGCAGAAGCCAAGGCATAGGTAGGTTCCTGGGAACTTGCTTTCTTCAATTTATTAAAGTAAACTCATCAAGGAAAGTGTTTGGGATGAGATAAATTTCATGACTTGCTCTCTGGGTTACTTTGGGAAGTGTTGGACAAAGTTCTGCAAGTTCATTCTGATAGTGATGGGAGGGTAGAATTGACTTACATATGTGTAATTGTTCTCTGAGTGGGGTTGGAGTTTTGCTCATGAGGTGAAAAACATGGATAAATGATACTGCTGGAGAAGATTTGCTGTGCCCTTGGGTGTTCAGAATGACTTCAATGATAAGGCATGGGCAGTTAGATGAAGGCTGTCTTCCACAGTCAAAAGTAGGAGGTTTCCCGTGCCAGGAGCTGAATGAAACTGAGCAGGCTTACCCTGAGGGTGGAAGTGGATGCTCTTGGAGTGGAACAAGCCCTGGAGCAGAGTGAGAGTCCCACACTGGTGCTCACTGAAATTCCAGTGTGAGATGTGGCTGAGGCAAGGGCACTGATGTTTTACTGTGTTGATACTGGTAGTGACACTGAGTCTGGGAAGGAAATCAGGGCTTCAGAGATACCATAAGTGGAACTGATTGTTGCCTGAATTAATTATGCTGCAGATAGTTATCATCTAGCCTCTCACAAAACCACAGAAACATCCAGGTTGGAAAAGACCCTCAGGATCACTAACCCTAAATCTATAACCCTATTCTACAAGATAATATGACACTGGTCCTTGTAGAGTAGGAGTCCTTTAGGGACTGGGGATGTGCAAATCCATACATAAGCACAGGCACTGCCTTCTCTGCACTTAAATAGTCAGCACCTCCTGATTGGATTTAATTAATTATTTTCCTATGGACCATTTGTTACTTGCTGTTAGATTTGGATGTTCTTTCCCTACTGGGGTGAGATTTTGGGTTCAAAGGTGTGCTTTTAAAGCTGATGACATCAAGCACTTCTGAAGCATTCATTGCTTGGAGCTTCTGGGATAATTTCATCATGAGGGAAGCAGACTACTCTAAAGTTTGGATTTATTATATGTCTTCTTCAGTATCAGTGTATTTTATCAAAGAGTGGACAGAGTACTGGCTTTATTGCTAAAGATGTTAGAAGTGGCTCTTGAACTAAATTTCATGATGCTTTTGTACCATTTATTCAAATTGATTTACATTTACCTGTGAACAAAGGCTGTTCAGTTAAAGCAGAACTTATGCCTTTCCCCCCTCCACCTAGTGTATTGAATTTGTATAAAACAATATGGTTATCTGTCGAGAAGCAAGACTGGAAATGATGACATTGGTTTTTCTTCATCTTTCTGTCAAAAGCTAGAGAAGAATTTGAAATAGTCCTATAGACATGAGTGACAGTAATCCTGCTCTCTGGTTCCTTTTTGGTGTAAAGGTTATTTGGCTATTATAGTTGAATTTAATGTAAAAGTGTCACTGATTTCAGCAGGTATAGTACTAAGTTCTTGGATGTCTTCTCAAAGCTTGGTATTCATATATAACACAGTTAATGTTTATCACACATTAAGAATCAACACTGATTCTTAATTACAGGATGGCTTTGAAGTTCTTTTAATGAAATGCTCTGCTATTTTAAAATGTATCTTCATTCAGAAATATGTGAGGGAGCTTTTTCTAGTCGCTCCACGTGGCCAAGTGTTGTGATTGACTATTTTAACAGTTGTGAATAATGAACTGTACGTTTCAGCTTCTGCAACACAAATGGACATTGATTTTTCTCTGGCTTGCTTTTGACCCCTAAAGAAGTAAAGCAATTAGAATTATGTTTGCAGGAGAACTCTCTACTCTCTCCTTCTCCTGTCATTTTCTATATATTATAAGCAGCCTTTGAGAACTGAGCTATGTTAATCAGATCAGTTTTTCAGTGAAAAAGGAGGGGAAAATCATCACCACCACAGATGTCTTGCAGCTCTGGGTTTCATCACACGCAGCTGTCTGCCTGTATACTTTAGCCCTTGGTATGGCAGCTGTATGGCCTGAATGCAACACAACCCACACATGCTTCTTTGCACAACTTTTCTAATCAGTTATTAGATAACAAACATTTATGTGGCAGTGTGGGAGTTTGATCCATTCGGAGCAGTTGTCATGTAACAGAGCACAGAGCTCTTCATTGAGGATAGGTTTGGAGTGAAAAATCAGCATCAGTCCTGTGAGTCTACCTTTGGAATGCTTTCCTTCCCATTCTAGAGGTTATGTGGCTTTGCCTTTCTTATGAAACAACTTTATGAGCACAGAATGCAATATATAATAAAAAGTAGTCTTTTCAAAATCAGTATTAGGCTTTCATAACACAGTGGAAGGGATGTAAAAGCAGACTGGGGTTACAGCTCCAAGGAGCTGCTGGGGAGCAGTTAGCACGTTATGAATGGGGAACTGATTGGCCACTGCCAGGGGAGCAGTTAGTGGCAGGGCTCCCTGTCCGCAAACTAAGCAACTCTGTTAATGTAAGTGCAAAAAATAGCTGCTCTGTTGCTTCCTCAGCTGAAGGAAAAACTTCTCAGTCAAATACAGTGACATCCGTGAAGGAATTTTGCTGGGGAAGCCTGCTGTAACTGTGCCAAACGTTCCCATCAAAGTGTATAGAGCTCATGACACATCTGATGATTATTGCCTGTCATTTTCTTTCTCTCACTGAGATTAGGAAGGACCTTCCCAGATGAATGAATGCACAAGCAGAGAATTTTTACTCTACGTTGTTAGTCTTTAAGCTACTTAATTCTTAAACATCTGTAGTGATGGTTCATCATATGCTGCTTTCCACAAGTTCCTCTCTTAAGCAGTGTGTCTCAACTTTTTTCTTGGACTGTCTTAATTAAGGTTCATTAATTTGCTTTATATAGCAGCTTTCCATTTCACTATGTTGCATAGCCTTTTAGTAATCTGAGCTGATCAATGATTTTGCATTCTCTTTGTTGTTACCATCCAGGTTCTCTACACTATTGTATACTTGCAAAATTTCCTGCTTAGTTCAGTAAAAAGCAGCATCTTCCTGTTCCTGGTGGATGAACTGCATAAGTATTTATTGCATGCTTTGATTAATAGAGAAATCCTCTGGTTAACAGGGAAGTGATACTGGCATTTATCACTGTGCTCTGTCACAACATGCCCTTTCATGTACCTCCTAGTACCTTTTTCTTCTTCATAATTATATTGCAATGTTGTGAAATTAAAATCTCAGTGTTAATCCAAATCATTCTTTATTTTACCCATATAGTACATTTTGCATCCAGTTGAGTCCAGAGGAGGGCCACAAAGGTGATCCAAGGGCTGGAATACCTGTGCTGTGAGGATAGACTGAGAGAGCTGGGGGTGTCCAGCCTGGAGAACAGAAGACACTGGAGGACCTTGTAGCTGCCTTCCAATATCTGAAGGGATCCTACAAGAAGGCTGGAGTGGAACATTTCATAAGAGTGTCTAGAGACAGGACAAGGGGGAATGAATTTAAGCTGGGGTTTAGACTGTGTCTAAGGATCATCTTCTTCAGTACAAGACTGTAGAACAGGTTGCCCAGGGAGGTTGTGGAGGTCTTGGATGAGGTCTTGAGCAGCCACGTCTGGTTGAGAGGTGTCCCTGCTCATAGGATCTCCCTTTTTTCCTCTGCCCTGCATGCACATAGGTGTATCTGTGGCTTAGGATAAATGTTGTGATAAATTTGGTCGCATGCATACACCTGTTCTTTGACTCTACAGTGCTCAGGAGGCTGTGGAGACTGAGGTGAAGTTATAGTTCTCATTTCACAGTTCCAGTTTCCTTAGGAGAATTGTCTGGGCACTTTCCCTTCTGAAACAAATAGCTGGAAGTACCTCTACAGGCAACTGTAAAAGTGTAGAATTAAACCAGCTAGCTTGCTAAATACTGCTTCTGCCTCAGAGAATGTAGATGAGGAGGCTGCTTTTGTGGATCAAGTGTCAATATTACTCCAGTTATAAAGTGATACACAAGATAAACTTGCATTCCTCATTTTATGGCAGCAGAATTGCCTTTTCTAGATGGTGAGAAGTGTTTTAGATCCTCCTGCATATAGAATCTCTCTGCAGGCATTTAAAGTGCTGGAAAAACCCAGCACAAAAGCTCACAAAACCCATGCAGTACTTTGAAGTTTTGCAATTACAGCTAAGTGTCACTTTCTGCAGGTTTATGGCATGTAAATAGCTGGAGATGCAACTGCAGGGAAAGCCAGGTCCTTATTTTTAAAACCACACAACCACAGCAGTAACCTGTGTTTATTGAGTCTGTATAGTGTCCTGCTGTGTGTTCAAAACCTATGCTTTTGCCCACAGCACCCATCTGTTCATTCTTCAGAGGTTTTTTGTTAGCTTAAAAAGAAGGTATAATTACATAAATACCATTTTTTAGTTGAAAGATGATATTTTTTTTAACACCATCCATCTGAAATACACTCTGGTATTTTGAAATTATGTCAAACGACCTGAAAAGATGCCTGTAAGTACCACAGAGTAATGCTAGAGGTCAGAATCATGGTCTCTTAGACAAGACAATTGTTTTCACTGTACTGGGGCACCTTGGGGATCCAGGTAAGGGACAGTGTTTGAGCTCTGACTTTTTAACTGTGCAAACAATCCAGCATAAGCACTGCACATGTGAGATGGCCTAGATTGGGAATAATCATATACCTTTATTGATGATCTGCATGAGTGGATTGAGTCCAGCACCAGAAAGTTTGCAGATAACACTAATTTAGGAGGAGCTGTGGAGCTGTTGGAGGGTAGGAGAGCCCTGCAGAGGGACCTTGCCAGGCTGGATGGGTGGGCAGAGGCCAATGGGATGAGATTGAACAAGGCCAAGTGCAGGGTTCTACACTTAGGCGACAACAACCACAAGCAGCACTACAGGCTGAGGACAGAGTGGCTGAGAGGGACCTGGGGGTGCTGGTAGAGAGTAGCTGAAGATGAGGCAGCAGTGTGCCCAGGTGGGCAGGAGAGCCAATGGCATCCTGGGCTGGCTCAGGAAGAGTGTGGCCAGCAGGACAAGGGAGGTTTTTCTGCCGTGTGCTCAGCACTGGTCAGGCCATACCTTGAGTGCTGTGTCCAGTTCTGGGCCCCTCCATTCAAGAGAGATGTTGAGGTGCTGGAACGTGTCCAGAGAAGGGCAACAATACTGGTGAGAGGCCTGGAACACAGCCCTGTGAGGAGAGGCTGAGGGAGCTGGGGATGTGCAGCCTGCTCATTGCTGTCTACGACTACCTGAAGGGAGGTTGTAGCCAGGTGGGTTTGGTCTCTTCTCCCAGGCAACCAGCAATAGAACAAGGGGACACAGTCTCAAGTTGTGCCAGGGGAGGTCTAGGCTGGATGTTAGGAGGAAGTTGTTGGCAGAGAGAGTGATTGGCATTGGAAAGGGCTGCCCTGGGAGATAGTGGAGTCGCCATCCCTGGAGGTGTTCAGGCAAAGCCTGGATGGGGCACTTAGTGCCATGGTCCAGTTGATTGGACAGGGCTGGGTGCTAGGTTGGAGTGGATCATCTTGGAAGTCTCTTCCAATCTGGTTGATTCTATGATTCTATTCTGTATATCAGTAACACCTGTCTATGCAACATTTGATTTAGAATGAGGATCCCTTAGGACATCTGCTCCAGCAGTTTGATGTTCCTCTTATGCTGGGGGCACCAGAATGGGATGCACTACTGCAGGTAGGGTCCCATCAGAGCAGAGGGGGCCGGGAATCACCTCTCTTGTCCCTCTGGCCACACTTCTTTTGAAGTGTAAAGACACTACCCACAGCTCAAGGTTTGCACAGCTGTTTCTGCCTTTGGCAGCTCCATCTGGATGGAGCTCCATCAATCCTCACAGGGGTAGGCAGTGTGCACCTCCCTGCTGAGTCTTTTCCAACTGAAACAGTTCTACAGCTCTATAAGAAGAAAATTGGGAAGAGCTTTTGTGCTCAAATCTGGGATCCAGGAAAGAAGTCTGGATGTTTAACCAAAACAAAGCTTTGCTATGGGTTGCAAAATAGAATTTTAAGATGGCGAACTTATTGTGTTACATGCAGCAAGTGGCTGAAGAGAAGGTACGAGCCTGCTGCTCATGATCAGAAAGCTGCTCAGTCCTGTGCTGCCAGAAAGGAGACTCTGTGTTGTTCTTTGCATAGAGAGCTGGTTCTTAGGGTAATCCTCATGGCACTTGTACTGCTGATTTCCCTGGAAACCTGCATGTGCTTGCTTGGAACGAGAGTGCAGGTGTTTTGTAAGAGCATGACAGGCATGATGTGTGACTGAATTAGTTCTGCCTTCCTTGACCACAGAGAGGATGTTCTACCTTGAGCACAGTTTTCATCAGTCTGGGAAGCCTTTGATTTACTGAAATATGCCAGGCACCTTCCCAAGTGTGAAATGATTTATATGAGTGTCCCTTCCATTTGACTAACTGTCTGGGGTCTTGCTGGAGTGCTCCTGTTAAATGAAGGTAGAAGATTAATATTGGAAGATTTCTGGGGTGGCACCCTTTTTATTTACAATAATTGGACCTAATATTTCTGTTACAGATCAGTGGCAAAACTGTGGTGGTTTTTTTTCCTTTGCTTGTGGCAAAAAACACATTTGGGGTGAGTGTTGTGCCTCACAGAGCTTGGGCTGTTTCTTCTCACAACCACCTGATGTCTTCTCCTGTCTCCAATCTTGCACGTTGTGGGCTATCGAGCCTTTAGCAACTGCTTTTGCAGTCAGTCAGCGCCAGGAAGGGCATGAGTTGGGTTCTTTGGGGCCATCTTCTTGGGCAGTAGCCTACAGGAGACCATGTAATTAGTCATGGTTATTTGTAAGATTCATAGTGCTGAGAATTCTTGCTGGAAACCTGTAAGACCTTCAGCATAATGATGACTCAGTGATGTAAAATTCTGCAATTCCAAGGAAGAATGGTAGAAGGAGAACATTTCTTAGTAGGTGGTGCACCCAGCAGCAAGTGTAGATGGCTGCTCTGTAAGGTACAAGATGCCATTGTGATAGAAGCAGCAGTGATCTGAGTTACCAAGTCTGTTGTCAATTCATCTGTAACACTTCAGGCATATTGTTCATTTCTGGTTACAGATACATGTTTATATATACACAGAGAATCTATGTCTCTGAATTTACCACAAGGTTTAATTTTTGTCTTCCAGCCAACATTCCTCTGAGGGAACCAACAGCTCCTTTTAATATTTTGGAGGATGTTCCTTAGAGCTTCACATTTACGATTTCCCCATCACAGTGTTTCTGTTCTGTCCTTTACAGGCTAGTTACATTCTGACCTCTCTGTGTTTGCAGTCGTTGAATAAATGCCTGTATATGTGTGTTAAATAGGATATGCTAAGGGCATGTCAGGCCTCTGTAGTAAAACCATTTTGGATGGTGACAGTGGCCCTGGTTCTATGATTCTGTGTTATGTGGCTGGGTGTTGTTGTGGATGTCGTTCTTTTGCACCTACATGAATGACCTCTGCGTGTACACGGATTGAGCTTCTTTCAGGTAATCTTTCTCACACTCTCCTCATATCTACTCAGATTCACAAGTGAGGATCCTCTTCCTGGCCTCTTAAATCTTCTCTTCGTATGCCCCTGCTAGTTCCTCCTCCCTCACATCAAGCTGAAGCTGTCTTTGTTTTCATAGGTTTTGCTTAGTAAAGCCAAGCATTAGGGGCTGTATTTAGCAGCTTACTGAGATTTTTATTCTTACTACCAGTCCAGCACCGTCTGAATTTCTTGTTCTGTTCTTTTGAACTTCCATAACTTATATTTTTCTATCCCGTATGAACGCAAAAATGCTCTACTTCAAAATCTACTTCTGTAATATTAAGTTCTACTAGGATACTTGCAGATGGTTTCCATCTGGAGCTGCTCTCAGGCCTAAAAGAAGAAGTTGTTTTGGTGTTTCATTTTGAATAGTTTCTATGAGAGGTTTTATCTAAGTCAATGAGATCTTAAGTGTAATTTTTGAGCAAGTGAAGTTTTTACCTTTTTGTTTATTTTTGTCCTACTAATCCAGTATCATCTACTTATCATAGAATCAACCAGGTTGGAAGAGAACTCCAGGATCATCCAGTCCAACCTAGCACCCAGCCCTGTCCAATGAAGTAGACCATGGCACTGAGTGCCTCATCCAGTCTTTTCTTGAACGCCTCCAGGGACGGTGACTCCACCACCTCCCTGGGCAGCCCATTCCAATGCCAATCACTCTCTCTGCCATCAACTTTCTCCTAACATCCAGCAAATGAGCACAGTGCTGGAGGAAGCTCTATGAGGGGACAAGAACCTGGTCTGGCTGGTGCCTTAACTGAATGGGTTTGTGGGCTGCTAAGAGGCTGTGTGAACATCTGATAGTTAGCCTGGTCTGTTAGGATCTTTTCTTCAAAATTTCCAGCCTATGATGTAGTGGAGTTTTACTGGAAGCATTCCTGTGTCCTATTTTTTTGTTACTAAACTTTAAGACAATTTCAAACCTGTAATCTTCAGTTTGAACCTACTTACTGCAGCTTGACAGTATCAAGTAGACCAAGTGCAGCAGGGTCTCCACAGTGAACTGGAATTTCTGGATGGGATTAGCACATAGGCTTGAGCAAGTTGCATGAATTTCTTTTGACTCGTTTATCCCGTTTAGCTTAAATTCGTACTTCGTGGGCATACTGATTAGTGCTTTGAGATTTCATTAATGAGTGGTTACATAAAGGCTTATTTCCAGTAGTTAGAGACTGTGGAGGCAAATAGTGTGTTAGATATCGATTTGCATGCAATTTTGGTTTCTTAGTCTTTTCTGTGATCTAGTAGCAAATTTCTGTATACTTGAAGTCAGTCCTTTCTCTGAAGTATTATTACCTTTTAGAAGAGCATAATACAAACCTGTTAGGGAAGCATTTAGAATGGATTTGTCTAAATCTGTTCTTGACATACGTTTGATAAGAAGTCACATTTGCTCCTTTTCCAGTCTCCATCTTAATTGATCCTCTGTAAGGAGGAACATTTGGAGGTTTTGGGATTCACATCCAAGCTCTTAAAGGAGTCTCTCCGTGTGCATTTTGTCTGTGAACAGAGCCACAACTGCTAAATAAGTTCCTCCTTTCTCTTGTTTAGAGAGCTAGAAATTCTCAAAGTGAATTTGCTTTTGTTTGTAGGTAACAGCTGAACGTGCAGGATAGTAACCTGTTCTTCTTGGTACAATCCAGCAGTTATGACTTAAAACCAACCCTTCCTTTTCCTGTGTTAAGATTTAGTTTCGACATTACTAGAATTCTGATATAGATATGGATTTGATGTAATGCTACATTATTCCTCTTATGGGAAAGAATTGAGATAAAACTCAAATTATAAGAGTAATTTGAATAAAAGTGGAGAAATAGTTAAGATGAAGCCAGCTAGAAACACTGTCAAAATAAGTACTAAGTGTTGTTATTCTGACAGTGTTTGCAGGTGGCTTCATCCTTGCTGTATCCAGATTCCTGGTAGCGTAGATCTCTGGCTTTAGCATGGGCCAACACATTGACTTCCAGATCAAAATAGCAAATGCTTATGTTCTGGCAAGACTTCCAACATACCATGCATTTAGTATAGATGACAATTAACAGTGTAAGTAGCATGTTAGTAACAGTGTAATTGAGTTGTTCCCTTTAAAAAGAGAGAGAATTGTCCCATGGAGATCACCTCTCTCCCACAGCACCTTGTCAGTGACTCATTCTGCAGGGTGAATCAGGGAGCAGGTGTAGTAGTTGCTGGTGTGAGACATTAAAGCGCTTAGAACTTCTGCTTTGCTGTCGTTGCACACAATATGTCCTCATTAGCAAAGATTTCTGGTGCCGTTGCCTTTCTCTTCTGCAGCTGTCTTGTTATCAGAAGGTAACAACTGTAGCTGATACTCAGATTTCCTCTCCATTAAGGCCATGCTTTGCTTAATGGGAAGTTATCATTTCAACAGAGTGTTCTGATGGTGCACTGGGATTATGTAATGCTTTCATTTGAAATTGGATTATCTACTGTGGTCTTGCGTGTCTCACATGTACGTAAATAGCTCTGTGGCCCCACCACTGCAGGACCTCAGCTCCTCCTCAGCAGTTAGCAATTCTGCAAGCAGTGCTTTCATTTGTCTTTACTTGTTTTGAAGTGGGAGGTTATCTATCAAGAATAAAAGCTCACATCCCCGGTGGATGTGTTAACTGCCAGTAGGATTAATTGTTTTATCCAGCTGTGTGTTTGCACGAAACCTTCAGGAACTTTTATTGTCAGAAACTCTCGCTCCATGACCCATTTTGCTGCAATTGGGTATGGGGAAGAGACTGCAAACTCATAAAGGCTTTTGAAGATGTTCAGACATGCAGTTATTTATCACCCATTCACCCTTGGGTGGGGATATACATGCAGCATAATAACACAAACTTCATTTTCTTAGGCAATCAAATGAAAAAATGATGACAACTGTGCCAGCATGTCCTTGGGTTTGCTGTCACTTGTTAGTCTCTGGATGTTTTGCATGCTGTGTTGTATTCCACAGCGTAGAGCAGTTGTGTGTTTATAGGAAATGTGTTGTGAGCCCCAGTTAAAGTTTACTGAGGCCAAATCTGTGATCATGATACAACTGAGGAGTGCAGTTTATTAACATAGCTGGGGATGTGAGACCTAGGCTTCCATTAATTTGTCTGAGTGTTTTTTAAATTATGGCTGAGAGACTGTGAAATTTACTTCAGTGTACAACAAATGGGCTAGGAGAAGCTGTGATCAGTGGCAGTAGGCAATTTGCAAAGGAACTGTATGGATGAAAGGCTAAAAAGCTTCTGCCATATAATTCTGGGCTCAGCGGTTCATCGTTACCCAATTGCAGAGATTAAAGCAGTTCACAGGTTAGAAGCTGTAAACCAAAACCTGCCCAACCAAGGCACAGGGGAGCCCTAAAACTTGCTGCAAATGCACGAGGATAAACTTCTAGAACCCCTATTTGCATTTAAATATTTATTACTAGTTTAACTTTGTATTTTCCTCTAATACATCTCTCTCTTCCATGCCAGCTTTCCAGTCTTTGAAAGAACAGTAAACACCTCTCTCTCACAGAGAGCTTCAGTCACTTCATTCTCTATCATTCCTGTGGCAGAGACACAGAGGATTACCTAGTGAAATATTTCTGCTTGCTGATTGGAAATACAGATTACTCCTTTTTATTTTGAATTTACTGGGGTTTCCTTTGGTGATAGCTAAGAGACTAAAATGACCTCTGGACAAACTGTAATTTTGGGGGAGAAGTTGCTTTTAGAGTTATTCAGATCCTCCAATATTCATGCAGAGCTGTTGAAAATTAAATGTAGCATTCAGATTTGCATTTTCCAGCTGCCTTGAACAAATTACTTGCAGAACTGGGGGGAAAAAGCCATCTCACTGCTAGCAAACTTGGCACCTTTTGTAAGTTGGCTTCATGTTTTCTGTTGACTTCTCTTTCAAATGTAAGATGTAAAATGGTCTTGTCTAGCTGAGTGTATTGTCTGTGAAAAAGAGTGATGTTTCATAATGCTATATTCTAGTGAAATTTTGCTACTGGCTGAATAGTAGTGCGTGCATGCTGTGGCTCCCTAGGGAAAGTGAGAGCCCTGTGCTCCACTGGACTTGGGAAGCTGAAAAACATTTGTTCACAGGAGCTTTGCAAGTGCAACAACTAAGTATGTCAGTATGGTACCTACTTCAGAGGTTATTCATAAACCCTGTTGTGCCAGTTGGAAGGTAGCTAGAGTGTTTTGGTGAGATGGACTAGAATACAGGCTGTGAAAGGAAAACAGTGGTGATGTCTGCTTCCCTCGTAGGCTTGCTGAGATGTGTAAGAAGCATCAAAACATAGATAAGGCACTTCTGCTGGGGAGCTCTGAGCTGCATCTATTTCTCTCTAACCTCACCCTCTGTTTCTCTGACTAATCAATCCACTTTGCTTCCTAACCCCCTGCCCAAACCTCCATTCTTTCTTGGGACTGGGGTAAGATTGAGAGAGGTAAGGGGAGGGTGGAAGGGCGGTTGGGAGCCCCTTCTGGGGACTCAGGTTTCTGGGAGGGGAGTTGTGTTTCTGTATTACCTTTTACCTTGTATATTTCTGTCTATAACTGTATATACTGTAAATATCTGCTTGTATATTGTTCTAGCTGTAAATAAATAGCTTCATTCAATTTCCAGAGGTGTCTAAGTCTAGTCTGGGTGATTTCCAAAGTGGGGGTGGGTAGCACCCAAACCATCACACCTGTGTAAGGAAAATACCTAAATATACCTTATATGTCAGGGTAAAAAAAAGAAACTATGAAAAAGATGTGATCTGCCTGGGGTGTTTGAGTGCTGTCTGAGAACTGAATGCAAATCTGTAGCAGAAAAGGTGAAAGGTGAGCAATGTGGTCACGTATTTTTATACATTCATGCTGCTAATCTTAAAGCTATTTCCAAACAACAGGTTCAATGCACAGAAAATCTTGTAACACATCCACATAATTTAAAAAAATATATATTTTTTTAGCAGGAAGAGGTTTTTTTTCTGTGCAGTACTTAAACACACTGGTGAATTTACATTTCTTTCACATCTTCACATATGAATAGCCTGTTTTCCTGAATATATTATTTTTCTTACATCTTTCATCCTCTCCTAGCCACTCTCTGTGCTTTGTACTCAACTAGAAAAAGATAATAACTTTAATTTACCTGGTGGCGTCGAGCAAGTGAATGAGAACTGTTCTTCTGTGCTAAAGTTGCTTCCATTTACTAAACACCTGGTAAGAAGTCAAGCAATTTTGTATCGCAAATGAACATAGTGAGGTGTGTCCTTATAAATTCATAGCTTAGTGGAAGAAGATCAACTAAGTTCATTGGGTCTGAAGCCAAGAGCATTGCTAGAGGGGCTGTATAATGTGCTGTGATATTATTTCAGTGAGCTTTGTGAATAAAAGGATAGAACATATTAACAATGAAGCTGGTGGCTAGGACTAAATTGAATTATAACTGCATTAACTGTAGTAGCAGTTTTGCCCTTTTATTTGCAATTATTAGGAAATGATTTTCTTTGAAAAGAAAACAAAGCAGATGATTACAAAGGAAGCATATAATGAAGAGCCTTTTTGTTGATGTGGGTAATTGTCTTTTTAGGAAATACAGATTTGTGCAGTGAAATCTAGCTTCGGGTGTGAAATAATCAAAACACAAACACAAAGCTGAGCAATGGTGATATTGGTCATTAAAGAAAAAAGGAGTCTGTGCTAAAACAAAACAAGGTTGATGAAAAAAACCCTCTGCTCATCTGAAGGAATTTACAAGGATCTCCAGCTTCTGAGTAGCAGAGCATTAATTAAAATACAAACCAGAAGCGACAGTGTCCCTCTGCTTGGCACTGGAGAGTCCACACCTTGAATACTGGGTTCAGTGTGGGGCTCCTCACTACAACAAATACCTTGAGCTTCTGGACCATATCCAAAGCTGGGCAGTGAAGCTGGTGAAAGGTCTGGAGCACAACTCCTTTGAGAAGAGTCTGAGGGAAGTGGACTTTTAGCCTGGAAAAGAGGCAGCTGAGAGGGGAGATCTTATTACTCTCTAAAACTGCCTGAAAGGAGGCTGTAGTGAGGTGGAGGTTCTCCCAGGTACCAAGCAATAGGAGAAGAGGAAATGTCTCCAAGTTGTGTCAGAGGAAGGTTTGGATTGAATATTAGGAATAATTTATTTCCCAAAGGGTTGTCAAGCCTTGGAACAGGCTGCCCAGGGAAATGGTTGCGTCACCACCCCTGAAGGTTGTTAAAAGCTGTGTAAATGTGATGCTGAGGGATGTGGTTTAATTGTGACCTGGCAGTCCTGGATTAATGGTTGGACTTGATCTCAAAGGTGCATTCCATTAAAGATAATTCTATGATTCTTCCTTCCTGGACACAGTGGGAAGGAAATCACCATATGGGAGGTGCCAGGACTCTGTGCCAGCAGTGACCCTGCTGGCTCTAGCGCAGCATGGAAAGCATCAGGGCACATAGCTGGTCCCACCTTTGCTGCTGTCTGCCCAGCTTCTTTCCTCCCCAGAGTGGCTCTGTGTAAGGACTGACTCCTTCGTGAGTTTGTGTGTGCCAGTACTTGCGTAGGTGATTGCACTGGAGTATAAATCAATGGTGGTTGTGTGGCCTTTCCTCGCAGTAAGCTAATACCATCCATAACTCAAAATGAACAGCTCCTTTCTCACGCTTTTATCTCACTCTCCAGATTTTCTGGTTATACTGTAAGTGGTCCTTTCAAAACCTCTTGCCAACCTGACTAAAACAAAGATGATAAATTGTCTGACATCTTTTTGTGTACTGTATGACATTCTGTTCTTCTAAATAATTTAGTAGCAGAGAAATGGAAATGAAAGCATGACTCTGGCTTCTTCAAAGCGTTCATCTTGACAATTTATCATCTCTCACAAAATATTTATCTTGTGCCCAAGAACAAAAAATGAAGCAAGACAGATTCGATGCTGCGTCAGTGGATCCGTGTCACTCTTACATGTTTCTCAGTAAAAAGAGGTTTGAATCCCATCTAATCAAAGTTGAGTCGGCTCGGATGAAATGTTAGGAAGCCTTCAGTTCTGAAGGCAGCATGAAAGAGTTGGAGTGCTGAGTAGGTGAGGGAGGTTACCACTAAAGCTGTCTGGATACTCGGTATGATACAAAGGCTACGTTTTGTGCTTGTCCCTGGTACTTCAGTGTCTCAATCAGAACTCCCTAGAGCCCATTTATGGTGTTTTAGGAGTCTTTATCAGATGCTTTGAACATTTTCACTGTTGTTTTGGTTTCTGCAAGGCAATGTAAAAGAAGTAAGTTGTGATTTCTTTGAAAGCTATTTTTGGGATCTTTCTGTGTTGTAAATAGATATTCAACATTCTACTGGTGAACAGAGGCAGACTGTCCTGCTAAGCAGCTTTAGATGGCTCTGTCCTGATGTGTAATATGCATCATTAACCATTGCCATTTTTGATCCTTTTGTTTGTTCTTTCAAGCCAGACAAAGTGAATTTTCAGTCTATAATTTGGCTTCCTAAAAATCAGGAGCTTGCATTTGGAACCACTGCATTCTCAGCTTTTAGAGTTAAAGGTAACAAAATGGAAGCTGAATCTGGATGTAATTCACACCTGCTGAAATATGTGTTTTATGATTACATTCATTAAGCTGATGTAAGGTTCTGTGCTGTTAGCTGTAACTCTTGAGGCACATACTGAATGACTCTTAAGCTGCTTTGTGTCTACACAAGACTGTGCAGGAATTAACTTTAGACTTAAGACAGGTTTTAAAGTAGTTCAACCTTGGTGCCAAGTTGATCGTTATTCACAGCTGCTTTGCTTTGGGGGTATCAGCTTATGCCTTAGCTAAGAGCATCATTTGTTGCCCGTCAGAGTGGCATCATGCTGTATACTGGTGGCAAGGACAGCTCAATTCATCTGGCCAGCCTATGCCAAAATGCATTTTCTTCTCTGTATTTGCTAGTGAGTGAATGAATGAGTTAAGTAAGATAACACCTCCCAGCTTTGTCCTGGAAAATCCTCTGAAATTCCATCATCTGATTAACATCAGGGGTTGCCTGATTGTAGCAGATAAGCTCCACAGCACGTTGTTGAATTAGTACACCAAATCGTGTTTGAAGAGGGAGTGATTCTGCTTCAGGAAGCCTTTTCCAGTGTTCAGAAGCTGCTTCAGTATTTTCTTGTGAATACTGGAGCTAAAGATTTCTATTTGTCATGCTGTATTAACTTCAGGTATTCTCTTCCTTCTTCAGCTTCCGTGTCTTCCATTCACACAGAATACCTGAAAGGGAATCAGTGCCCAGGTTTAGTTGTAGGAGTTTAACATCTTCATTGAAGCAGGCTGCAGGTAGAATCAGCAACAAAAATGTTTATGGGATGGATTGGTAGATGGAGAATGGAATGCTGAGGTAGACACAATGAGGAAGGGTCCTGTGGAGGGGCTGAACCAGGCTAGGTGAGCTGGGGAGAGCCAGGACAAGTCTGCAGAGATCGACAGTGAGGAGGACTGAGCTCCCAGGAGGTGACATGTAATGTGTGCCCAAAGCAATGAGGGAGGAGAACTGGATTTTTGTGATTAATTGATCAATTTAATAGTTAATCTGTTTCAGCTCCCTCCACTCTAAAATATTGGCAGGTCTCTTTAATTACCTCACACAAGTAGTAATTAGTCTCAGTTTGTTTCAGTGACAGTTCCTGAGGTATTTACTGCGTGTGACTATATTGGAAAGGCAGGAAAATGAGCAATAGAGATGCTCCACTTTGCTGTGGTGTGGATGGGTTTGTAGGTGTATTTAGTTCAGTCTATGCTTTCTATTTAAAATGCATTTCTGTGCTTGAATTCTGGTAATAAAGGCCCCAACCAGATTATTTTTTCAAAACTTAATGGGACTGCACAGTAATAGTGAGTTTTCCCTGTATCATTCTGAAATGAAAACATTGCAATAACTCAAATTACTGCAGAATTGAGCTTTATGGGGAGCAGTGGTTTAATAACCATTTAGAAGAGCTCTGAGTTACAGTAAATGACTGAAGCTGAAACTTGACTCGTTTCAGGTCAGTACATAGAGACTAGCAAGCTCATTCAGAGATCCCCTGGAAACTAATGTGCCAATTCATGAAACAGAAATCAAATATATCTATCAAGCAATGGAGTTCTTCGTAGTCATGAATTGATTCTAATGTCAGCTCCAATTTGTTGTTAGATTTTGGAGGCATTTCCCTACAGTGATTTATTTTTTTTGTTGTGAAGTGCTCAGTTTTTCCTGGGTAAGACTTATTTACTGCTCTTGAGATTTGTTTCCTATTGGTTTTTAATCATGTTTTGTCTTTTGCTTCAGCCAGAAGCACTGAGTGGTGATTTTGCCTGGGGAAAAATGGGGAGAGAGGAGCGCAGGATAGCCTTGCTGAAGCCTTGCAAATCTCTTGCAGAGAGGTCTCCATGGAAGCTCTCTCTGGCAAAAGGAAGCAACCTTGGAAACCTTTTTTTCTGTGCTTGTATGTTCTGCAGCTCACTTTACTATTTGATCTGCAAAAGTGTCTTTTCTAGAGCCATGCTTTTTGTTTTGCTTCCAGTAAATGCTTAACACACAGAGGAATAAGCACTGTCCCTGACATATTTGTCCTGCTTAATTAAATGTTCAGAAACTGTCATAAATACCTGTGGGTTTTTTGCCTTTCTTGGTTATTTATTTCAATATATAGTATCTTAAATACAACTTGACCTCCCTTGTTCAAACTTGAATACGTAGCTCTTTGCTTCTGCAGTTTAGTATGTAGCCATTGGCTTTGACATCAGAGAATTATTTTCTCCCACCTTCTTCATTAAATAATTGTTGGGAATCCTCAGTTTGTAGAGATTCAATTAAGTAATTGGTTTCTCTTAAATAATGAACCACAGCAACTGACCAAGTAAATGCATTCAGAAATGATGTCTGAAACCATTTTTACCATGAGCTTGACCCCAATTCAGTGACTGTATCTCAGGTAATCAACTTATTACATTGGATACTTTGATCATAAATTTGATCAGTCCCAACCCAGTCAGAGGTGACTATGATTTGCTGCTAAAATGACAGGCAGATGTGGTGCTGAGGGATGTGGTTTAACACCAGACTCAGTAGAATCAGATAACAGTTGAACTTGATGACATTAAAGGTCTTTTCTAGCCCAAACGATTCAATGACTGTATGATGTCATGAAGGCTCTGTTGATCAACTATGGCTATTAAGAGCACCATGCTTGTTAATGCCATCACTTTCTTTGTGGCAGTGATTTTCCGTGGAATGACAATACAGCAAAGCCATCTTCTGCTCCCATCAGTGTAATAGAAACTTCATCTTTATTTCAGGAAGGAGGGAAAAGAAAGACTCTGTTCCCATCTAAAGTGACTTTGTGTTGCCTGCTGCCCGTGTTTAGTTAATCCTGAGTACGTTTCCAGCAAAGCAGTGAACACTTGATTTCAGAATGGTGTGACTGCACAAGTGTCCTCTTGAGCATGGATTAATGGAGGCTTTTGCAAGGGCAGTTTCTTTTAGACTGGAGACTGATTCATCACTGGAGTAGTCTGAGCATCTCTGTAGCTTCACTGCTGAATGAGATTTCACTGGCAATTTTTTTTTTTGGGTGTGTGAGAAAGCTTGAAACCAGGAATGTGGAGCCACAGATGGTCTCTAGAGGTCCCTTCCCACCAGCACAGTCTAGGATTCTGTGACCGCTCAGCAGAGTTGCTCTGGATAGGAAAGGAAATGGGACCTGTACTGTGCGGAAGTAGGTGTTGAGTTGTTGCCTTAGAGGCTGGCCTGTGTTCGTCCCTGTTGCTTTGCCTTTTCCTGTCTCCAAGACAAGGACAGGACCGTTTCAGCCTTTTGCTATCTTAATTTTTTCACATGCTTTTAAATAATCCTGTGCATTACTGTGTCTGTTTGAAAGGCTTACATCTTCAAAGCGCTTCATTTATTTTGGCTTTGTAAATAAGCTTCTAAACCTATCTAAAGTGATTGCAGCCTGGATGTAGCTGCTGCTTCCTATCCCATTCTATGCTCCACAAGAGCAGAACTGCTGAAAGATAAAGATGAGCCTTACTGGTTTGGCACGCAGCAGTTTTCCAAGTGCATTATACTTCAAAGAAGGAAAATACTATTTGAAATGTGCGTTGCAAAACAGAGATGAAACAAAACTTAATGTTTCCTGCATATTTAAGGAATAGATCACTTCCAACTACCAAAAAAGTGTTAGGGCCACATTGAAATGCAGAAAGTATCAGAAGTCTTTAGGGAGATGTTCTGACTATTGCAGAATGTGAAGAGTTTCCATCGAGGACAAGATTACAGAGGAGTGTTTGCATTATTCAGCATGCAGCTGAAAGGAAGTAACTCTGCAATTCAAGGGCAATGAAACACCCATGAGACCATTGATGAGATTATGCTGTGAAAAGAGATTTTTACAATACTTTCAGTTTATAACTGGATTAAGTGAGATTCAGCAGTACATAAAGAAGATCATGTAGGGAAGCTGTAACATTCATATCTTCTCCAAGAGGACAGAGATAATGATGATAAAATACGATTAGTGTAGGATCAGTGTGGCTTTTTGTTTCATTTACTGTTGTCTGTGCAGTGATGCAACAGGTAAGATTTTAAAGTCACCTGTGGAAGCTTTAGCCACAGAGTGGTGTGAGAGCATTGGAGGGGGAATGCTGCTCCGTGGTTCTGCAGGCAGTACTCTGAGTAGTGAATGGATTTAATGAGGTTCATCTTGATATATGGTGAAGTAGAGTTGTGTGATTATTGGTTGTTGCCTGTCATTTGTGCTTTAGGAATGTTTTAAATGCTGAGGGAAGATTATTTTGAGATCAGATAGGAAGATCTTTCTGAAATGATTTGCTGACTCATCCACTCTATACACAAATCTGCTGTTGTGTGCTCCATACTTGTAGTGAAATAATTCATTCTGTTACGAAAGAAAGAAATATTTGGAGCAAACCATGTGTAAAAATGATTTACAGACTGCCTTAAAAAGCCTTTAAACTGAGTTTAAAATCATCCTGCTGGAGTGCTCCTTCTCTTGTCATGTTTGTGGAGAGTGAGATGATAACTGATATTTATTATTCAGTAGGACTGACAAATAATGATCAATCTGTGATTTCCTTTGATACTTTTTTATTATGTTCAGAGCAAGAATCTTGCTCAGTGATTGTGGCTACAATTGAATCAGTAAAGAATATCAATCTGCTGCTTTGACAGCCTAATGATGTAGAAAACTAGGAGGAGGAAGTGGTCAATAAAGAGATAAATGCTTACTGATCGTAAACTCTTTCTGAAGGGAAAATCTTGCCTCTTCTGTGGTAGGCAGGTACTGATTTTACTGGTGCCACAGGTAAGATGTGAGCAAGGTTCTGCCTTGTGTAATGTGTAATGCAAGAGATTGTCCATACCACTACAACTCTCAGTGATGTAGGCCAGATGTTGTATTACTCTTCTTTGTGTCATGGACAGAGTCAGGAAAGAGGCCTTTACTTCTTCAGAAGCAACACATTTAGCTAAGTGATTATCTAAAATCTGTGCTCCTGATTCAGAAATTGTCCAATTTGCTACTGCAGAGACTTCTGCGTAGTACTAAAGGCATAAACTTGGTGACAGGGTTTTTATAACATTAGTTGTTGTGGCTTTGGCTGGTATTTAGATGCATGGGAAGCTCTTTACCATGAGGGTAGTAGAACACTGGAACAGGTTGCCCAGGGTGGTGGTGGAGACTCCATCCCTGGAGACATTCAAGGCCAGGCTTGGTGGGGCTCCAAGCAACCGTACTGCAGGGGGTCTGGGCTAGATGACCTTTTAAGGTCCTTTGCAACCTGGTGCATTGTATGATTCCATGATCTAGTGTATGAGAAGTGTGGGCTTCTCTAATGGGATGATTCATAGAACCTAAATTAAGCTCATCCTTAGTAAGTGCAAGTCCTTCTGTATCTATTCATTTAATAGAGAAGCTTGCAAACTGCAGTGACCTTGCTTAAACGTGTAGTGCACTTTATGTTTGGTGATGTGAATACTCCTGTGTATGTTTTCTTGTGAGGATGCTGCTAGACTAATCCAACATAGCAGCTTATGGTGTGATAGCTGAAGATAAATTTGGAGCTTGACTAGGCTAGAAACCAGTTTGTTTGCCTTGTTTGTAGAGATTGTTCTGTAATAAACACTTTTTCTTCAAGGCACATTGATTTCCTGAATCAAAATGATTCAGGGATTTTATATTGGGATAAAGCAACTGTCATTAGAACTCTTATTTGACAAGAAGTTGTCTGTAAAATGAATCAGTAGAAGCTGTATTAGAAAGAATGTAATAGCAACATGGGCAAAACTATAAATACAAGGTGAAAAAAGAGAACAAAAAGGGGAAATGCCAGACTTGTTCCTATTTGAAATGAATTATCTGGATATTTACAAACACTTAAAAGTGTTTGGAACAAGTCTGGTTTTAAAGCAAGCCAAGCTGCATGGCACTGGGAACAAGGTGACTTTTGAGCAAGAGGAAAAGGAAGAGTGGAAGCTTCAGGATGGTGGACACACTGATGCGGTTGGATGAGTAACTGGAAGCTGGCTACTGTCGTGCTGATTGAAACTCACTAGGCAGTGGTTCCAATCTATCAGTTTATGAATAGGATCTCTGCAGGAACCATGCAGAATAATTAAAATTAGGGAAAGAGTGTGTTTTAATGAGTCTCCTTAAGTAGCGATCACTTCATTTGGGAAGGTGCTCAACCTTCAGATTTGAACACGTGTTCTTTCAAGACAGCAGTGTTAAACTGTAAGTCAAATGAAAGAAACAAATTCAAATCCCCAAACTAATTTTTTTCCATAGTTGCATGACCAACTGTATGTATGCCTGACAGATGCAGCGTGGTTGTGCTGAATAAGTGAATGATAATTTTGCTACTACTGTCTCTCTGCTTGTACGATGCTTAATAATGCTAGGGACATTTTTTTTGCTCAGGAAGAAATTAAATAGAAGAAGAAATGAAATTTTCTGAAATACTTTGACAGAAGCTCTAACTTCTTGGAACTCTGTGAGCTCTGAAAATCTGCTGCCCACAGTGCCTCAAGGGCAGCAGAAGCCCTGGCCCTGCATGCTGTTGTTGATTGCTGGAAGGATATTGTCACAAACACAATGCTGAAGGACCTGCCGTGCTTGCTCTTGAGTGTTTTGTCTCCAGTGTGTATGGTAGACTATCTTTAGAAACATCTGACGATTCCAAATGAAGCGTGGGTTACTTCCTGCTAATGCAGAGTAGAAAACAGTTCACACCTGGTATTTCTTAGCTCTTTGAACTTATGATTGGCTTGGCAGCATCAGACTAGGCTATCTAAGCAAATTAAGTCTCCTTCCTGCTGGATGTTGTTACTCCCGCAAAGTCCATGTGTGCCAAGTCCCATTATGTATCTGCAGTGGGTAACTGATCAGTGTTATGCGCTCTCAGTCCATGAGAAGAAGATATGTAATGCACCTTCTCGTACCTGCCAGCTCCCATTCCTTTTTTCTGAGCACAAGTGTTCTCAACTGTTTCTACGCTTGAGCACGTTTCCATCCGGACTGCTGTGTGGGCCACCTGCCCCTTCTTTGCAAATGTGTTTCAAGAGAATTAGAGCAAATGACTCCTCAGGGATGTCTTCACTCTAGTTTGTAGAGTTTTTAGTGAAGGTCAGCAGCTGGAAATAAGATTATGCTGCACTTTTTTCCCCCTTATTTACCTGCCTGTGAAGCACAGCAAGATTTATAGCTCGCCTGAGCCTGACCCGCCATGCAGGAAAACCTCAGAGCATTCCCCAGCAGTCTAATTGCTTTGAACCTTCTACACACACAGGTGGAAGAGGGAAAGCAGAGATGGTGTGCTGGTGTCTATCCAGAGAATTGTTGGTGAGTAAGAAAAGAGAACTCGTGCCTTTAGAGCACTGGAGAGCCAAGACTGGAACACCCAAGCTGGTGAGGTGCAGCCATTAGACTTAAAACCCTGTGAGGTGTACACATGGTCACTGTCTCTCTTGCTTTGACCACTACATGTGCCAGCAACAGCCTCTGTTTGATTAAGATGACCAGTAGCTTCTTTGGCTAGTTGAAGCAGATCAGAAGCTGGACTTGATTCCTCTTCTTGGCAAGGTTCTCTGTCATAACTCTGGTGGGCCTCATAAGAGACTGTGATGAGCCTTCTAGAGTTAAATTGGTAGATCTGCACTTGTTTGGTACCTTCTGTTTCAGATTTAAGTCTGCTCAGTTGGTTTCAGTAGGCATGCTCCAAGCTGTAACAGAGACATCAGTATACGTTCTCTCCCATACTAATATTAAATAAATATTTGCAAAATCACTCCTACATTGGTAAGCTTCTCATATGAGGTCCCTTCTGGTCTTTTGGCAGTGTTACAGGAGCTATTCATCACTCTCTTAAGGATTTCCATTTTTATTGTACTGAAATGTATCTGCATTGTGTAGCCTCGCCTATGAGGGCAGATTGAAAGAGTTGGGGCTGTTCAGTCTGGAGAAGAGGAGGCTCCGAGGTGACCTTTTTGTGGCCTTGCAATATCTGAAGGAGGCCTACAAAAAACCTGGGGAGGGACTTTTGAGGCTCTGAAGGAGTGACAGGACTGGGGGGAATGGAGCAAAGCTGGAGGTGGGGAGATTGAGACTGGCTGTGAGGAGGAAGTTGTTGAGCATGAGAGTGGTGAGAGGCTGGAATGGGTTGCCCAGGGAGGTGATTGAGACCACGTCCCTGGAGGTGTTTAAGGCCAGGCTGATCTAGGGTAGGGTGTCCCTGCCCATGGCAGGAGGGTTGGAACTGGATGATCCTTTGTGGTCCCTTCCCACCCTGACTGCTTCTATGATTCTATTGTGCTGTGGTAGCCAGTGAGTTTAAACGTTGACAGTGTTTCTTAGTTTATATGTTCTTATTTTGTTTGAGATATCTGGACCTAAAGAAGCACCACAACATATGTGGTAAACACCTAGCAGGTTGACAAAGCAAATACTTAATTTCTAGAGTTATCAATCAGTTTTATGTAATTGAGTCATTTCAGTAATTTACTAGCAAACAATGCATCCATAAATAAGGCAGAAGTAAACAGGAAGTCAGTCATAAGTAATGAAGTTTAGCTGCTAAATTAGTTTTTAAATAATAGGTGTAATTACACAGTAATTTAAATATTTGTATTAAAATAATGCTTCCATTTAAGGCCAATAGTACAGCAACCCAAAAGCTAACACACACCAAGTACCTTGTTAGGTGGCACAAACACATTGTCAGTTAATTACAGCCAGCCATTGAGGGCAAACATTTCAGAGTACTTTGTAATTGCTGTGTTATATTGACTGAGGATGAGTTGGTTTCATGAGTAATGATCCAGGTAATGGGGCAGAACAGCATCATCACAAAATGAATGCTTTTAGTTATTAATTGGTAGCCTCTTCCACATATTGTGCTAAAATATTCTGTAGCAAAACCAATCTTCATTAGCGGTGCCGCAGCAGATTGAAATGTTGCTGTATCCTTTTGGGCACTTACTGAACTGAATGTTTAAATGCTTGGTTTTAACCTCATAATTAAGCCTAATTTTTTCTTGCAAAACACATAAACAAGTCCTCACTTCATGCAGGTTTAAATCCTGTTGTGTTCCACAGCATTTTAGAGGGTAGTTGTCCTCCTTCCAACTCAGTGGTAGACCAGGAGTAGTCTTTTTGGTAGCTGCTTTCAAGAGCTGAGGATAATTTAGATCTCTATAGGCCATTTAGTTTAAAATAAGCAAAGGAGATACGACTATTTCTCGTGGAGATGAACTGATTTGAAAAAATCTGTGTCCTCCTTAGGGGAGGAAAAGAAAAATTGAAGATAGTTATGTTCTGAATCTGAGTGAACCCAAATACTCAGATATTTGAGAAACAGTATCAAAGAACAGAAGCATGCAGAGCTTGAAAACCACCACAAATTTTAGATATTATGTGACAAACAGTGACAGGATTGCTTAAGCATGATTTCTAAGAAGTGATTACTTAGTGGACTGTGTGCAGCTCACGTGGATGTCTACTGAAGAAAGCCTGCTGGAGGGACTTTCAAGTATTGCTCAGATGATATCTGAAGGAGTTAGTGATCATTAGAAGTGGTCTACTTAAGTAGAAAATATGGAAGATGGCTTTCCACCACCAGAAATTTGTCTGTCACCTGCTGCTGGATTTTCAGAGCTAAATCTTAATTCTGCCATGCAAGATGTAATAAGTAAAATAGCCCCACTTTGCAGGAGCTTGTGCACACATCTCCTACTTCAGATAGGAAAATACTGCCCCTAATGTGTTATACTGGCTGCCTGGCAGAAGAGACCAACCCCACCTGGCTACAACCTCCCTTCAGGTAGTCATAGACAGCAATGAGGTCACTCCTGAGACTCCTGCAGGCTGCACACCCCCAGCTCCCTCAGCCTCTCCTTATAGGGTTTGTGTTCCAGGCTCCTCACCAGCTTCGTTGCCCTTCTCTGGACACATTTCAGTACCTCAACATCTCTCTTGAATTGAGGAGCCCAGAGCCAGACATGGTACTCGAGGTGTGGCCTGACAAGTTTTGAGCACAGGGGCAGAATAACCTCCCTTGTCCTGCTGGCCACACTATTCCTGATCCAGGCCGGGATGCCATTGGCACACTGCTGGCTCATGTTCCGTTACTGAGAGGTCATGTTAAAAACATATCAATACACACAGCTATACAAATATATTTCCAAGTGTTGTTACTTGCATTGACTTTCGAAACATTCACACCAGCTGCTACTCTACACCTAACAGTCATTAAAAATTACATAGTTCTTCATGTCTGTACATTTATGCTTAGAAAATCACTAAGATTTGCATGCAGGAGAGTATCCATCCAGCTGTGAGAGGCTGTATCTGATACCTCTGATACTTGCATGTTTTGAAAGGGTTTATGGGTTGAAAATATTTAATACATTTATCTTACTTTTAAAAGTGTAACCAAGGTTCATTTCTGGGTAACAGGCTTTTATGTTCACTTCTATTTGATCTTTTAAAATAGTTTTTATTTTCCTCTGTGTTTTCCCTTCTGCTAACCATTAGCTAATTCGTTTGCTTAGCTGTGAATTTCTTTCATGATTTGTTTTCAACCAGGTCTGCCTTGCACATCTCACTAGTACAGAGGTTTATAAATAAATGAGTTTCCGAGTTGCAAATGTAAACAAGCACATAAGAGCCTTTCCAATTACTTGGTAAACAAGTTCAGTTTCTGTAAATATGTTTGCCAAGCTCTACTGAAGTACAGTGAGAAAAACTGCCCCTGCTTGGTTATTTTATCTGGAATACTGCTTGCAGCGTAAAATGTGGGGGTTTATGTCTGTGTACCTGTGTGGGGAAAAAGAAGGGCTTGCTTTTCACTTCACACTCTCTGATAGCTTGGGTGTTCCTTCCCTACCCCCCACTCCCCCCTACACACACTTTGGAAAATCACCCAGTCTAGACTCAGCAGCTCTGGAAGTTGAATGAAGCTTTCTATTTACAGCTTAGCACAATATACAAGCAGAGATTTACAATATATACACTATAGCCAAAAATATACAAGTTAAAAGTAATACAGAAACACAGCAGCCCTCCCAGAAACCTGAGTCCCCAGGTGGGGCTCTCAATCACCCTTCCATCTTCCTCCCACTCCTCTACCTTACCCTAGATCTTGCCTTATATTCAAGGAAAGTTTTTGGAGGGTCAGCCAGGGGGTTAGGAAGTAGATGGATTAGTCACACAGATGGCAAGTTAGGTTAGAGAGAGAAGTGCAGCCCACAAAGCCCAGAGAGTGACTCTAGTCTATATTTCTGTTCTTGTTCTTCTACATCTCACAAGCCTATGAGTGCAGTAGACATCACCTCTGTTTCCTTTTCACAGCCTGTAATCTAACTCTTCTCACTGAAACATTCTAGCTATCTTCAAACTAGCACACACTCTTACAAAGTCATGTATGTTCCTGGATCAAGCAAGAAGGATTGATTTGGCTTTGGGTTTTTTTGTGGTGGTGTTTTTTGTGTGTCTTGACAGATTGCAGCAAGCCAGTGCTTTGTCAACCCCAGTATTGTGTTGTTTAAAGTTGTCAGTGCAGCAAGCTTGAGGTGCAGTTGCAAAGCATTAAAGTCTCAGAGAAGCAGTTCAACTTTCCCAATTAGTGTCATTCTTCATCTTCTGATTGTTTGGGTGGTTTTGTTTTTAACTTTTTGTTCTTATTTAGCTAATGAAACCTTTATGTTGAGTCATTTAAAATATGTTGCTATTTTGCCCTTTTTATTAATGAGTTAAGAGATTATTAGGGGTGGGTTTGAAACAGGTGAATGCCTCACAAAAGGTTGGGTTTGCAATTACTTTGTAATGAAAATAACAGGTCGGGAGCTGGATGTGGATCTAGTTGTAGTTCCTCAGCTTTGCCTAGAGTCTTCGTACTGTCCTTGATGGGCACTGGCAGATGGAGATGACTGGTTCTGAAGCCTATCATAACCTGAGGCTAACATCTCCTCCTTTTCTCCTCTTTTCTCCTATGTTGCTCATCTTTTGATCCATGCCTGAAGACATTCACTGTCGGAGAGGAGACACAGAAAGTTCTGGTGTTGATCCTGCACTTGGTGTGGCTTCTCCTTGCAGGTTTGTCCCCAGCACCACAAATGAAACAGAGCGTGCAAGGGACAGCTGCTGCAACTGATCAGACCAATGTGGTGAAAGATGCTGGTGCCAAACAAGAGAGGCATCATAAATTGTTCAGGAAACTTGGACACAGTGGGAAGTCTCTTGGAGAAAGTGTTTTCTCCTTTAGCAGGAAGTTAGGAGTGTCTGTAGGTATACATGAGTTTAACATGCACAAATCCCTGTTTCATGTAGTCTCAGCACTAGTGGCTCCTAACTATTCAAAAAGAGCACCCAACAGTCTTCCCTGGAATGTAGGCAGGATTAAAATGAGCTACAGGCAGTTTTCTTGGAGTCAGGTTTTGAAGGGGGAATCACACATCATAACATCCAATGCTTCAGTTCCATGAAATAATGAAATTAGGTCTTGTCAAGCTGGATCTTGAATATTTCCATTCTTCTGGCAATCTGTTTCCACTGTTTGGTGTTCCTTAGAGTGGGCATTTTGTTTTCTTATATCAGGTTGGTATTTCTACTGATTCAGTTTCTGTCTGTTTCTGGTCATTGAGTGACCAGGGTCTAGTAAGGTACACCCTTATTAGAGTGTACCTCCATGTTCTCTATCGACTACCTCTTAACTTTTAGAAGTCATCTTTCCTGTAAGCTGAAGAAAACCCAAACACTTCAGTTGTCTTTATGTCCTGTTCTTCAAGGCTTTACTCATCTTGAAGACCTTCCACTTTTTTGGAGGACACTTGGTGGCCTCTCTATTTTTTCCTTTATCTGTCTTGAACTGGGATTACCAAAGTAAAGTCAATGGAATGTACTGAAAATGTGGACAACTTAAGGCTGAAGAAAGGCTTGAGAGTCAAATGGGACAGGATGAGGAGAAGGAGGATTAATTTACATTGTGGTATTAATGATACTGAAAATATGTGCTTCTCTGTGGTGTCTGTATTTTGGATACAGTGCTTCTTAACCCTTCTCAGCTGATGGGTAAATTATTGAAGGTTTTTTCTGTGCTTTTGAAGGATTTTACTCAGGAGAGTCTTTCCTCAGCATCTCACAAAACCAGTATTAGTGGATCCATTCCTATAGAGGATGTTGATATCTCTGTCCTTCAAACAGTATGAGTCATGGTGTGTTATTAAAGTGGCAAGCACTCATAATTCAAGGAAGCATGGCCCCATCTCACCAGAACCAGTGATTCATCATGCTGATATTGCTTGGGCAGTCTTGAAGGACACTGCATGGGAAGTACTTGGAGGATTCTGTCCTTGGAATTCTTGGTACACGTGAATCCCTTCAGCCAAACTGAACTGTCTTGAACAGGACGCAAAACAGTATCAGCAAGTGAGTTTGCCTAATGTGATGTGGAACAAGGCTCAAACATAACTAAGCAAGCTGTCAGTGAGATCAAGCATAGGCATGGCAAGAAGGCATAGAGATAGGCATTATGAAAATGAAGACACCATTTAGTGCTTCTGAGGTGGCAATAGTAGATCACGGGCTACTTGCAGGGCTGTATTGCTCCTCATACTAGTACTTGTGTTGGATGTACCAGGGTGCACCAGCTTGCTTTGCAGTGTCCTCTTTGCACATTCTGGATAATATTCAGAACTGGAAAACTACTAGAATGTAACATATCTAAGAGTGGCATTGCTGTAGATACCTGTGCTTTGGTGAACTATTCACAGTGAACTCTGCTTAGCCTGGAGAGGAGGAGGCTCAGGGCAGACCTTGTTGCTGTCTACAACTATAGGAATGGAGGTTGTAGCCAGGTGGGGGTTGGGCTCTTCTGCTAGGCAACCAGCAACAGAACAAGGGGACACAGTCTCAAGTTGTTGCAGGGGAGATCTAGGCTGGATGTTAGGAGGAAGTTGTTGGCAGAGAGAGTGATTGGCATTGGAATGGGCTGCCCGGGGAGGTGGAGGAGTCACTGTCCCTGAAAGTGTTCAAAAAAAGCTTGGGTGAGGCACTTAGTGATGTGGTCTAGTTGATTGGACAGGGCTGGGTGCTAGGTTGGAATGGATGATCTTGGAGGTCTCTTCTAACCTGGTTGATTCTATGATTCTCTGTCCTCTTGAACTATCAGTTCCACTGGGGCTGCAGTACTGTGTCTACTCTTTTGAATCTGCAGCCTGTGCTTGGGTGTGATGCTTTTCCAATTGATAGTGGCTTACACCCATATCCTGTAGCATACTTAAAATCTATTTGGCTCATAGTCTTTAATAGTGGGTTACTTTTCAGAGGAGAAGAACGCTTATAAAGTAGTCTAAATGTTTTTATAGTCATCCTGTAGATGTGCTGACTTGTTTCCCTTAGAAATCTTATTCTCTCTCTGCTGTCATCTCATCATCTTTTTGCTTGAAATGCTCTCAATGTCTGTGTCAGCTCCACCGCCCCTTTATTGTTTGTGGGTAGTCCTTAAGAAAAAAAACAACACTTTGTCTGTCAGGCACTGTCTTTGATCCATGTGTTGTTCATTGTTCATGGAACATGACAGATACTAGGTGAGCCTCTAATGGTTAAAATCCAAACAGAAAAATGTGATCCCCTTATACAAGAGGACAACCAACAGAGGAGCTGAAGTAATAAATGGGCAGCCAGAGATGTGATTTTTCAGTCTGCTCTATATTGGTGTAGTGTTCTGCTCTAAATGAAAACCACTATAGAAACAATACACTAGTTCTTGGTTCTTTTGTTGTCCCCCCCACCCTCCCTACAATATCTAGCCAGTACTTGGGTTCCTTATTGGTTTGTTCTCTTTGTTTCTAATGGTATAAAATGCTGAGATGCGACATGAAACTTTAGGTCCAGGTGATCTGGAACAAAAGCTCTGTGTTGCCTGTTCAGTGTTGGGAACTTGATAGAGCTTGTCTTCTATAAGCACACATCTTTATACTGAGCTAATTCAGCAGCATACATTTTAATATGAGTAATTGAAATGCAAAGGATAGTTTCAGGGCTACCTCTGAATCCATCATCGTATAGTAGAACATTAAATCATGAAATATCTTCCTTATTCAGTATGCTTCCTTGTCTCTATCTAAAGTCTGCCTGGCATCAGGATGCAATATGGTATTGGTGAAAAGAAATAAAACCAAACTCAAGCCTAGTGTCACTTCAGTATCATTGGAAATTTCCAAAACACTAAGGGATGTGCTGAACTGCATCTCAGTTTTTGGAATGGATAAGACATGAAAGTAGAGGGTAGGAGTAATCCCTGTTCCTTCAGGCTGGGGGGGGAAAAAGTGGTTGTTTAGCTTCTATGCTGTCCTTCAACATCTAAGAAGTGTCCTAAACACTAATTGTAAAGCTAGATGTGCACATAAACACACTAGTATTTCATCATTCTCATGTCTAAACTGTTGAACCTAGAAGTGGTACCCATCTCTCATGCCCTAGAACACACCCCCATGTGTCACCTTCTAGCTGCCTGTTGGGAGAACTTCCAGGTATGCACTGGACTGATTTGCATGAAGCAAGGAGGAAGCTGAAGTGTATGAGGCAGGCACCAGAATGCTTCTGCACCATTATTTATGTGCACATAATATTTGTAATCTGTCTGTAATGGTGTAATAAGGTTGTCCTGGAACACAGCAATTGTGTGGGACCCAAAGGACCTAAGGATCTTTGAAATCTATTTGTGCTCTTGGCAAGGTCACACAGTGGTTGAAGGATACAGACTCAGAAAAGGAAGAGAAAATTTGTGATGGGCAGGAAAGACAAAATCTGACAATACTGAGAATTAGAACCAGTTCCACTGTGAAGAATTAGACTATGATTAAAATAAACTTCTGGAGCATTTTCATCTGCTCTTGTCAGGAAAATCAGTGGAGCTAAGATGAATGATGTTTTCATATAGTGAGCACTCTGCTCTTGTTGAGGGCTCCCTAGGCACTTTTGTGTTGGTCCCACTGCTCTGAATACATCTGCAGATAAATGTTGTGTAATCTGAATAAGATGTAGCAGTCACTTTCCTCTGTGCCTATTGATTGCCACTTGGGTCTGTGGTTTCCTTTGTTTCTGCTTTTACCAAAGGCATGGTCCCACAGTATGCTCTTGAAGACAAGACACTGGCACTGCAGTTCCTCAGAGGTAGATATATGAACCCTTACCAAAAGCTCTGTCTTCAAGAGAGGTAGATCATTGAAAGCAAAGTTATTTCTATTCTGTGAAATCAGTTTGATCATTTGTCTGTGAGGCATCTGCTATTTATCATCACTACAAGTGCTACAGAAAACAACAACTTTGAGATCACCCTTGTGCAGGAAATTAGAGCAGGATCATCACCTACTATGTGGAAGCAAAAGGGCCAGAAACCGAACGCAGTGTTTATGTTTTCACATCACACTGAGCACAAGGGTTTTATTCCTTCGGTATTTAGTTGTTAATTCTTGACAACTGAAAGAATTTGCAAGCGAAATAGGTCCAATTGCTTTACCTGGAGCCATATCTGATTACTTCTGTAGCTGTTTCAATCTGTGTGATCTGTATGGGTTTCAGTGATGGATGTGTTTACCATGTACTTACTTAGATTTCTGGTTCACACCCGAGATAAGCTGTTACTGCATCGCTTTCATACTCGCTGATGATAGCTTCACCCCATGTTGCTTTTCCAATTATTTTTCTGTGATACGTGGGTTGCACAGCGAGCCTATTTATTTTATGAAGTTTAGGAAGCCAACCCACAATGTTTTATTTTCAGAATTTATCTGTTCTGGTTTTTGACAGTCACCAGTGATCTTGTGGATAGCTATTACTGCTGTCCGTGCTGTGTAGCAGACTCTTGCTGAGGATAATGTCCAAGGACTTTTTCATTTTACCTGAGCTTTGTAAGTATAGAAAAGAAAAGAGGATGAGGATCAGATTTTTTTATGTATATATACATACACACACATACATCTATCTATATATATTTATATACAATTTATATACATATGTATATATACACACACATATTTATACACACATACACATACATATATACACACATATATCTATATATACACATATATCTATACATATGTGTGTGTATATACATATATTTATTTAAATGAATATGAGCCAGCAGTGTGCCCAGGCAGCCAAGAAGGCCAGTGGCATCTGGGATTGCATTAAAAATGCTGTGGCCAGCAGGAGTAGGGAGGTGATTGTCCCCTTGTACTCACCTTTGGTGAGGCCACACCTTGAGTGTTCTGTTCAGTTTTGGGCACCAAAGTACATGGGAAATGTGGAGGTGCTGAAGTGGGTCCAGAGTAGGGCAAAGACGATGGTGAAGGGCCTAGAGAAGAAATCTTATGAGGAGTGACTGAAGGAGGTGGGGATGGTTAGCCTGAGGAAGAGGAGGCTGAGGGGAGACCTCATTGCTGTCTACAGCTACCTGAAGGGATGTTGTGGAGAGGCTGCTGCAGGTCTCATATCACAGGTAATTGAGGACAGAGCAAGGGGAAGTGTCCTCAAGCTGAGGCTGGGAAGGTTTAGATTAGACATTAGGAAGAAGTTTTTTGAGGGAAAGATTGGCCAGGGACTGGAAGGAGCTGCCCAGGGAGGTGGTTGAGTTGCCCACCTGGATGTGTTTAAGGGTTGTTTGGATGTGGTGCTTAGGGCTATGGTTTAAGGTGAATCTTGCAGAGTAGGGTTATGGATTGGACTTGGTGATCCTGAGAGGCTTTTCCAACCTGCATAATTCTGTGACACAAACTCCAAAGAAGCAGAGATTTCTTTGTAATGTCTATTTTAAAGTGATTTACAGATGGTAACTTGCATAATGATAATTATTTGGAGGTGTGTGCTTGGTACAGCTGCATTCACCTTCTTCTGTATACTTAGGGAAAAAAACCAACCCTGTGCTACTTTCCCAGAAATATTGCTTCTTATGGAAGTAATATGTAATAATTCATTCTTAGACAGGCACAGTCAGGCACTGAATGCACACACTGCATAAAAGAATTCAAAGTCACGGACACCATCTCAGAATCATTGAGTAAAGTAAGGAAGCTACCCAGAGCATCCTCTTTGTCTGAACTCAAACAAAGTGAGAGTGAATGTAAATGTGAAGATAAGTAGGACTTCTGAAGGAGTTGGGATCAGGTTAATACAAGACAAGAAGGACAACCAAATAAGGGTGATTTGGGAAAATCTCTTCTGAATTATCAGACTATTTTGTGCTTCAGGCATTACATCTCCTCAGTCTCTGTGCGGGGGACACGTCGCTTGTGAGTGTTTTGAGTGAAGGTGTCAATGCAAACACATCAAACAGCTGCATGTACGTGGTAGCACATAACTGAATTGAGGAGTGCTACCATATTAAGAAACCTCAAAGTCTGCATTTTGTCCATGTTTGAAAGAGATGCAGAGTAGATTTGTAGTAAATACCTTCATCCTGCTTTATTACTTGCAGAGCTTCTGGGGGGGGAGTAAATAACCACCCACACAAACAGGAGAATTTACAACTGATTTCAGGACTGATATTGAAATGAGATATTGCAATGTAATTTACACCTGTAAAAGCTGGAGGAATAAGTAGCCACAGCTCTTAGTTATGTAGTCTGTGTGATTGCATACCTTTCCATGATCACATTCCTAACTAATTGCTCACTGAGTGTAATGATTTCTTTGCCAAGGTTCCATTTGGTACAGTGTCCTCTCCCTCACTGCAGCTAATCATAGATATTGAAATGGAAACTGCAGCAAAATCTCTTAAGAGACTTCTACAGCACAAAAAAATCCTACTGTGAAAATACTAAATAGAAACCTTAGTTGTGTAAGTTATTGATTTAAGCCCTAAGGCTTAAGGGCTTTTTAAAGGGTTAGGAGGATTTGGAGATGGCTGCTAATTATGTCTTCATTCTATCTAATGTGGCTGTAATTTCTGGAATCACGAGAGTTAATAAGATTGCATCTTTAATTCCATTTTGCTCTTTTTCTTTACATTCACAGTATCACAGTATCATCAGGGTTGGAAGAGATCTCACAGATCATCAAGTCCAACCCTTTACCACAGGGCTCAAGGCTAGACCATGGCACCAAGTGCCACGTCCAACCCAGCCTTGAACAGCCCCAGGGACGGCGACTCCACCACCTCCCCGGGCAGCCCATTCCAGTGTCCAATGACTCTCTCAGGGAAGAACTTTCTCCTCACCTCCAGCCTAAATTTCCCCTGGCGCAACTTGAGGCTGTGTCCTCTCGTTCTGGTGCTGGCCACCTGAGAGAAGAGAGCAACCCCCTCCTGGCCACAACCACCCCTCAGGTAGTTGTAGACAGCAATAAGGTCTCCCCTGAGCCTCCTCTTCTCCAGGCTAACCAATCCCAGCTCCCTCAGCCTCTCCTCGTAGGGCTGTGCTCAAGGCCTCTCCCCAGCCTCGTTGCCCTTCTCTGGACACACTCAAGCATCTCAATGTCCCTCCTAAACTGGGGTGCTCAGAACTGAACACAGTACTCAAGGTGTGGTCTAACCAGTGCAGTGTATTCTCCCAATAGAAGAATATTCCTTTGGTGTCAGAATACCTGTTATTTACTGATATAATTTATTGTTGTCAACCCTGGTTCTGTTCTACCATAGCTATAGCTGTAGATCCCTAATTGATACCATGCTGTAGTTAAAAAGTCTGGCTGATTTATTAAGCTGTTTTCCTTTCCATATAATAGTAATGTGCATGAGCAGTATGGAGATGCTTTTGTTTCCATTTTCTGTGAGCATGAAGCCATGCCATTTTCCTTCTTTTCCTTTCCTTTTGCTTTTTAAGGTATAGCTGACGAGTGACCGGTGTTAAAGATGTGTTAGATTTAGCCTAGCAGAAAGCCAATCTACAGAAGAGAGAGAACATAATTGCTGTGTGTATACAATCCCATTGCATGGGACAGGCATCAGAACAGTACTGGTTAAAATTGGTCCATTACCTTCTCTGAGAAAGCACGGATAAAAGCACCCTGGTGTCTCATTTTGTCTCCGCTTATGGTCATGCTTGCTTTGGTGCTTTAATATTTCATTAGTTGCTTTGTTTTTGTAGTGTGTTGTTTTTAACTGTAAGGCATATCACTTGTCCAGGCCACTGAGCACCTCATGGGAAAGTGTGGGACAAACTCAGTTGTTTGCTGTTTTTGTGATGTACTGAAACAAACCAAGTTAAACACATTGTGGTATGGAAATTACACAGCGCAAATATGTAAGGAATATAAGACCTTTGACTCTACTCTTTGCTACTTTGCCATTCCTTTAGGCATCTTGTGACTAAATCTAGCTGCCCTTAAGTTTTATAACCTAATTGGTCTGTTAACCAACATTGAGTCATATGAGAGATACATGTGGCAAGTGAATGGGCTTGAGGTTTTTCATTGACCTTTGCATAACTTCTCCTGAAACCAACCAGGTTGTCCTTCTGGAATCTGAGATAGGCATCTGTTTTCCTGGAGTTTTGTCTGGGTTCTGTACTCACAGGATCACAGGATGTTAGGGGTTGGAAGAAACCTCTGTCAGGAGACCACCTGCCAGAGCAGGACCATTAATCTAGAGCAGGTCACACAGGAACACATCCAGATGTGTCTTCAAAGCCTCCAGAGAGGAAAAGTCCACAACCTCTCTGGGAAGCCTGTTCCAGTGCTCCATGACCCTTACAGTAAAGAAGTTCCTCTTCATGTTCAGGTAGAACTTCACATGCTGTAGTTTTTATTCATTGCCCCAATTACTCCACTGTTGTAGATCGTAGCCAGGTATTTCAGGGGAAAAAGGCCTGATCCTCTGCATCTTTGCTGGAATTTGTTAGCAGTTAGGTGCTTTTGTGACAAGTTCCCTGGCACTGTTGTCTGTTGCTGTGTCCTTAACAAGTAACTCCATTTTGTGTAGCTGATTTCTGATCTAGAAAAATGTAAGCTGAACTAGCTGTTGGTTTATGCTATTCAGTATTCATTTCAGAGGCAGGAAAATAAACTCACCCCAAAACTGTTTCTAGCTATGACCAGAGTTCCTGAAGTGACCTTGCCCTACCATCTTTACTGGTAGTGCCAGCTGCTCCCTTTATCTACCATCTGCCCTTTCCTGCCATCACCTGCCTGTAGTCACCCAAGCATCATTGCTTCTTAAAAAGAAAAGCTCATGCTAGAGGCTGCTTGCTGGAACCAGAATTAGGCTGTTATAAGCATGAAATCAGGGATGAGGAAGGGATGGAGCTTCCATGTTCAGGATGACCAGGGCAGTGTAGCTTGATGTCCAACAGAGAAGAGTCAGGTTCCTAGGTTTTCCTACCAGACCACTTAGTGATGGGAAGAGGAAGCATTTTATCAAACTTACTGTTTCTTTTCTCAATTCTAATAGCTTGGAGAGGATTAGGTGTTGCTGTGTTTTGTTTTGTTTTTTTGTGGAAAAAAATTGTTTTTGTTATGTTTTGGGTTTTTTTTTCCTGGTTTCTTTTATCCTGAATCCTTTTTCTTTAATATATATAAACCTGCAGAAAAAGAAGCTTCTTCACTTTTCAACAGGGCCTGAATGAAGCTGCAGAATTTCCATACGATGTGGCAAAACATTATCTAGTTACAGATCAATATGACCCCTGGAACTAATGAAATTTTCTGGGATAAAATTGTACTAAAACCTCATTATCCTTGGACTTGACGTAAGTAATTGAATATCCTGATTGGCTTTTGAGAGGGTCATACGCTGCAGGTAGGAGAAACTGTCTAGAAAGGAATGCTTGTAAACTGAAATGTACATGATGTGGTTTGAGTAGACTTACACCATTTGCACTTCCATTTCCCATGCTGTGAACTGAAAGAGAGCTAGGCTGCTGTTTTAAAATACAGGCTTTTAGAAGGATCTTCAAATGATACAGGTTTTTAATGTCACTTTGCAAAGTTTTTTGTTAACCTGTTTACTTTTCTTCGTTATGACCTGGCTTCAAACAGTTACTGTTTTGCCTTGTCAAGCTTCTTGTCTGCCTTTGTAAACACCTTGAAATTATAAGGCATAGTAGGCTGTTTTCAGAGTGGAGCTATCTTTAGAGGGCATATCACTCAGGGCTACAGGGAGACTGTCAAAGGAGCACACACATTAATTGATAAGGAAGATGGAGCTGTGCAAGAGGTAGAAAAATGCGCCTCTTTTTTTCAACAAGCAAGCTTTATTAAGAGCTCTTCCCACTTGAGGTAATTCAAGAAGGGTAAAAGTATTTGGAGAATGATTCAAGAAGAGTTTTAGTCTTTGAGGTTTGCAGCTGTATATGCTTCTTAGACCCTCAGTTCTTATAGAATCATAGAATCAACCAGGTTGGAAGGGACCTCCAAGATCATCCAGTCCAACCTAGCACCCAGCCCTGTCCAGTCAACCAGACCATGGCACTAAGTGCCTCATCCAGTGTTCCCTTGAACACCTCCAGGGACGGTGACTCCACCAGCTCCCTGGCCAGCCCATTCCAATGCCAATCACTCTCTCTGTCAACAACTTCCTCCTAACATCCAGCCTAGACCTCCCCCGACACAACTTGAAGGGAAGAATAACCTCCCTTGTCCTACTGGCCACACTGTTCCTGATCCAGGCCAGGATGCCATTGGCTCTCCTGCCGACCTGGGCACATTGTTGGCTCATGTTCAGCTACTGTCTACCAGCACCCCCAGGTCCCTTTCTTCCTGGCTGCTCTCAGCCACTCTGTCTCCAGCCTGTAGTGCTGCTTGGGGTCGTTGTGGCCAAAGTGTAGAACCCTGCAGTTGGCCTTGTTAAATATCATCCCATTGGCCTCTGCCCACCCACCCAGCCTGTCCAGATCCCTCTACAGGGCCCTCCTACCCTCCAACAGATCCACACCTGCTCCTAGCTTGGTGCCATCTGCAAATCCAGCAGATACTCAATCCAGGCAAATGTTGATGGCCACTCCAGTTTTACATCAGCCATTTTGCTATGTGTCCAACATTACTACAGTCTACCCCAACCTGCATGACTCTTGCATTCACCCTCTTTCACATTGTCTGCTGTCAGTGAGCAATGTCATAGATAGGTTTCTCTGACTGCTGACCTCTTGGGAGCCATGATGTAGTCACAGCTTCTCCATGCTGCCTTTTGTATGCAGCCATTATGTAAAACATAGTGGAGTGGGATGTATGGCATAGCAGTGTAGAGGAGGAGGAACTGCTGCCTCGTATGAGTGCTGTGAGGGCAAGCATGCAGTGATCAATAGCTCACGTCTTTGCTTACTTTATTTCTTATTTTTTGTTCCTGCTTAAAATAAATTCTGGGCAAGTTTCAGCCTTGTTCTCAGGAGTTTTCAAACCCATGCTGTACCACTGGGAAGGAAGCTGCATTTAAACCAACCATAAGCCAAATTTGGCTCTTCAGCCAGTTTGTCCATTCCAGGCACATCCCATACTTAGGCATTAAAGTGTGAATGGGTTGTCTGTTGAAATGGGAAGATGTGTCACAGGAGGTGCTTTTTGAAAGGCAGAGAGAATGTGTAATTGCCTTATCTCAGTAAACACAGGACTGGCATAACCTGTGAAACAGATGAAAAATAAACCCTGTGTTCTTAGAAAGCTAATCAATAGACTGGCATTGACTCTGGCTACCTAGGAGACACACAGCAGGAAACCATCATGCTTTTGTACTGCTTCTTTCAAAGCACCTGTGGAGTTCATTTGGGGACGTATGTTGGCAGCTTAAGTACATACAAGCAAAGTTCTCGCTCCATCTACCTCACTTCACTTCCTCTTCTGAACTTTCTAATGGGTACTGTCCCAAGTGTTTCCCATTTTAAAATACACTACAGCTTGCTTTGCACAATTTTCACATCTCTTCTTCCTTCGGTATCTCTGTTGCATCTGTCATATTATGTCAGAAGGACTTTATTGGTAATGAGTAACCAAACACTGAACAAAAGATGATGCTGTGTCTGCCTGCACCAGGAAGCACAGTAAATCTGGTTTATAGTAGCTGTGTTTGTGATCTGAGACATCAATTGATATAAAAATTGTCAACCTAATACCCATTTCCACTCTAGAAACATTAATCCTGTTTCTGAGATTGAGCCTCTGCCACGTGCTTTAAATAAAGGTGACACGGAGCTAGTGCAAAGCATGCTGCTCGCTGCCTGCCAGGTTGTCTTCACCTCTGTGTTCTGCTGAGCCTCTCAGAAGAGCAGATTGTGAAGATGTATCTTGAAGGCACTCATTTGGAGTGCCAAACTGTGAGATACTTTTCAGTACCTCAGGTCAATTTTCTCTTGGCTTCATTTTCAGCTCCTGAAGTCCTCTTTTAATGCACTTGTGCTGCCAGTTCCATAACTATGTAATATTTCAATTTACATTAGTGTGTCAGAGTAGAATTTATCCTTTCATTATTCACCAGTTGCAGATACAATGATGTTCTTTATTTCCGTAAGGAGGGGCAAGAGTGTGCTGAAGCTGTCCTTTTGGTGGTGGCAGTAATGTGCAGGGTTTACCACATCAGTGCAAAATGATTCTGTGTGTGCTTTGAAACGTGCAAGAGTTCTTGGCATCTGTTTTGTGTGCAGGCTGGGTCATGTCACAGACCAATCTGTTTTGACTTCAGGTAAATAATTTGTCTGTTTGTTGATAACACTGCCTTACCCTAGTGATCATTCTGTGCCAATGAGAGATTCCAAAGACAAAATGCTCTTTGATTTCTCAGCTGAAACTACAGACCAGTGATGACCTGTCCCAGGATAGTTCACTCAATAGAAAGTTTTGCTATTAAACTCTTGCTTCATCACCTTTTTCTGTAACTCTTTTTTTTCTATATCTGTGTTTCAAAATGCAGCTTCAGGAACTTATTTCTGTCCAAGGACTCCTATTCACCTTCCCAGGAACTGTGCACATGGAGTTTTCTCAGAGCACTGATGAGCTTTCAGTGCTCAGATTCTTTGTGATAAAGGACTGTTGCTGCAAGCAAGTGGTTACAGTTCTGTTTATAACAGATTGTATAGTTAAGAGATGGAACTGTTCATCCTGGAGAAGAGAAGGCTCTGGGGAGACCTGATAGCAGCCTTCCAGTACCTGAAACGGGCCTGCAAGAAAGCTGGGAAGAGACTTTTCACAAGGGCTGATAGTGATAGGGTGGGAGCGATTGGATTGAAGCTTGAGGAGGGGAGACTTAGACTGCAGATTAGGAAGAATGGATGAGGCCTCAAACAACCTGGCCTAGTGGAAGGTGTCCATGCCCATGGCATGAGGGTTGAAACTAGATGGTCTCTAAGGCCCCTTCCAACATAAACCATTCTATGAATCTAAGAATCTGCCAACAGTTAATGTATTAGACAAGTAATGGCAGGTCAATAAGGGATGCTCATTTTGAAAAGACATCCAGTCTTGCTTCCAAGACTTAGAATGAAGACCATGTTGCAGTTTTGGTAGAATGGTAGTTCAACATATACAGCCTGATGGGATGCTTTCCCCCTTTGTCTTCAGTGTCTAGGTGTTGGATCTTACAGCTTGATCAGATAGTGATTATTTTACATTTAGGAAGTAAATTCCTCTCAATTGCATAGTTACTGGATGTACCTTATCTGCCTTCAGTTGGCTCGGTATTGTGTTATGAAAGAGAGATAAAGACTGTTATCTGCAAATCACAATTCTGTGGTTTGCATGCTATGACCTTAAAATGTGCAATCACATTTTGTGGCTGCTGTTTAGGAACAGATGTTTGTGACCAATTCAATTCCTTTAAGTGAGATAGATTACAGAAACAGCTGGCTATCACATTATTAGAGATTAAGGCTTAAAGACACTGCAATTAAAATAATTATGTTATTCTTTTTGTCTGGCTGCAGAAATGCTTCTGGGGTTGTGGAGATTAGTCTTGTCTACAATGACTCAATATTCAGAAATGACTGACTTCTCTAAATGGAAAAAGAAAAAAAAGTGTTACTCCAATAGAGCTTTAAGAGTCATTAACTGGAATCTTTCTTTCTACCTTGTTTGCCATTCCAGTGAGGAGGCTTCTCACTCCCAGAAACACCTTTAAAAGTCTGTGCTGTGCACAGAGCCATTGAGAGCTGCTGTCAGACAGATTTGGCTCTGCTGCCACTGGAAGGAGTGGAACAGAGTACAGAATTTGGATGATACCAAGAGGTCATTAGTGTTATCTGTGCCATCACATTGATTTTAATTGATGACAGACCTCGGGCACTTTCACTACGATGACTGTGTCATGTGGAAACTTATCTTGGAGCTTACATAATCATGCAGCCACCATCCTTTCTTGTGCTACTTCTGGGGGTTGAGTCATCCCCCAAAAATAACCCCTAAGAGATCATGTATCTTGCATCCTCAGTATTCTTTGGGACAGCTGTGTTGCTTGCTTTTCCAGTTTAACTGAAAATATTAATGCACACCTCTCAAGACATTTAGAGGCTGCTTTCTTTCCAGGGCCAGCCTATTTTCATTTCCCCCTAGGAGCTTTGTCTTCAACACTGCCTCTTGTTTTCTGGTAGAGCGCAGGGCAGTCTGGAACGTGTTTTGGTGCAGGAAGAATGTTTGCTTTCTGGTTCCAGATAGTGAATAAGTGATTTGATTGTTCTCTGGAGAGCAAACTGGAGTGGCTTGCCAGTGAGCTTCAGGTTGCCCGCAGGACCTTAGAAGTGAGACCAGATGGGCTGGGAACCTGCCCAAAGCCTTGCGCTGGCTGCCTGCCGTGCCCTAGTCTCCCATCAGAGGCATGTGGAGATCATCCTCTGAGGCTGGGCCCTAAAGCAAGAAGTATTTGAGCCTATTTCTAACAAGCTAACTAGGCCCTTGGGTCTTACAGACATATTTTGTGCTTTCTGGCACAATAGAAGTGAGGTGAAGTATGCATAGAGGTGAAAACTGTTGCTTCTCTAGATCAAAAAGAGAGACTGATTCTGAATTCAGCTGAGCAGGTCCTCTTCAGTCACAAACCATGCTGAAATGTGCTAAACCAACTTGATTTCCCATCCTTCTGAATTCTGGTGTAGCTATTCTAGAGGTGGAAAAAAAAAGTTGCAAGGACAAAAAATTAATCTTGCCTGCAAAAGAGCTGGCAAAGGCATTCTGAACAACCACCACATGATTTTTCAGATGCAAAATGTCAGCCTTCATCATGGCTATGCTACCAGAAATACTTCATCAGAGCTTCAGCTTTGACTGTTTAGATTAGAGAACGTTTGTTTGTAATTCCGAACCATGGCAGAAATATGTGATCAATATTTAGCTAGTGGGACTGTAATTTCTCATCTGGTGACAGGTAATGAAAGATATTTTACTGCCTGAAACTATTTTGCCTTGCCATGCTAAAAAATCAGTCTTCTCTCAAGGCCCTTCTCAAAGGGCTCCCTGACATGACCTCTGGCTGCACCTGGATTATTGAGCTGCTTTTGTGGAGGTGCTGATGGTGGTTTGTATGGTGACAAATATGCAGAGTGGGAAATGTTCCTTTCTGTATAGGGTTAACACTCCAGGGGGAGTAACCCTGAACCTGACCCTAGGTGGTCTTGACCCCTCCCCAGGGGTGGGTCTGAACACCACCAGGTGATGGTTAGCCCACTCCCCCTTCCTGCCCCATAAAAGAAGGGGGACTTCATGTTTCACGCTCTCTGCATCCCACCATTTCCATCTGCTCCTGCTCTCTCTTTGTTCTACCACGTGGCCATCACCCACGAGGGGGACAAAGCCATCACCATCACAAGTAGGTTGTATTTATACCATTTTGTATTTGCTATTTTTCCTTCCCTATCCTTTGTAACTTCCCTACCTCAGATACCTCTTTTAAGTTATTGTTAAACTTTTTAACTTCCAAATTGAGTGAGATTGTTTTATTTGGGTGTGCTTCCTTCTCTCTCTATCTAATCCCTTTCTTTTGGGAAAGAAGGGGAAGAGGGAAGGGCACTTGATAAATTTGTTATTGGTTCTATCAAATTTATCTGAGTCTCTGGAAATTTAAATCAGAACCAAGACACTTCCCCAGCATGGACAGTGATGGTGGACTGGAAGCATGTATCATGTAGCCTGGCTACTCTTGTCACACTAACCAGATACTGCATTCCCACAGCAGACCAACTTCTGCAGCTGATGTGTGCAAACCAGATGGAACAACAGCTTCAATAGCTGTGACACCAAGTCAAATGGTAGAACAATCAACACTTTAGAAAGTGCAGTGAAAAAGGGCAGAGGCAGTATTGGATGTTGGAGCCAAAGCATGCGTGGTATAAATGTGACAACAAGGGTGACAGCAAAGTTATATGGGGGTTGCAGTGTCCTTAATATTCTGCTGCTGTTTCTGCAGGTAGGAAAGATGTTTGTTTCAGCGAGGCCTCAATGTGGTAGATGCCTGAGTCAGGATGGTGAGAACTGTGGATGTGTTCTGTATTTATCCAAGGATAGTCATGTTTAATAATTATTGAAATAAACTGTGGAAAATATTTGGAGTGCTCCTGTGTAAGAAGCCACATAGCATATGGCAGTCATCGCCAAAGCATGCTTGAATGACTGTAGGAGGGCTGTGAATCACACATTTTGTGTCTTTCTAGGATCTATTTTTCTTCATATATACTCAGTCCTTTGGTTTTTTCTGGGACTTGAAATCTGAGTATCAAATGTGGAGTGAGTAGGGAAAAGTACTGGTGACAGAAGGGTACAGGCACATCATTTGCCATGAGATACTCAAAAGTTTGTTGTCAGCAGTGATGTGGATAAGCTGAAGTATGGCACATCTGTGCTGTACAGTGGGCTCAGACTGGAGAAACCTTAGGGCTGCTCTAGCCCCAACTAATACAGCTGTGTGTTACAAGGCAGGAAAAATAAGCTTGAGTGTAGCATTGCCCTGCTGTGGCCAAGGACACAGTATTGTGTGTCTTCCATTGTACTATTCTAGGCAGTAGCATGGAGAAGCATTCTGTAGGCTGTAAGAAAATCAGACCTAGAAGGATCCTCAAAGATAGCATGAGTGTCTATCTGATAAGCTAGAGAGATGTTTATCCCTTCATTGTTGCTGTGTTTATTGCACTGAGATTTCGTGCCAAGCTGTTTTTTTTAAGCTAATGAGAGTAAGATATTTACCTGAACAGAGAAATGCCTTTAACTGGCTAATTGACAACATGTGTATCACCACTGACGTTAAAGAGAATGGGCTTTCATGACGTCTCTCTTTTCACCAGCCTACCTCCTTCTCCAGTGCTCCAGCAGAATTACAGTTATATGTCATCCACCATTGACTCATCTCACCCACTCAACCACCTCTGTAATCCTGCTGAGGCCTTGGTCCCTCTCTTAGCAGGTGCCTGGCTCCAGCTGAGGAGCTGAACAGCCTGCTTGGCCCTGGTGGGGACCTCAACAGTGATGTCTTGTTTCTGTAAGCAGCTTCTCCTGTATGGTTTTCTGAATACATCAGTGCTCAGATAGGATTCTGAGCATATTTTTAGGAAAAAAAAAGCAAAAATATCTATTTTGTCTCATATGTAGATTTTTTTAAAGGTATTGTATGACTGCTGTTAAACACAGCCTGTGTCTGCAAGGAATGTAGGTGCAAAGCTCTGAAGAAAAGCTCTTTTGGACTATTTAGTAATCTTTTAGAACACAGGGAGGAATCAGTTTCGAAATGGGAATCATTTCATCCCACTGAAATAAAAACATGAAGTGATGCACAAGGGAAGGATGCTGCAGCAAACCTAGCAATGTGGCTATGTCCTCTCTTGTTGAGTTCACCTGGTTATGGACTTGGAGCTTACAGTAGCTTCCATTTGTATTAGTTATGTTAGAAATGCCCATTTTATCTGTTACCATCCTTTTAGCCAGAAGTATTTTTTCCACTATGTGAAACTTGAATTTGTTTTTTTTCTGTGAATACTGACAAACTGGGAAGCAGTTCCTACTGGGGTGGGCAGTTTTGCTGTAGATACCTGCCTTTATCTGTGACTTGATGGTGTTCCTGAAAGCCTGAAATGTTATTTCTGGCTATGGTTATGTTAAAGGAAGGATTGTTCAGAACAGTTCCTGCACGACCTGTTGTCTTTGGCAAGATCCAGTGAAAGAGGCTGTGAATGCCTCTGCTGAGAGACTCTCTCTTCTATCAAATGAATGTTAATCACTTGGTACTGCAAGATGTGATACTGTTTATTTTCTGGCAGAACTCTGGTTGGATGGTACTGATGTGGAAAGGGCTTTCCTGCTTTAATACTTTGAAGGATTTTCTCATCTCAGCTACGTAGAATGTCAAACAGTTATTTATTTTACAAATTAGTTGAAAAAAGATCAGATTAGATGAAAACAGTTTCATTTTGCTTTCAGACTTCTGCTTTTAAGTCTTGTATAGACTGAAATAGGTAAATCAAACTGACTTGAAATTAAAATTCACCTATTTGGTTTAAGTGTTTAAAGAGGACGTTTTAACAAAGCTGTCGCTTTGCTCTTGAAGCTTAAAGATTCTATCAGCCAAAGCAGGATTCTCAAGGAGATTTTTTTAGTTTTGGCTGTCTCATTTTAAGTTAGTGAATGCAGGAAATTTCTGGCTATGTGGTACTAAGCAAGGCATAGGTAATTTTAGATCACTGTGTTTGGCAGTAAGACTCAAGATGTGTGGCAGCGGTTTCAGAGAAGCATTCCTAAGCTGCGTCTCTGGAGCCATAGCACAAGCCATTTAATTACTTATTCCTTGCTAGGCAATAACACTTAGGATTCTGGACGAGGAGTGAAGGATGGCTGAACTCTCAGGTATAGCACAACTAGAAACTGTGTTTCAATTCCATGTTGTAGATTTACTTTTTCAAATAAAGAGAGAATAGAGTCAAGAATTGGGTCTCTTCTTCCAGGCAATCAGCAACAGGACAAGGAGACACAGTCTCAAGTTGTTTTGGGGGAGGTCTAGGCTGGATGTTAGGAGGAAGCTGTTGTCAGAGAGAGTGATTGGCATTGGAATGGGCTGCCCAGGCAGGTGGTGGAGTTGCTGTGCCTGGAGGTGTTCAAGCAAAGCCTGGATGGGGCACTTAGTGACGTGGTCAGGTTGATTGGACAGGGCTGGGTGCTAGGTTGGACTGGATGATCTTAGAGGTCTCTTCCAAACTTGTTGATTCTATGATTTTTATGATTATGAGTAAAAATAAATAAAACAAACCACCAACACAAAAAGCAAAAAAAGACATAAAAACATAGACTTGTAGTAATTATTACTTACAAATCTCTGAACTACTCCAGATAATTTAACAATATGAACTTAAAGATAAATTCTATTAAAATCTTTCTACTGTAGCATTTAGTAGCCATAGTACTGATCAGAGTGTTAGTTCCTCCAGCATCATAGTACACTGTAGTGGCAGATCTGTGATAGTAGATGCTGACAGCTGCTATTCAAACGTGCTGAAGCAGGGAGCTGGTGGAGATCAGTTATTCTACAACCAATAAAATGGCCAAGACACCAAGTTTTGTGATATGCCTCATGATATATGGCAATGATTCCAGAGAAGTCTTTTCAGCCTCCTCAAGATGTGTGTCTGGAGCTGTAGCACAAGCCATGTAGATACAGAAGCAGCATATGCCTAAGAGGGAGTATGCAGATTGCTATAGTGAATGTCAGTTTTGAACTGGTGGTGTTTAACTGCTACTAAGCTGCTTTGATGTTTTTATTCACCATGAAATTTCTAGATGTCTTTCCATAAACAATTGTAACCCCTGGCTGGACTTTATAGTCTGTGTGTTTTGACCATTCTTTTGTGTCGGGATGAATTATCAGTCTGTTTTGTTTTTGACTGACTGGGCTGTGTGACTTCCACTGTAGTTAATGATGCAGATCTTTAGCCCTGATAGAGATGGTGAACGTGGAACAGCTGCCAACACATAGCTGGATCTGTGTGCCCTGGTTCCTGGCAATACCAGAACAAAACTGATGAACTTAATGCTTCTTGCTTACGATCCAGAGGAGGTTAAAAGTCTTACCAGTTCTTGTGTTAGTAGCACAGAGCCAGTGTGATAAAGGAGTTGTCATAGAAGTTCCAAGGGATTGAATTGGTAAATATTTTTTTTTCACACTTAAATTTCTGCCCTGGGTTCTTGTTTTGACTTGGCCTTTGGAGCAAGCTCTCTCATTGTGTTTTACCGTACAGGGCAGCTATAGCTGTAGGTTTTTCATTCTCTAAGTGTACTTCATGTTTGAGTTGTGGGTAGCCTGACGTGTACTGCTTTCAAACTTCTCTGAAACCTTTAGAAACAAGAGGAAGAAAAAATGCCCTGAAAATTGACAGGTGCTTGTACATGCTGCCATTATGTCATATAATCATCTTTGTGTCTCAGTGACTACTGAGATGTTTTACTTAAAAAATATTTCTGACAGATCTTAGCTACTGGACTAGCAGGAAACAACTTTTTGTTTTTCTCTATTTTCTAAGTGCAGTCAGATGTGTCTGCAGCTTTTCTAACATTGGAGAGCTTGGGTTAAGAGAAGGAAACTTCTACACCAAGAGAAACAGAAAGGTGACTTCATCTCTGAAATACTTGGTATGGCTCAGCTTCAGCTGCTCTCAGTCTCGTACGCATCTGTATGGAGATAACAATTCAGATTCAACACAAATCCCATCCTTTAATATTCTTCATTAAGTATTTCCTGTTGTTTCCAGTGCTTCCCTTCTGAGGTGCATCTTTTGTGTGTGTTTGGGGGTGGGTTTTGTTTTCTATTCGGTTTGAATTTTTCCTTTCTTTATTGTTCTTTAGATACTTAACCTTCTTTGTTTCAAGAGCAAATCTAAATAATTTTATCTGGAGGCACTTCTCTGACAAGGCATTCATGTCCCACTTCTTTACTGGCTTGTCTTAAAATCTTATCCCCAAAGAATCCAAATAATAACTACAGTTAAACTTTCTTTGTTTTGTTTTTGATGTGGTCCTGAAGGCTTTCTGGCTGTGAGGGGTTTTGTCAGGAGTGTTTCTTTCCCGGTGTCATGTTGCTCTATTTCTGAAGACACTGTGTGGATATTTTTGTTTGTCAGCTTTGCAACTGCTTTTGAAATCTCTCTTTGCATTGGCCTTGCGCAGCTCAAATAGAGTGGGGTGAGATAGATCATGTTAAGGTGAGATACTGAAGACTGGAGTATTGGATGCAGAATGAATTTGAAGACAAATCTCACTATCTTTTTGGGATAACATTTCACTTTCTGAAGTTTTACTTTGAATTTCTTGCTTGAAACTGGTTGAATGTGCTGTCCACAAAAACAAACTTTAACTTCCAAGCCTGGTGAAATAGACTACTGGATTAAAGAACTTCCTTAAGGAAATGAATGACCATCTGTAGAGGTTAATGTGACATTATAAGGCACTTAGTGCCATGGTCTAGTTGACTGGATAGGACTGGGTGCTAGGTTGGACTGGCTGATCTTGGAGGTCTCTTCCAACCTGATTGATTCTATGATTCTACGTGTTGCAGATGTTCTTTTTTCACTGCCTTTCACTGTTGTCTTATTGCTGCTGTATTTCAAGAGAAAGAGATGATAAAGAGTCAGTCTCTTCAGTCAGCATCACTGGGACTGTGTTCAGTCTTTTGGGAAAATGGCAATCTCTGCTTTTAGTAGAAGAATATTTGATGCTGTGAATGGAAGTAGTCTGCAACATTACTGATGTGAATCGCCCATGTTTTAGGTAGATCACCTAGCTGAGAGCTAAGTCAAGTATCCTTAAGACTGGAACTTGACAGATACTCAGGTGAACACGCACATGACTGCATAAAAGAAGAGAAAGACTATGCTAGGATGGACAAAGCAAGCCTTGGTGGAAGTGGAGGTTTTAGAATGGTTAAATGAACTTTCCATCTTTCAAGGCTCTTAATGCAGTGGCAGAAATGAAGCAGCAAAGATCTTAATGGCACTTTATAGGTGAAACCTAGAGATCATTTTATGTGTCGTCTCAGATTAATTGTGGTCTCCTGTATTAATGCAAAGCAACAAAATATGGGGAGTTGGCCAGCCTCAGCTGAAGACCTCTCTATAATAAGAGATCTTGTGAGATGTCTCATAAGCCTTCTGTTTTCTCTGGATCCCGTTGAAGCTGAAAATGGGATGAGAACAGATGTTGCTTTGTATTTAAGCTTTTCATTTGTAGTCCCTAAGTGCAAAGGAAGATATGAATTTAAAGAAACAAATGAAGAGATTGAGACTTCCCAGGAGATTGGTTTGCACTTGGGGATTTGTTGGTTCACAGATACAAATGCAGCTGGGATTGTTAGCTCTGTCAAGTCATATTTTCAATATCTGTTATGAGGCCCTTCAGTGAACACCTTATATTTTTTCAGTTAAGCAGCTTTGTACATAAACATAATCTGCCTATATTTACAGTCTAATCTTTGTAGTGTTATTTGAGCATCACAGTCAAGACTGAAAGAATTAGGATTGTCTTTTCTTCCTCTGTTGAATGGTCATATTGCCAACACTCTGCAATTAGATGAGTCCGTGGTTTTCTGTGGGATTTTTGATTCAGAAGGAACTCATCTGCCACATCTGTCATCTCTGTTCTTATTTTGTGATGGTTTGGGAGTTACCTGCCCCCTGACACTTAAGAAAACCACCCAGACTAAACTCAGACATCTGGAAATTAAAGAAAGAAGCTGCATTTACAGCTTGGCACAATATTCAAATATATGTACAGTTATATACAAATTAAAAGTGACACAGAAACACAAAACCCCTCCCAGAAACAGAGTCCCCAGGAGGGTTCTCGACCCAAACCGCCTTCCCCTTCCCTCTTTCTCTCCCTTCAGAAATAAGCAGATCAACCCACGTGTATCTCCTGTGATAAATCTGGAGAACTGAGATGTCAAAAAAAAAGATGGCAAGCAGGTTAGAGGAAAAAGGGGTTAGGTGCATTAGAGAGTTAAAGGCAGAGTCAGTCAGAGAGCAGACCGTCAGAAAGAATCAGAATCAACCAGCTTGGAAGAGACCTCCAAGAGCATCCAGTCCAACCTAGCCCTATCCAGTCAACTACACCATGGCACTAAGTGCCTCGTCCAGTCTTTGCTTCAACGCTTTCAGGGACGGTGACTCCACCACCTCCCTGGGCAGCCCATGCCAATGCCAGTCACTCTTTCTGGCAAGAACTTCCTCCTAACATCCAGCCTAGATCTTCCCTGGCACAACTTGAGACTGTGTCCCCTTGTTCTGTTGCTGGTTGCCTGGCAGAAGAGCCCAACCACACCTGACTACAGCCTCCCTTCAGGTAGGGCACGGCCCAGAGAGAGAGCTGAGCAGTGTGTGTGAGAAGTGCCCATCTGACCTATATTTTGACTAGTTGTGTTTCTCAGCAGAAGAATGGTGATACAGGGCACGTGTTGTTTTTCTTCTTTCTTTTCCCAGCTAAGGATTTAATTACTCTCAGTAAAATATTTCAGTGAGTCTCAAACCAACACATACTTGTAGATTTTATCCTTATTTTTAAGCCAGAATGCTTTCTCTCTCTTAGTGATCCTCAGTTCCTTTCAAAACAGAACAGCCAAATCTACTGGCATACCAAACAAGGTTCTTACTACTTTCCAAGCTTGCATTTCTTGGGGAACTCTGGCACCATAGGCAAAACTTGTATCAAGGTTGTTCTAAGTAAAAGTTTTCTGTTTCTCTTACTCGTTATTAATTCCTTCTTGAGATAGGCTTGCCATAATGATATATTAATTTCAGGTAGCAAATTCAGGGTTTGAAGAAGTTTCTAGTCCAGTAGAAAAAACAGCTCCATTCTATTCTCTTCAGAAAGGTAGAATTGATCAAAAGTCGATGTGTAGAATATTTGACTTCTGTCAAAAGCTTTAAAATTGAAAATGTAAGTCTATTTGCTTTTGAGTAATTGTTCTAAGTTTCATGTTGTGCATTTCTGTCATGCCTAGAATTGTTCCTTGGATTATTTTCATGAAGGAGACATGGCCCAGTGATAGGTAAAGCCTTATCTGTGATCCTGCTTTGTCAGGGGGATGGACTCAATGATCCTTGGAGGTCCCTTCCATCCACTAATATTCTGTGCTTCTGTGTGCTTTTCTGAGCAACCCTGAGTATATAGATGAGTTGGTGAGTGTGCCCGTGCCGATGAGTGAGGGTTGAGGTCTGAAATGGGGGCCCAAGAGAACAAGGAGGACAGTGCTGATTTCAAAATAGCTATTAATGTACTAGAGAGAGAGCAAAACTCAGAACTCATTTCACCTGCATCAAGACAGAGCTGTCAGAGAGTAGTGTATTTTTGGTTTGCTGTGACATGGGCAGAGTTTACTTGAACAAGTTAGTAGCATTGTGCTCTTTATGCCTCCACTGTTTCTTTTATGATATTTCATTCTCTACAGACAAGTCAAAGTTGAAATCAAAACCATTACATATTGCTACAAATGATTGATTCTTCTGTCTTGGAAACACAGGAGTGATAATTTGTCAATTCTGTGACTGAAGTGTTGAAGTAGCTGAATTTGCAAGGTACCTTTTAATATAGCTGCCAGTTTGCATGGAGCTCAGGCAACTTTAGATAATGCCTTTCCTCTTGGCAGTGAGCTCAATATCCTGGTGAATTCTGTGTTTACAAGGTGTCCTGGTGGAAAGTAGGTAAATGAATATATACGTGGGAACATGAGAGTGAATGTAATTGTGAGTGAGATTGAATTATCTACATTAAAGATACCATACAGTAGGTATAACTTGGAATTCTTTAATAAGCAAACATATCTGTTATTTTTTATCAGTCCTATGAAAAAGACAAATGTGGAATTTCAGAGTGTAAGCACAGACACCTTTATTCCTGTATTCATACAAGGTCTGCAATTAATCCATACACACTGAAATTACACTTTCCAGTAGCTCATTTTTTTCACTGAAGACTGGTGCATGTGAATGTGATGATTATTTTCCTCTTCCTAAAAATGGTATCAGAAAAGCAGATTCTGATGTTTTACAATAGATAATTTAGAGAGAGTCATATAGGGGAAAAAAAGATATTTGTTAAACTCAACATGGATGTATTTTCTTTTTTGATAATGTGAGTAGAAGTGGGGTTGCTTTCATTTGCTTGATTGGAGACGTGGAATCTCCATGCTTAGAGAGATTCAGAATTGGCTGAAGAAGGGTCTGAGCAAATGAGTTTAATGTTGAGGTTGTATACATCATCTTTGTCCCAGCTTTGAATGAGGTTTTACTAAACCTCCAGAATCTCTCTTCCAACCTACATCTTTATGAGTGTAGTAATGTTAAAAAAGAAGAAAAAAAGGGCAATAAGCTTATTGGGAAACTGGCAAGGTTCCCCTATGTAAACATGCAAGAGATTTTTGCTTCCTTCATGTGTTGTTTTATTTTTGACAAATAAATCCTTGGGTTTAAAATGTACTGCAGAGGGAACTGTGGATTACGTTTTCAAGTCTGTTATTTCCTGATGGTTTTCTAAGGAAATAAGTCTTACCCTTGACACTGGGGGAGCTTAATCTCTTTGTAGCAAAGCTGATTGATAAATTAAAGAATTCTTGATTTCCATCTATGCAGCCATCCAAGAGACCATGTAGCAGCCTGTGTTGCACAGTAACAGTGTTTGATTTATTGCTAGTTCTGAGATAATATACTAGAAATAGAGCCCTGCAAGGGAGTGATTTGTCCAGGTGGTATAGGAAGTCTATAAGAAAACCATACATTTTATCTCAGTAAAATAGAATCATAGAATGGTTTAGGACCTCAAGGATCATCCAGTTCCAACCCTATGCCATAGGCAGGGACAGCTCCCACTAGAACAGGTTGCTCAAAGCCTCATCTAACCTGGCCTTGAACATCTGCTGGGAGGGAGCATCCACAACCTCTCTGGGCAACCTGCTCCAGTGTCTCATCACCCTTACTGTAAAGAACCCTTTCCTAAAATCTAGTTTGAATCTCCCCTCTTCCATACTCCCTCTTCCATACTCCATCTCCCTCTTCCATGCTCTATCTCCATCTTCCATCTCCACTTTTTGTGGAGATTTAGTGACCAAACAGTACTATGTAGAAAACCAGAATACCTTGGAAATGTTTGGGGTTTGGTTTTCCTAGTTAAACATAAGTAGTCTGAACATGTAACTGAGATGGTTTCAGGTATATTTGAAGCTCATCATTGCAACAGCTTCAAAATATCTGGCCTCAGATGGCTTTGGATAAGAAATGGGAGACATAGACCACAATTTTATTCTTCATAAGCTGTAGGGGAGCAGGGAAGTACCCAGATAGATACAGCTTGTAAAAAAGGAGGGAGATAACAAAACAAAAACTCCTTTATTGAGTCAAGTGGTGAGGGAAGTACAACCTGTGGGAAGATGTCATCTAAGTGTTTATTGCAGTGAGCAACTTGTGTATATTTTGAATCTAGATCCTGGAGAACTAAGTGGTTGTGAGTTTCTCTACTCTGTCAGATAAGTAGGTAAGTAAAATCTTGTCTGTGAGGAAGTTAGTGTCCTTGATAGATGGGAGCTGTGGAGCTGGGGATCCTACAGAGAGTGATCTTGAGTTGACCCTGCTGGAAGCTGCCTTGATGACAAAGGAAGACAGCAGATATATTGGAGGCATTCTGTTAAAGTGGAAAACCAAGTTACTAGATGCAGAAACTCATTTTTCCCCAGCTTGAGTTGGAGACATGAACTTATATATAATGTCACAATTTCCAAGCTCCCTTGAACTGTCAGCAAAGGTCAGCAGGTAGCTGCGTAAGCTTCCAACTGCAATGCTGTTAAGTAGTGCTTCTGTAAAACTGATTCCAGCTGATAGGAGGAGTTTGGCTCAAGAGGTAGGAATCTTCTTTTAAGATGCATGTCTAGCCAGTGCCATAAAAAATCTGAAGTGGCTTGGATCCTGTGTACCAGTAGTACCCAGATAGGATAAGATAAGAAGAAATGAAACTTGATTTAAAAGGACAAAAGGATGGTATTGGCACTCTGGTAGGCCATGTAGACATGTATCTCAAACCAACTGTAGGGTGCTTATGTGCAGATTACAGAAATGCAAGTGCTGAAATGAGGCTATACATGGTATAGAATAATCCAAATGTGTGTTTTGAGCAGAAAAGGCAGAGCAAACTGCATGGATTAGAAACAGCTGACTGCATCAGCATGTCCCATTGAATCTCTGTGGGTGCAATTCCAGACCAAAAGAAAAAGAAGAAAACATTAACATAAAAGAAAAGTACAACCCAGAGAAACCAGCCAGCTGAGATGGTTACAGGATCTTAGAAACTTTGGGGTGGGAAGTAGAGCAATAGCAGTCAGTTCGCCCCTATACGAACTAGGTGAGTGTCATGATGTGGAATGAGATGGAGACAGAATTGTTGTATGCTATGCTGCACATGACTGGAACAATATTCAAAGAGCTCACAAAAGAATACTCTTGCTTTAGTACTGAACAGCACTGTGCAAACTTGAGATGCAGCAGCTGAAGAATCACTGTGAAGCAGTGCCTAATGAAAAGTTGTTGTATCTTGGTAGCAAAATGCATTGGACAGATTTCCTTAGGAAATGCTTTTAATTACACTGAGCTAAACTGGAATGCAGCAGTAAAGCTTTTTAGAGATTAATAACTGCTTAAAAGATAGCAGCTGAAGGTAAGGAATAATGGGTATTTTTTCTTACTGGAAGGAAACAGACAATAATTCCCAGGCTGTGGATGTGTTACTTGCAGTGGAACTGAGAAGTATAACAGACCACTACTGTGTGCTGTTTCTTGTGAAAGTTGAGAACTAAAGGATCTATTTTTCCACTGGGTACATAATATCACTGCAGATGTTACTGTTATGTGGCATAAGTGAGTTCAAAAATGATAGGCCATGGCCAAAAAAATCCATATGGGAACATTAAACACAAAGGCCTTTAAATTAAATAGGGGCATTTCTAAACTGCCAAACTGCAAGTAGCTGGGGCATAAATGAAGGATGGTCTTGTCTGGATTTTATATGCATTTCTCTATGCACTGCAGTGTGTTTATGATGTATGTTATGTGCTGCATATTGATGCCTTTTTTTTTTCTCCCCATATCTGGTTGTCACAGACTTGAAGAGTCTAGAATTAGAGGAATTGCAATATTTGCACTTGATCTCTGAATAATATTGTCTCATTTTCCTGCAATTTGTGAAGTTATTTCCATTTGTTATTTACCGTAGTAAATACCAAATGGTGTTGTTTCCACTTTCTACTACAGTAAATAAACCAATCCATTCTAATTTTGTCGTGTTTCCTCTAATTCAAATACCCACAAAAAGTGAGGAGCATGATGAAATCAGAACCAGTAAGTTCAGCTTGACCTTGGTCAGTGGAAATCGTGCGGAGAAACTTCAGACTGTTAAGCAGTTGTTGGCCATTAGTAATGCCCACAGCACACAGAAGGCAATTTAAGTGAGAAATTCTGAGAACCACAGAAGGTTTGTGCACAAGCACAGTGCTGGGTTTCATCAGGGATGTATCTATAGTTCTTAATTATCTACAGTAATTGTGAGATGCCATTAGAGTCATAGAATCAGTCAGGGTTGGAAGGGACCACGAGGATTATCTAGTTCCAAGCCCCCTGCCATGGGCAGGGATGCCCTACCCTAGAGCAGGTTGCCCAGACCCTCATCCAGCCTGGCCTTAAACACTTCCAGGGATGGGGCCTCCACCACCTGCCTGGGCAACCCATTCCAGGCTCTCACCACTCTCATGCTCAACAACTTCCTCCTCACATCCAGGCTGAATCTCTCCACCTCCAGCTTTGCTCCGTTCCTCCTAGTCCTGTCACTCCCTGATAGCTGAAAAAGTCCCTCCCCAGCTTTTTTGTAGGCCCCTCTCAGATCCTGGAAGGCCACAAGAAGGTCACCTGGGAGCATCCTCTTCTCCAGACTGCACAGCCCCAACTCTTTCAGTCTGTGCTCACAGCAGAGCTGCTGCAGCCCTCTGAGCATCCTCGTGGCCCTTCAGCATGTCTACATCCCTCTTGTAATAGGGGCTCCAGAACTGGATGCAGTGCTCCAGGTGAGGTCTCACCATAGTGGAGCAGAGGAGGGGAATCACCTCCCTTGACCTGCTGGCCACACTTCTGCTGCAGCCCAGGCTCTGGTTGGCTTTCTGGAAGTGCACATTGCTGGTTCCTGTTGAGCTTCTCATCCAGCAGCACCCCTGAGTTCCTCTCCTCAGGGCTGCTCTCCAGCCTGTCACTGCTCATGCTGTATTGTGCTTGGCATTGCCTCGACCCAGATGCAGGATGTTGCACTTAGTTTGGTTGAACCTCATGAGGTTGGCTTGTGCATTTAGGATCCACTGAATTATGATTCAAGATACAGTATCCTTTCTGTGTGTCATTTGCTCCTGAACCAGAAGAAACAAGCTCTGCAGCCTTCCAGGGAGAGCACATTTTTAGCCAAAGAACCATGGCCATAATGATTTCAGTTGATTAAAATGGCCATCAGTAAGGATATGAACATAGATTCAATGCAAAACTGAAAAGAAGGCCTTGCATTCCAATGCAGCTTCTCTATGTTAACCAAAACCTTTCTTTTTAAAGAGACAATTCATGATTATAATCAATGCTCTTGCTGTCTTTCATCCTAAAATTGCCATCACTGTAGTGGTGGTGAACATCACTGCCACAAAACCTTGCAGTTCTCCTCCTGTCAGCGGCTGCCAGCTAAGTGTGATATTGGGGTTTGGACAGTGAAGTTAATGAGGGCTCCAAATACCTGTGCTTCTTGTTTAGAGATCTTGGATTTTTTACAGAGCAGTTACTTTATGCCTTTCTATCAGGGCTGCCAGTGATGCCATGGGAATTATGTGTATGCCTGTGCGGGGTGTGCAGCCAACTCCCCATGGGTCTCCAGAGGAAGCCATTTCATCCCCTTCCAGCACAGCAGAGGGATAGATTCAGGATGGTTGAGCTTCAACCTGCAGAATTTCCAGGGGAACAGGGATTTTCTGTGGAAAAATGAGTCAGATAGTTGAAGAACACAGTCTTCTCTTATCACCAGTGATGTGCTATAACAGTGACTTCAAGATAGACCAGCTTTAACAACAGAAGTAAAGATAAATGTAGTTCAGACTAGGTTGTGCAGTTGGCTACACCAAAAGGAAGAAGGGATGAGTCATCGAGTTGTGTTGGCATTTAGGCTGCTAAGGCTTGCTTTAGATCAAGTCTCTCTCTCTGCTTGCTGGATTTACCAGCATATATTTCATCTTGTAAGCCATGAGTGGGTGATGCTGCCAGCTACAAAGGGTTGAAGAAGATTCCTAACTCATGAAGATGTTTAGGAGGTATATGCCTGAAGTGCTTCTTAGTTGCTCTGAACATAAATCAAACAGTCCACCTCTCCTTTTGTCCCTTGCCCCTTCTGACTTGGTAACTGAGAAAAATTATTGTGTGTTGTTTAGGGGCAGCATGCAATAATTATTCTCAGTTACCAAGTCAGAAGGGGCAAGGGACAAAAGGAGAGGTGGACTGTTTGATTAATGTTCAGAGCAACTAAAATGGTTTATTTTGAAAATGAAGATGGTGTTGATAGGGAAGCTTTCAGTATTTCAGTGATGAAAGTTGCCTGCTGGACTTGAATGCAGCTTGAGACAAAATGAATATGAGGTCAGGTTGGATGGAAGCCACTGTCCTTCCATCAGTGCCCACATTTAAGGCAATGGTACAAGGTAGCTGTCTCTGCATATTTTCTCTGTGGCACAATTGTTTAAAAAGCTTTTTTGTAATGAATGCTTGCAGTCTTCTGAAAATGTCAGTTATATTAATATATTAGTGATAGAAAAGAATAATTAGTGGAAAGTTCTTTGTGAACAGTGAAAAATAACAAACTGCAAAGTACATCTGTTACTGTGAATGAACTTCTTGTTGAAGAGATAGGTGCTCAAGTTCTTGCTTTTGCAGGAGGCTTCCTTAAGATGCAAGAAGAACAATGATGAAGCACAGATACAGTAAATAGTGGCAAAAGTATGTTCAGGGGCTGTTGTCCTTAATAGAGAACTGTGTTAATTCAGTAAATTAATCCAGAGGGTTGTACCTGCTTCATTGAGCAGGAGGCAGAATTACAGGAAAAAGTCATTGTGAAACTGGGTCAGTGGAGCCTTATGAAGCTTGAAAAGGGACAATAGAGCTGAATTTTAAAAAGCCTTAGTGCTTCATTTCAAATTCTGGTATTTGTATCTTAATTTCAAGTTCAGCTCCTGATTTCTGGCTGCCTGACAGCACAAAGGAAGAGGTGCAAAGATAGCCTGAGGATGCCTTAGAAGTGCCTGGAAATCAGGGAGGATGTGATTGCAAAAATATTATCTTGAGACAGCTGAGATTTTAGTGGTGTTTTTAACTTGAGAAGCTGTTAATCATAGTGGACTAAATGACGGGAGAAGGAACTGGGAACATATTTCAGTGGTGGAGGTAATTAGTGGGGAAATTACAGGAACAACCAAACTGGTGAGCTACCTGCTGCTTTCTCTGCAGTCGCATTTTGTTCCAGGGCACAGCTGCATGTTTTTCCAGCACACAGGTCTTGTTTTCCCAGTTCTGTTCACAGATGTTTAGGAAGCCAGATACAGGCAGATGAAGGCTAGCTAAGAGAAGAAACTGAGTAAGAGCCTTTGAGAATAAGTCGTGTAGAGGATTCCCGAGAGGCTGTTTGTGAGTCAGAGCACTCTGCAGGGTCTGAGTCAGAGGTGCCCCTGTGAACTGCTTAGAGTCAGGCAGCTCTGCCTGATCCCACCCAGCTGCACTAGCCAGAGGTTGTGCTGTGTCTGTTCAGCTCCGTGCCACAGGCACTGAAGGTTTTAGGTGTATTAGGTACAACTATGAGGTTACTGAGGGGGCCTGCCTGGATGTCTGTGTGTAGGTGGGTTGGAAGGTGCTTGCTGGTTCTGCTGTTCTGTGCTTCGGTAGGATCCAGATGGAAAAATCTATCGGATGGCTCCGGAGAAGCAGGGTTTGAACAGAACAGTTTTAATGTGAGAAAGAAGTGATTGCAAAGTTTGGAAGAGGAAAACAAAATAAAAAAGGGGGAAAATGTAGACCTGAAACAATGTTTTAATGAGGGAACAAAAGCTCCAGCTTTTGAGGTAGTGCCTGAGATCATAAGAAGCTGGACTTGATCTTACAGTGGCTCCCTTCCAGCTCTGTGACCTTTGCAACCTCTGTGTTAATGTGAGTTGTACACAATGAATCCTGGAGCTGATAAAAAAAGTCATTAGTATTTCATTGCCTTGGAAGTGGTTGGAGAGTGTTTGTGCCAGAGGAAAGCCAAGCCGTGGGAGTGCAGCAGTACTTCTCTGTGCTTCTGCTCACTGGGGTCCTGGAGGCACCCAAAAGTGGTCTGTAAAAGGGCAGGCAGTTCTGGCTTAAGAACTCTCCTGTGCCAGCAGGCAGAATCTTGACCCCAGAAGTTGGAGGCCTTTTTATCATTGAATCATAGAATAGTTTGAGTTGAAAGGGACCTTTACAGGTCATCTTGTCCAACTCCCCTGTAGTCAGCATCTGTAACTAGATCAGGTTGCTCAGATTTTATCATCCTCCTTATATAAAAAACTTATCTTGAAAGAACAGGTTATGATTGTGGGAAGCAATCATGTTTTGCTTGCCTAGATGTTAAATATTTTACCTGTTGCAGTTCCTTGCCCCTGGCTGCCAGAAAAGGTCTTTGCTGGGTTGTGGGGTTTTTTTGCTGTTGTTTCTTTTCCTCCAAAAGCTGGCAAAGGGCTGCTTTATAGGGAGGTGGATGCTGGAACCATTGGAGCTGCCATCTGAAGTGTTTGTGGGAGCAGTATTAAAGCTGAATACTCATGAAGTACAGATCCCCTCTTGTGTTATTTTTCTGACTTGAGAGAAGATTGTAGGGCATGCTTGGTTTGCTTTCTATTAACAAAGCTTTAGCTGCTCATATTTTGCTGTGCCTATTGTCCTGGACAACAATACCCATTCTTCATTTTAATGAGCACTAGAACTCCTGCTAGTTTTGTCTGACAGAAGGAAAATCTTGAACATACTTTTCACCTAAGAAGAGCAGAGTCATTGAGAGTCATTTCAGATTTGCAAACTTTTTTTTCTTTCAGTGTGGAGAAGTAAATGCTTTATGCATTTTTCTCTTCACTATGTTAATATTTCTTCTTCAGGTTTCTGAAGTTTGCTCTATTTCCCCTCCCCTCCCACTAGATCCACTAGATGGAAGAGTTGTGCAGTAACCGTATTAAAGAATCACAGAATCATTTCAGTTGGGAAAGTTCTTGAATCACAGAATCACAGAATGGCTTAGATTGGAGGGCAGCTGAGAGATCATCTACTCCAAACTCCCTGTCATGAGCAGGAATACCTCTAAACTAGACTTGGTTGCCCAAGGTCTCATCCATTCTGTCCTTAAACACCTTTAGGGAAGGGCCATCCACAACCTTCCTGGGCAACTTATTCTACAGTCTCACTGCCCTGATACTGAAGAACTTCTTCCAAAGATCCAGTCTAAACCTACACTCTCTCAGCTTCAAACCGTTCCTCCTTGTCTTACTGTTGGAAGCCCTCATGAAAAGTCCCTCTCCAGCTTTCCTGTAGGATCCCTTCAGGTATTAGAAGGCAGCTGTAAGGTCCCTCCAGGGTTCTGTGTCTTTGTTTCAATGGGGACACCAGAACTGAGTGCAGAACTTGAGCTGGGACCTCACATGAGCAAAGTGGAAGAAATGCCTCTCTTGCCCTGCTGGCCACACTCCTCTTGATGCAGCCCAGCACATGGTTACCTTCTGGGCTAGGTGAGGGCAGTGCCAGCTCATGGTGAGCTTCTCATCAACACCCTCAGGTTTTTAAGATTGAGTCCAACCATTATCTAAGTACTTGGACGTTTTGCTTACAATTCCACTGTGCTTCCAGACACGTAAACACTAATACATGTTATACATTCTTCTAGTTTTCAAGGGAAGAAAACACAATGTCGAGGGTGTTATGGTGCTCCTCATGTACAAAGTAGGTAGCTCTCCTCGCCCTGTTTATGTAATGGTGTTATGATAATCAGATCATCAGGCTGCCAAGGGAAAAGAATCTTGCAGAACTGTGCTATGTGCCAACTAACGAGTGAGAAATTTCAGGGGATTGAGTTGCCTTTACAATTACAGGTAATTACAATTTAATTAATTACAATTAATTAGCTACATAATTGGGATTCACAGACACGACAGTAATACGGCTTTTGGTAGAACAAGCACACAAAGCAATCTTATCTCAAGATCCATTTTGGATTCTGGAAGTTATTTAGGCAGTATTGCTAACGTTACATCCAGGCTTGATTTCTAACCTTAATCACCAGTGTCCTCAAAGCATTTGAGGCGTGCTGAGACACTGTGATCTCCCACAATATAGGAGTAGGAAAAGCAGTCATGCTTTTTAGTGTCAATGTAAGGCCACAGATGCTCGTGATGGAGGTTTTTGTCACCCTGTCATTGAAATATAGTGTAGGGTAAGTAACTTTTGGAGCCCATTCCTATTTTATGCTATTAATGACTACTTAATGGTCTTTAAATAGTAGATTACTGGATTATTTATGACAACTGTTTTTTCCCCCTGGATTTTCTTTGTTACAAAATGATAGAATGGTTTGGGTTGGAAGAGATCTTTCAAGCCCATCCAGTCCCTGTCACGGGCAGGGGCACCTTTTACTAGATCAAATTGCTCAAAGTCCCATCCAACCTGACCTTGAACACTTCTGAAAATGGGGCATCTGCAACCTTTCAGGACAATTTGTGGCAGTGTCTCACCACCCTCATTATAACAAATTACTTCCTTATGTCCAGTCTAAGCCTACCACCTTTTGTGTCAGTGTGAATGAGGTTTTCCTTCCACATGCACAGCTCCTTTTGTGAGACCTGTTGCTCTCTCCTTCCATACACACAAGCCCAAGGGTGCTGGGGGTCAGAAACCTGCTTCAGCATCTTCCAGGGACCTTGCAAGCCTCTCGCTCCTCAGCACTCTGCTGCTGTTGCTGCTGCTGCTGGTGTCAGCTTCCCACTGCTCGTCAAGCTATTGCTTTTCTCTTCTAACTGTATTGAACAGTGGGAAGTTTATAATAAGATCCAGCTACAAGATTGTAACTTCTGAAAAGTCAGCAATAGTATGACTTTGTTATTAATAACAACTCACTCCTGGAGGTCTTCCTGCCCTTTTTCCATTACTTCAAGTGCTTTGCAAAGAAAGAGAAGTCTCAAAAGATATATTTCTTGATTTATGAAGCAAAACCTTAATCATAAGTGCATGCCACTCTCATTTGTTTCTAAGAAGACAATGAATAATCCTGAATCCTTGTGGGTGGAATAAGTGACTGTAAATACCTGATAGCCTCCATTTGAGAAGATATCATTTTGTGAGTTTGCATTTGCTGGCTCTCATCTACATAAGTAATAAGCAATATCTGGAGTGAAATAACTATGTTTAGGATATTTTATTACAATGATTGTCAAGGAATTTATTTCTTCAATTTATGGTAAGGATACAAAACCATTGTTAAGAAGCAGACTGTTCCTGGGAGTTTGTAATCTCAAACTCTAACATGATGTTGCCATATGTCATCTAAGAGGTCTTGACTCACAGAATCACAGAGTGGTGGGGCTGTGAAGAGACCTCTGGGGATCATCTAGGTCAACTCCCTTGCTAAAGCAGGTTCATGTATGTCAGGGAGCAGTGTTTGTGTGTATATTACATTTTTTCTTTACTTTAAAACAAGCTGCCTAGGCTGAGATGAAGTGGTTAAACCCTACTAGGTAAAGATCATGCAGCTAGACTAAACATACAGTACCTGAAAAAAAAGGAGTTTTCCATGTTTACACTTAGACTGAGTATTATATGCCACAAGAAACTCATTTCAATACTTAGCTATTTCATCTTGCCTCTAGGAGCCTGGATTGTGGTGCACCATGCTCATTAATTTCTGATGCTTGCACAGTTCTTTCAGCTCAGAGGAGCTTTAGCAGTCGAGAAGTGCTTTTTGAAGTCTTCATTTTGTTATTTAGTAAAAGAAGGAGGAGGATATGAAAACAGGGCTGTATCTTGAGCTCCAGTGATACTATTTGGACAGAATTTCTTTTTTTAGCTTACATATTTACTGCTCAAAAAAAAACAACCCAAAACCAAAACAAAACCTGGGCGTTAAATATAAAGAAATGTCTGAGAATTGAAGGCATAGCATCAGTTGAGGAAGAGTTCCACATTTTGATTTAGGGACTTTTCATTTTTTTTCTTGCTTTTATTTGGCTATGTGAAGAAAATTGCTGCAAGTTCATAGAATCATAGAATGGTTTGGGTTGGAAGGGACCCCCATAGGCAGGGACACCTTCCACTAGAACTGGTCACTCAAGACCTAATCTGAGCTGGCCTTGAACACCTCCAGGGAGGGAGCAGCCATATTCCTGGGCAATCTGTGCCAGTGTTTCACCACCCTCACTGCAAAGAACATCTAGTCTACATCTCCCCTCTTCCAGTTTAAACACATGACTCCTTATCCTGTCATTCCAAGACCTTGTCAATAGTCCCTCTCCAGCCTTCCTGTAGGCCCCCTTCATATACTGGAAAGGCTATTCCAAGGTCTCCTCAAAACCTTCTCTTCTCCAGGCTGAAGAGCCTCAACTCCTGTAGTCTGTCCTCATAGCAGAGCTGCTCCAGCCCTCTGAGCATCTTCATGGCCTCCTCTGGACTTGCTCCAACAGCTGTTATTCCAGAACTGGACAGATTTCCTTCCCAGAGCAGATGTCAGATTTAGAGATCTGGGCTCGTTTAACAATGTGTATAAATCTGCAAAGAACTGCTCTGATTCTTCCTATCAAGTAAATCTTTTTTATTACTACAAGCAGACATGTTTTCACTTTGTACAATAATGCTTTGGCAGTCCTGACTTTGGTATACATATCCTTAGTTGACAGATGTTGCCTTATTGGTAAAGAGATAAAAAAAAGGCTTTGCTGAGGGTCCCATCAGAAGTCTGTGGTGCAGTAAGAAATGGAAAAGCAGATCTCTGGAATGAAACTCCTTGAGCTGTGGAGTAAGCTTTCCTTTTTGCTAAAGAATGAAGGCTAGCAGAGGGTATCTAGTGCCTACAGAAAAGAGCCAAGTAATTGGCATGTTAAAGGAAACCCTGGCTGCAGACAACAAGACATTGTATTTCTTTCTGCAAAGGTTATCTTGGGTATTTCCCCCTATCGTTAAACTCTCACGTACCCTCTGGCATCCAGCAATATCTACAGAAGGTTTTGTCCCAAGATCTCAGCAGCAGTTGCCTCATGTTTTAAAGATTAACCAGCTGAAATCCCTGAATATACTGTGCTTGTTCGTTTTGTGAAGCCATGCAAAGTCGCTGAAGTTTGCTGCAGGTATGGTTTGTTTTTTTTTTCCCCCAAAGAATCGTTTCAAAATGCAGGAAGAGAGAAGTTTTTTTCCTTCAAAGAAAGAACAATTTCTTATTTTGTAATTCTAAGCTGATGTCGTATGAATAGGATTGTTTAAAAAGAAAATGAGACTGTTACAGTCTTTTAGATGTTAATCCTATAAAAGCTGCTGCTTTTGAAGTTTTCCCCAAGTGAAATCTTACCTCTCCCTTACACACTGTTTCTGTTAAGAGAGAAGTAATTTCATATCAAGCAGGCTAAATGTCAAATTCTTTGTTCTTTTTAGCTGCCAACTTCATCTAGGTACTTTTTCAGGCTAGAAGATTTTCTAACCTTAAGGTGATCTGGGGACAGGCACCTTGAAGTCAGAGTGAACTCCCTGTCCCTACTCAGTGTGCATATATGATCTTGCCAACTGTCTAATCATAAGCTGTGAGATAATTTGGGGGCTTGGAGGAAACTTTAGTTTACATTAAATGTAAATCTGATGCTGTAGCATCTAAATACCTTCCTATACAAGGTGCCCAAAGGAAGGGAACTGAAGGGCTTTGCAGAGGGAGCTCCATGCTCATGCTGGAGCAGGCTCTAGCCTGGTGCCTGAAACAGATGCTGCTGGACTTGAGGTTTTGGTGGGATTGCTCCTGAAGCTGGCTGGGTTTGGCTCACCCGTCAGATAAAGCTGACAGTCTGACAAGATCTTGCTTCTGTGAGTGAAGGGAGGCCCTTGCTCTTGCCAAGCTCAGGCTCAGTGGTAGCTGCTCTGTTCAGGAGTCTAGCAGGGAGCAAGGCAGTTTTCTTGCTCAATGATAGGTGTGTTTTTCATGTGTAAGAGGCAGCAGTTAGGAGATCCTAATGAGCTGGGAGCTCAGCGAGAGATCTGTGAATCAAGAGCTCTTGTTTGTCTCAGCGGCAGATGTTGCTTCTGCAAGCAGCAGGCATGATTGCTGTCTGGATGGGCTTAAGATGTGACAAGTGTTATCTGACTGGAAATTTGTCATGCTTGACCCCAAGCAAAGACAGAATAAAGCTTGTCAACTCAGAGATAGCCTACAGATACGTCTGCCTGCTTGCCATCCAGAATCACTCTGAGTTTTTATTAAATGTAGAGGAGAATGAGGAGCTGTTCAGTTGGTTTGAATAGGGAAGGCTCAGTCAGTGTATAGGGTTAACACTCCTGGGGGAGTGACCCTGAACCTGACCCTAGGGGTCTCGGCCCCTCCTCAGGGGTGGGCCACACTCCAGGTGATGGTTAGCCCACTCCCCCCACTTCCTGTGGTATAAAAGAGACAGGAACTTTGCCTCAGTGGTAGAATTCTCACCTGCCATGCAGGAGACTCAGGTTCGAATCCCGACCAGGGGAGCGAAGTGAGAGAGAGAGAGAGAAAAAGACCCAGAAGCAGGAAAGCTCCTGTCTTTTATACCACAGGAAGTGGGGGGAGTGGGCTAACCATCACCTGGAGTGTGGCCCACCCCTGAGGAGGGGCCGAGACCCCTAGGGTCAGGTTCAGGGTCACTCCCCCAGGAGTGTTAACCCTATACAGTCAGGCTGAATTGCTTTTAGTTGTAATAATCCATGGTAGAAACTCGAGTCTTAGGAATATACTTACATGTTTCTTTGTGAGAGGGGGATGTTTATTAGTTGGTTTGGAAAAATGAGAAACATGGCAAATTCATCAAAGCTCACCCGACTGTTTTGTTGAGGCTTACACTCTTCATCACTTCTACTCTTTCCCTTCTTTTAGAGCCTCTTGAGAACTTTATTTTTCAACTTACTGTTTCTACAGGCAGTGTGATGGTTTGGGTGTTACCTGCCCTCCTACTCTTGTGAAAATCACCCAGACTAGACTCAGACAAGCTGGAAATTAGAATGAAGCTTTATATTTACAGTTTAGGACAATATACAAGCAGATATTTATGGCTATGTACAGTATAGACAGAAATATCTCAGTTAAAAAGTAATACAGAAACACAACAGCCCTCCCAGAACTCAGGAGGGGCTCTCAACCGCCCTTTCCACTTCCTTTCCACCCCTATACCTTATCCCAGACTTTGCCTTATGTTCAAGGTGAGTTTGGAGGATCAGCCAGGGGGGTTAGGAAGCAGAAGGATTTGTTACACAGACAGCAGGTTAGAGAGGGAAGGGAGGCAGCCGAAGCTGAGCAACTGTGTTGTCTGTGCTTGTGTTCTTGTTTTTATACATCTCAGCAAGCCTATGAGTGCAGCAGCCATCAGCATTGTTTCCTTTTCACAGCCTATAATCTAATTCTTCTCACCAAAACATCCCAGCTAGGCTCAAACTAGCACAGGCAGAAAACTCCATACTTGGTTGTAACAGCTATTAGTTTAATAAGGGAAACTTGCTAAAATCCAAGTGGTGCTGAAGATGTTAGAGAAGCTGGCATACAGTGCAGCTGTTGTTTCTAAATACCTGCCCATACCTGGAGGATAAAAATGCTGGAAGAGCAAAGTACAGCAAAGAAATAGACTGTTTCTTGAATTCCTTCTAACTCTCAGTAGTAACTTAATTCTAGGAGAAGTTCAGGAGTGACACACCAGTTTGTCAGCTACTCGGGCAGCTGGTGGTGGAGTTGCCGTCACTGGAGGTGTTCACGAAAAGTCTGGATGAGACACTTAGTGCCATGGCCTGGTTGACTGGATAGGGCTGGGTGCTAGGTTGGACTGGATGAGCTTGGAGGTCTCTTCCAACCTGGATGATTCTATGATTCTGTGTTAGTTCTGTTCAGTTCTGTGGTCCTGAGCTCCTAGTCAAGTGAGCTCTGTTTTTCAAAAAGCAGGTAAAAAAGGGCAGAGGGAGGGAGAAGGGAGTCAGATGAACCAAAACCAGACAAAGAACCTGTATAATGATGCATTTCAAATTCTGCATTTCAGAGCTGCTGAAACGATAATGCTCCTTCATTCTTGCTCTTGAGCTTATCATAGGCTGAGATGAAGATCCCACATTTCCAGGCAAGGAGTAGACGCTGTGTTTTCAAGGCAGATTATTTTATCAAGCCATGTCATGCTATTATATTTTCTGTGGCAAACCAACATCTTTATTTATTTTCTTTATTTTCTGATTTTCAAAAGCTCTGATAAAGGGAATATGCTCCTTACTAGGAGTCACATAGGGCCAGTGCTGTCCCCTGTACTTCTGATTTCGTTCCTCTGTTGTTTTCAAGGATTATTTTAATATAGGTCTTTGGTGGAAGTTTTGCAACTTTTGTTTGGGTACTTCAATCCAGGGAAACTTTTTACTCTGGGCTTGTTTTGTCTTTGTACGACATATATTATTTGTAAGGTGATCTGAGGAGTAAGGGGGAAGTGACAAACTCTTGTCCTTAAAGTAGTGTTTCTGAAGTACACAGATTGTCAAATGCTCATATGTGGCTGTCATGAGATAGAGAAAAGTCTTATCTACCTACATTTACTTCCATCCTAATTATTTATTGGTAGGGAGGGAGACAGATACTCTGTTGTAAAAGTGAAGTGGAAGCTAGGTGATAACAGAAAGTCTTTTGTTGCCCTGTGTGTGCTCCCAGCACATTGAACCACACTCAACTTCTCTGGCACTGTTAAACTAACATACAGGTTAAAGAAGTTTGGCTTATGCTGAGTAAAACAATGTGATGTAGGCTTATGTTTGAGGGGGATTTTAATGCCATCCAAAACTGAAGTAAGACTGTGAGGAAGCCTTGGCTTCTGGTTGTACAGACAATTTAATGTCATGTTATATTTTCATCTGGAAGTTATGCATATAGATGTGCCATGTTGATAAGCGTTGAGGTGGTGAAAGCTGATGAAAGGAAACCAGTGACTTACCTTACTCTCTGTTGCCAAATTAACAGTTAAGGCACATAAAAAAAACTCTCCTGAAATTCATCTCAAGATCTCTATTTAAAGATTAATTAAAAAAAAATTAACAAGCTACTGGAAAATACATGAAAGATCTGAGCAATTAGAGCTACAACTGCAGTAGATACTGAAGGTAATATCTTATGTTGCTGCTGCCTTTCATGTGTGAAGGAAAGAAAACACATTTTCTTCTTCTGTCACTGTAGGAATAGCTAAGGCAGCTGCCCAGTGATGCCACTGCTAGAGGAAACAAGTTAATTATTTTGTGACGCTTGTCATAGCTAACAGCCACTGGATTACTCTGCACAAAAATTAAACTTCTTCAGGTGTATTAAAGATGAAAGAAATGACAGTCTCTCCACTGGTAGTGATGGCTGAATCTTAAAAAGCTCAGAGTATTAGAGTCATAGAATCAACCAGGTTGGAAGAGACCTCCAAGAGCATCCAGTGCTACCTAGTACCCAGCCCTAGCCAATCAACCAGACCATGGCACCGAGTGCCTCAGCCAGGCTTTTCTTCAACACCTCCAGGGACGGTGACTTCACCACCTCCCTGGGCAGCCCATTCCAATGCCAATCACTCTCTCTGTGAAGAACTTCGTCCTAACATCCAGCCTAGACCTGCCCTGCCACAACTTGAGACTGTGTCCCCTTGTTCTGTTGCTGGTTGCCTGGCAGAAGAGCCCAACCCCACCTGGCTACAGCCTCCCTTCAGGTAGTTGCAGGCAGCAATGAGCTCTGCCCTGAGCCTCCTCTTCTGCAGGCTGCACATCCCCACCTCCCTCAGCCTCTCCTCACAGGGCTGTGCTCCAGCCCCTTCACCACCTTTATTGCCCTTCTCTGGACATGTTCCAGTACCTCAACATCTCTCTTGAACTGAGTGGCCCAGAACTGGATACAGCACTTAAGGTATGGCCTGAGCATTGCTGAGCACAGGGGCAGAGTATCCTCCTTTGTCCTACTGGCTGTACTGTTCCTGATCCAGGCCAGGATGCCATTGTCTCTCTTGGCCACCTGGGCACACTGCTTAGATTTGGTTTGTTGTGATTTTGTTCTGCTTGGTTGGTTGTTTTTTTTTTGTTTGCTTGTGGGTTTTGTTGTTTTTTTCAATCCTGTTAATTTATAGTTGACCTTCCTTGAACTTAGCCAAATGTATTGGGTTGGTAGGAAAAGTCACATTGATGAAACAGAGAACGGAAAATTTAAAAATGGACTTGTCACAGTGTGGGAAGAACTATCTGGGAGAGGATGATGTGAAGGGAAGAAGCAGCTTCTTAGTGAATGTTTGCTTATAATTACACAGCCATAGAGGTAATGTTAAGAAATGGCTTTATCATGTATTAAAAAGGATGGTGGCAGGTCTGTGTGGAATAGCACGGGAGCAGAATGAATTCTTGCTATTTGTAGTTTGAGAGCTCTACAGAGAACAGTGAGGTGTTGGAATTTGTTGTGAGGTGCAGTACAAGATCTTGTTTTGTGTAACAGAAGTGTTTTTCCTCCATCTATTTACTGTCTCACCAGAACGGCAGAAGGGTGCAGACTTGTGTGAGTCCTCTACGGCATTCAGCCTTATATAGAGAACCACAGAGTTAAACCATTATGCTGCATGAAATTGCCAGGATATTAACAGACTTATGTAGGGTCTGAGAGTGGAGTGTGACTCAGAAACTACCCAGGAGACTGAAGAGTTATGAGGCATGGGGGAATCTGGAAATGAATGCAGCTTCTGTAATACAGTATTCACACATGCAAAAATAATAGAGGGCTCAGCTTAGGAAAAAAAGAACATAATATAAGGAATGAAGAGCAGACTATAGGCTCACACTTTCATATGTCACTGGAGCACTGTCCTTGGCTATCAGCGTGGCACAAACACTTAGTGTGATTTGCTCCTGCAAGCCTCACCAGAGATGCTGTAATTTGTTTAAATAACATTGCTGACCAAGAAGAAGAGAGGCTTTGGAAATAAATGTTTTGGAACAGTGTCTTAGAGCGAGTTGAGGCTTCTTGACAAGAGCTTTAGGCTCTCTATTTCAGAGATACACCAAGTCTGTAAACAACTTACATATGCCACATGCTTGGTGCTAGATGCTTGCAGCCAGGTTAGCTGAGTCTTCAGAAGCTTCAGGGAAGAAAATGTATCTTGGTTTTTTTTTTCATGTCTTTTTGTTGGTGTGTATTGTTATTTTTCAAACTGCTGTTGGAAGGTTGAAAAAATGATTGATCCATATGGAGGTTATAAATGAGCACCAGCATGAATCACTAAACCTTGTTTCCTTTTGCTGTTTTCCATAATGAAGAAGCAAATTCTGGAAAAAAAAAGAAAAGGCAAACTGCCTTAAAAATTGGGGAAGATCACCCATTGTGAGGGCTGTGGAAGGCTTTGAAAACCAGACACATTTGTAGTTCATTGGGACTCTTTTCGCAGCCTACTGATAGGGCACAGACTGAACTCTATCTTATAACCAATTCTAAATCCACCTCACTGTCTGCTCTTGTGAAGAACTTCTTCCTAACATCCAGTCCAAATCTACCCACTTCTAGCTTGGATCCATTCCCCTTAGTCCTATCACTACCTGACATCCTGAAAAGTCCTTCCCCAGCTTTCTTGTAGGCTCTCTTGAGACACGAGAAGGCTGTATCCAAGAGTTGTACTTGAAAAGCATGACTTACCTGCCTTTGTAAGGCAATACTGGGCATTCCATCAACATGAAACATTCTTATTTCCTGGCAGCCTTTTCATTTTAAGTTTTAGCAACAAATATTAACTACCAGGAGGAAGGTTTTAAATAATTACTGATAAATAAACAACTTTTAGCCTTAAATCAAGATTGTGCTTGGCACTTCCATTGGTATAAAGAAATAAGCAACTGCCTTCCTCCTGTGCCTTCTGACAGCCTTGTGAGCCATCTGTGAAGTCTGCTGGAAGAGAACTTAGACATGTCTTCCCTTGCATCAGTCCTGAAGACAGTCACTTCTGAAAAGTGCTTGTCTTCAAAGATCATTTATGTAATACAACTCAGCTTACTGAAATGTGTTTGAAAGACGAACCAGCATGATTACACGGATTTGTAAGTAAAATGCTGTCCAAATTAAGCCTCACATAAGCTAATTAGACATCATTTATGTAGTGAGATTGTATGTTTGACAACTTTAAAACTGACAAACAAATACCAGTCTTGCAAAGTTGAGAGTGTAAATGAAACTTAAAATTGGGGGGGGAGGGGGGCAGATGTGATGTGTTTCTAAGAGATTATAGAGCTAAGGAAAGCATTACACTGACACCACAGCTTTCTAAAGTTCAGCTTCTTTTATCCTTTCCCTTCTAATACACTGTTGATCTGCCAGCTCTGTAAGTGACTGTGATGACAGATCTGCTGTGGATCTGGTATATGACATTGCATTGGCTCTGGGTTACGCCATGGGAGAAAAGACACAACTGTGATTCTCTTGTCTTTGTATCCTCTCACATTTGGAATGTCTCTGGCCTGTTTACTTGATCTGAAAATATTTATTTACTGCAAAAGCAAAATACCATCCTTGTTGTATCTGCAGGGTGATATGGGCAAGAGAGTGGTGATGTCAGCATGACCAGGTGAATCCATCTGGTTGTCCAAGTCACTCTCACTTCTATCTCCCATTTCTTTGACTGAATCCCCACTTAGTTTGCTCCTGCTGATAGGAATTATTTCTGAAACAGTGAAGAATTGCAGCCTGAAAGGTGAAATTCTGAAGTAATAGAAAACCTTTCCTGGTTAAAATTTTGTACTTTAGCTTTCATGAATTATTAGATGATTCCAGTGAATATGAAACTGAAGAAATACATATGATTCTCTAGGGGAGCAAGGCAGTTGGTAGTGAAAGGTAAGTCGTAGAATCAACCAGGTTTTGGAAGAGACCTGCAGTCCAACCTAGTACCCAGCCCTAGCCAATCAACCAGACCATGGCACTAAGGGCCCCAGCCAGGCTTGGATTGAACACCTCCAGGGACAGCAACTCCACCACCTCCCTGGGCAGCCCATTCCAATGCCAATCACTCTCTGTGGCAAGAACTTCCTCCTAACATCCAGCCTAGACCTACTGCCACACCTGATAGTGTTGGTGAGGAGCTGATGGTCTTCTGTACTGCCTGCCATGCTCTGCTTTCAAGATTCATTCTAATTTTTTTTACCAGGTGACCTTAGTAAAAAGGAGAGTCAGTTACATGGTGGGAGTTTATTTTAACTTAGCAGACTACAGCATTCTGGGAAGTGTTTTGTGGCATGTGGTGCACCAGTGGAGATGGATGAACGCAGTTAGGGCTGCTGTCTTTCAGATGTATGCCATTCACACTTTTATCTGTGAGGAAACTGAACAAGTTTTATTTAGTAAGATGAAAAGAAAGTTGTTAATAACTTGAAGCAGGCATCTGTTTTTGCTTTGTCTTCTCCCAGGCTGTGCTGCCAGGTCCAGCAAAGCAAAGGCATGAAGGAGGCATGGCTGATGCTGCCTGCAGCTCTGCCTTTCCTTAGGAAGTTCCTCACTTCTGAGGACAAAGGGACAAAGTGTGTCAGGTAGTGAACTGCTCTGGTCAAGGAGGACTGCAAACAGGGAGAACTCAAACTGACAATTGGAAGTCAAGGACCATGTACAGCTTCACCTCTAACATAAAGGTTGTTAATTCCCTGCTCTCTGCAGGAGGATTGGGTAAGATGACCTTAGAGGGTCCCTTCCAACCAGTGCAATCTGTGGCTCTATCAGTGTAGAAAATGGCCTTGCTGTCTTGAGTGGTTTGGTTCTGCTTGCTGGATGTGCTAACGTATTGACTTCTTTCTCATGCACTCAGAAGCCTTTCTCAGATGCTGGTTAATTTGTATTGCTTCTGCAGTGTTTAGTTCTAAGAGTGAAACACCTTAAACTAGAGTGGTGCTTTTGAAGCTCTTCTCCCAGCATAGCCTGCAAAGATAAATGTTGCAGGCTAGGAATAAGAAATTATCTATTAGAAGCACTGTCTTTAAGGAAAAGCATTTGAAGTTATTAACTGAATTCACTACTTTGAAAAGCATTGTTACCCATTCCAAACAATGAATATTCATGAGTCAGTTATTTGTTTCACAGCTTATTTTCCATGCATTTTAATATTAGGGAAATTAATGCTATGATTTAGTTTTTGCCATTATCACTCCTTTTTTCCCATTGTTTTTGCAAATGGCAGATTATAATGTTTCAAAAAAGTCAGAGCACTAGAAGCAGTGAAGACAAGAAGTTTGGTTACTCATACAATGAGGTTCGATGCATTTGCAGACAAGATCACATGCTGAGGTTGCTCACAGTTGCTGGAGTTCACACTTGGGAGCTCTGTCAGCCTGAGTCAGTTGGAGTCTTCTCTGGAGACATTTAAAACCTGTCTGGATGTGTTCTTGTGCGACCTGATCTAGGTGAATCTGCTTTAGGAGCAGGGTTGGACTTTGATCTCTTCTGGAGATCCCCTCCAATCCCACCATACTGTGATTTTCATAGAATCATTGATTCAATCAGGTTTTGGAAGAGACCTGCAAGCTTATCCAGTCCAACCTAGCACCCAGCCCTAGCCAATCAACCACACTATGGCACTGAGTGCCCCATCCAGGCTTTGCTTGAACACCTCCAAGGATAGTGACTCCACCACCTCCCTGGGCAGCCCATTCCAATGCTAATCGCTCTCTGTGGCAGGAACTTCCTCCTAACATCCAGCCTAGACCTGCCCTGGTACAACTTGAGACTGTGTCCCCTTCTTCTGTTGCTGGTTGCCTGGCAGAAGAGAATGACCTCCATCTGGCTACAGCCCTCCTTCAGGTAGTTGTAGACAGCAATGAGGTCTGCACACTCCCGGCTCCCTCAGCCTCTCCTCACAGGGCTGTGCTCCAGCCCCTTCACTATCTTTACTGCCCTTCTCTGGACACCTTCCAGTACCTCAACATCTCTCTTGAACTGAGGGGCCCAGAACTGGTCACAGTACTCAACTCAAGGTGTGGCCTGACCAGTGCTGAGTCCAGGGGCAGAATAACCTCCCTTGTCCTATAATCTGATGGGGTAAATACACGATTCTGAATGCAGCACTGCTTGAAAGACAGCCTGCTTCTTTATGTGGTAAATCATAGCATTACTCTGGGGGGAGATCCTATTTCTTTTTTAAATTCTCTTGAAAAGGTTAGCCACAGAACCCTCAGGGTTGTGTTGTAGGCTGCAGTAAACTTTGTATGCTGATAGACTCAGTCAAACTCCTGGTTTCTGCACCTTGCCCGTCACTAAGTTTAGAAGGGTTCCACTCCAGCCTTTAGTTTTTAGCTATTGCTGTCTTTTCCTTTGAATTTCCTTCATTTTGGGCAATATTCTGCTCTCAGAAATCATGTTAAGGAAAAAAAAAAAGCAGAGAAAAACCAAAACCCCTGAGGTATGTATTGATACTAAAAAGGAGTAGTTATGCTTCGGGGACCTTGAGTCATGGTGGACTGTGGAGTTTGAAACAGCCTATTTTGTGTCCTGCATTGTGTGAGGATAAATAGGAGATACATTCACTTGATTCTTTTGGACTAAACAGCTTTTGCAAAATAGATGAAAATAGCTTGAGTTAGGCTTGAGTTAGACGCTTAAGCTTGCCAGTGTCAGTCATCTGTTGCTAAATATAGTGTTGGAAAAACTGCAGCTTTGCTGTAATGTCTGGTGTCCATATGGAGCAGGCTGTTACTTTCAGTAGGTTGTCCTCAGGAAGTGTTTTAACCAGCCTCCAGTTGCCAGTGTTGTCACTCAAATGAGAAATTAGGAGCAGGAATCCAAAGAGTCCTCATGCACTGGATACAGGTGATCTTGGACAGGTCAGATGCCTGCACATGGGAGGTAAAGAAGAGCTTAAGGTTGTCAGTTGATTGGAAAATAATGGTTTTATTGAAAGAGGCACTGCTGCCTCTCTTATTTTTGGAATGAATAGAGAAAATACCCTTCATCAGACTTTGTCAGATGCTTAAGTCTATAAAGACATGAATTAAGCTGAACAAAGCTACTGTGATGTTTTTCTGAGGGTACTTTTAATTCAAAAATCCTGAATGTTCCTGCAAGTGCATGATAATTCATCCTTTATAATCCTAATCACTCTACCCCTGCATCAAGTAGCTGAGAATATTAAAAGGTGATGCTTTTACGCTCCTTTCCTGTCAACAGTAGCACGTTAACCTGAAAGCAAAATAATTATAGGACTCAATATGTACAAATTATTGGGCTTATTAAAATGCATGAATTGTATGAGAACTGTGGAAAAAAACAACCCAGCTAACAGTCAAAACTCTGATGGTTGCTAGGTTTGCATTTGTTGTATTTTTAGCATTCATATGCAATTCCAGCTTGCTTTGTTTCCAGTGACCTAGAGGGTGGGACCTTTATAACCTTGGATTCAGGTATCTCCCAGATAAGTTCCAATTGCTGTATTTCACTTGTTGCACTAAAGGGAGGATTTTCATAGAATTAACCAGGTTGAAAAAGGCCTTTGAATTCCTCTAGTCTAATACATTACCCAACACCAGCTAATCAACCAAATCATGGCACTAAGAGCCACATCCAGTCTTTTTAAAATCCCTCCCAGGGGTGGTGACTCCACTAACTGTACAATGCTTTAAAACTATTTTATTATGTTAGGACAAGGGAAAAATCTAGAGATGAATCTATGTGATAAGCTCTAATCTAGAATTTCTTATGTTAAAGTGTAAGCTGAGTTAAGAAAATGAACTATCATGTATCATAGAATCAACCAGGTTGAAAGAGACCTCTAAGATCATCCTGTCCCAACTATCACCCAGCCTTGTCCAATCAGCACTAAGTGCCTCATCCAGTCATGGAGCAACAGCCCTTTCAATTCCATGTGTGACATTACTTTTGTAATCACCTGTTGCAATTATGACACTTAATGGCTGAAATTCTGCTTCAGCTAGTTAAGTGAAAACAGAAATCTGTGTTTCAAGAGTGAACCTTAGGAAGCAATGTAATTGAAATCTCCTAGAGCATTTACACTGAACTGTTGCTATCAGTTTGACAAAGATTATGTGTGAGTTTCCCTAAGTTGCTATATAGTTTGTGTCACTAGAGGCAAAAGCCTTCTCTTGCAGATTTTCAAGTCATTATATGCTTGCTACTGGAAATAAATCGTCCTTTGGAATCCAGCAGTCATACAAACGTGGCTCAGTGTTCTGTGTGAATGAGTGAATGAAGAGTTTATGATCTTTGGTCTTTATTTGATGTGTGTATGTAGAGTTTGCAACAGTTTTACCTGTCAGGAGTAAGGGTCAGCATGCCATTTACAGTGCTGGAAGATGGAACAAAGCCCTCTTTTTCTGTGGTGTAGAGCTTGCACATGCCAACAGAGAAACTGAGAAATGCAGGAGAAGCTTCAGCTTCACGGAGCTAATAACGACAAAGGAAAATTTGTGAGCTAAATGTTGTGTGAAATATTGTGTGGTTTACGTTCAAACAGCCCGAAGAATTCAGTTTACTTCTTACATTAATGTAAATGAATGTTTTTATTAGACCAGTAAGTACTGTTGGAACAAGCAGCCTGCCTTGAGGCACATGTTCTTTCTCACAAAGAAAGATAAAGCAAAAATGTAGCAAAAATATGTTAAAAACAATGGTTGTTATTTTCATCTAACTATCTTAGAAGGTGGATAGCTTAGAGCTAGTAGTGGTTATGCTCTAAAGATGTGTTAGCTGGAGATGGAGGTGGCTGTGCCTTTAACTCACTGGGGCAGAAATAGAAGTAGTACTGAGTAGGGTCAGCAGGAATATAGGAGGTGAAAAATCTATTTTGCCATAGAATCAATGTCAAGACTTTTGTCAACAACAAAAATAACATCCTACAGAGACCAAGAGAATGCTACTAGTCTTCCATCCTCTGTTGCAGTCTAGGTAGAGAAATTGCACTTTATAGGAAAGATAAGAATAGCTTAGAATAAAATTTCCCAGTTCCTTTTTCTGGGGGATGAGAAGCTGAAGGTGAGCCAGTGAAATGCACTTGCAGCCCATAAGGCCAGTTGTATCCTAGGTTGCATCAAAAGAAGCATGGCCAGCAGATGGAGAGGCTCTGCCATTTTACTCTGCTCTGGTCAGAGCTCATGTGCAGTACCGTGTCCAGTTCTGGAGCCCCTAATGCTGGAAGGACATGGACCTGATAGACCAGGTCCAGAGGAGGGCCAGGAAAATTATCAGGGGGCTGGAACACCTCTGCTATAAGGACAGACTGAGGGAGCTGGGGCTGGTCAGCCTGCAGAAGGCTCCAGGGAGACCTAATAGCAGCCTTCCAGTGCCTGAAGGCTGCCTGTAAGAAGGCTCTAAGCAACATGTTCTAGTGGAGGATGTCACTGTTGGCTGCAGAGGATTTGCACTCGATGGCCTTTGGAGGCCCCTTCCAACCCAAACCATTCTAGGGCTCTATGATTCTGTATTTTGTGTCAGTGTAGAGTGTCCCCTTCAGAAGAAGGGACTTACTAGTTGTCAGTTGTTTTTAAAAGTCCTTTCATTTAGCTGCATAGAAGTCCTTCCATGGAAAGCTGGACTCTGTCACAGACTTGAAGAGAACATAAATTCGTGTAGACTGCTGACGTACTGCACTGAATAAGGACACACAATCCTTCCTTGTCTCCATTCCCTCCTCTTTGTGTTGAATCACATGCATATACTTCGGGAATAGATGGCACCCAAAATGCACATTGAAGTATCTAGAAAGAGCAATTAATTTTCCCAGTATTCCAACAGAATTTGGTAGCAGCTACAAATAGTCTGATCATCTATTCTGTGTGACTTTGTGTGCCAGAATTCCTCCTCTCCTGTATCTGTGGTTAAAAAGATCCTTAGCCATCTGCTAGGATGTTCATCTCTGTTGCTACAATAATCATCAAGTGATGGCAAATAGAAGCAACATATGCCTTCAGGATGTCATTATTTTCACTAGGCTACTGTTGTTGTTGTGTTTGAGCTGCTTTTTTTCTCCCAAATGATGTTTTTTGTTTTATTAAGACCATGTTTAAAATTATTTTGCTCCTTTAATTTTGGCAAACTATATTTAGAGTAAAACAGGTGCGAGCACAGGGGAGAAAATAACTCAGTGTTGAAATGAAGTTCACAGAAGTACTGGCATAAAATGCAACTTTCAGGTCTTTAAGTGTTTTGTACTGGCTTAATGATTTTATTACCACCATAGGTGTATGTAGTAATTGCTTTGTAATAGAATCATTACAAACTTTGGTAATGCAAGGGTAGCTTTGCCAAGAGGTCACAGCAGTGCCCTCAGTTCCTTATCACAGAAGACACTTACATTTCCAGCTTGTATTTGTAGGTTTTATATGGGGTGATTTTTATGGTGAGAGCAATGCTTTATATCCCAAGGTGCTTAAGGGGCTATTGCTTTGTACTGTAGAAGATGATGGATTTACAAGGTGTAAATCCAGGGCTAGAGCTGTTCAGTTGTTGGTATGTTTCTTAAAATACCTTGGTGTAGGCAATTAACACTTTCTTAAACAGTGTTTAGGGACAACTGAGAGACTAACACAGGTCAATAGCAGCTCCTGATAATTAGGGCATGTAAGGCCTCCGCTCTGAAATAGAAGAGCTTCTGATGTTTTGGAAGCTCTTCAGCCACACCACTTGCTCTGTGCCAAAGAACAGGCTTTGGCACATCTAATTTACCAAAATTGATATAAGCAGAGAGGCACAAACCAAAATGCTTCTGGAATTAGTTGCGTGTTCTTAGAAGAGATTGTAAACAGCAATGAATGGAGATAGAATAGAATATAATCAATCAGGTTGGAAGAGACCTCCAAGTTCATCCAGTCCTACCTATCACCAATCCCTAGACCATGGCACTACGTGCCCCATCCAGTCTTTCTTGAACACCTCCAGGGATGGTGGGATTTTCACTCTAGATTTTCCTGCTAATTTGTAATGAGCTACAAAATAAATACTTTGTGAACAACAACAAAATTAAGTTTGTAAATCTGAGTAGATAAAAGAATATGATCTGAGCTCTGAAACTTTAATAGTGTCTCTGACAATACCCTCAAGGAAGAATCATCATACTTCATAATGCCTTCAATTATTCTAGAATAAACTAACATTTCCAAAACAAAGGTAAAGTTAGAAGTGAAACAAATGAAACCTGTGAAACATCTGTATCTGTTGCTGTTAACTACCGTAGCTCCAGATGACAATTTGTGGAGTAGTATCGAGTGGAGTTGGGATTTAACCCAGTGACAAAATTGCCATTGGCCATAGAAATACCACAGGAGATATGAGCTACTCTCATCTGAAGATCTCATCAGGAGATTTCCTCTCCTTTGTATCATTCACACCTGAGCCTGTGCTAGGAGAGATTGAGTGGGCACGAGAGCCAGCTTGAAGGGGAGACTCAGCTCATGTTATGTTTTTGCAGCGTCTCAGCTCTCAAGACATAAGTGGATTTGGAGATGTTCACTTGCAGTCCACATGCAGTGGTCCTAGAAAGTAGATTTCCCAGCCACACCAACCACTGACACAGGCAAAACTCATTACTTAAAATTATTTTTTCTGAGTCAATTTTTCCTCTTGCAGTAGAAGGTTTAACCTGACATCAGAGACCAAACACACTTAGTAAATGATTAGAAAGAAGACATGGGAAATTTGGGGAATTTGCTTTTTTTGTTTGTTGCTTTGACTTCCCTTCACCCCCCCCACCCCACAGAAAAGACTAATTCAGTGTTTGCATTCATCACAAACTAACTGGTTAGGTATAGGAACTAAGGTGCTTAAAATAAAGAATATGTGGAACTGAGTGAATACTTTGCAGAGGAAAATGTTAAATATTTGTTTATGCTTAATGGGATTGAACGTAAGCTCTGAACATTAATTAAAGCTGTTTAATGAATTAATGATTTCTTTTGAGGGGGAGTAAGTTAATCATGTAAGAATTCAACTTTATTCTATTCCAGAGTGAAGGGGAAAAAAATCTTTCATAACAATTAATAGCAGATTATTTTTGTAGTGAAATGTTTGTGCTGTGTTGAATTTCTCAGTTTTGCAAGCTCCTTTTAACTTGATTAATTAAAGGTGGCATATAACAAAGATGAAAAATTAATGTCTCTTTAAGGACTGGAGACTTGAATGTTGAGACTTACACAGAACACTTAGTGCCTTACATTCTAACTGAGGTATGCACATCCAAAGTCCTTACATTCTGTTTATGTTTAACTGATTAAAACAAATCATAACCAAATACATTACATTGAAGAGAAAGAAATCACAACTCTACAACTACCTAAAAGGAGGTTGTAGTGAGGCTGAAGCTGGTCTCTTCTCCCAGATTACTAATGCTAGGACAAGTGGAAATGGCTTCAAGTTGCATCAGGGCAGGTTTAGGTTGGATGTTGGGAGGATGTTATTTTCTGAGCAGGTGATCAGGCACTGGGACAGGCTGCCCTGGGAGGTGGTGGAGTCACCATCCCTGGAGGTGTTTAAAAGGAGAGTGGATGTGGTGCTTGAGGCTGTGGTCTAGTGAGGAAAGATGGTGGGATGAAGGTTGGACTGGATGATGCTGGTGGTCCCTTCCAACCACAGCGATTCATAGTGATCAGCTGTTGTGCTGAGGGATTTGGTTTAGGTAAGGACTTGTCAGTGTGAAACTAATGATTGGACTCGATGATCTTGAAGGTCTTTTCCAATCTAAGAAGTTCTGTGATTCTCTGACCTACTCTTTTAAGTTTAATAACATAAATTGTAGTAACTCAGAGATAAAACTGCAGTAAAATCCTTGAAAGTTATGGCCCTTCTATTTTTTTCTCTCCATTTTGATGCTTCTCTGTTCACACAAACCAAACACAGAAACAATCACAGGTGCGAGGAGAGATTACACAAGAGACAGGATTTCCTGCGTCTTGTATACTCAACTCTAAGTATGAGAGTTCTGAGTTCTATCCAGTTTTGTTTAGGTGAAAAGAAAAAGGGGGGCGTGGGGGGAAATTCCTCTTACACAAAGGGAACAAGGCTTCATTTATGAAAATGGGGAAATAGCTTCTGCTATTCAAAATGGTAACTTGCCAGGGAAATGAGTCTAACCTGTGTTGATCATCGCTTTTGTTTTGCTCAGTTCCAGATTAAGAGTTGTTGATTGTAGAAAACACAAATTGAGGTCTTGAAAAGCTCATTAGACCTTCCTCATCTCTCTTCATCCATTAGCTGCTACATTTGTTATCCCTTCATGTCATGAAGCATCAGACAGAACAATCAGACACTACATCCTACTGCCTCTTAGTTGAGTCCTGTTAGTGGTTAATCCAGTAACCTGGATACAAATGGATGTGTAGCATAATCACCAAAGACTCTTCTCTTTGTGCTCCAAAACGTTTTAGCAGTAGAGAGGAGCAGCAGAGATGTTTCATTTTTTCTCATTGGCCTCTTCACTTAACCATCTTTAAGATTAAGCCTTAAAAATAAGGTTTTAAGAATCCAACACTGGAAAATCAAATCAGAGTACTGCAAGAAATGCAACCATAATGCAAGTCTGATGTTTTTGTAGCCATGCAGGTTGAACAGGCTATGAAAGAAGTAAGACAGCACTATGAACAAAGCAGGCACTATCTGCTAGCTTTGTTTATTATGAGGCATTTGGATGCCTGAACACTTTCATATGTGTTTGTACCTCTTAAAGCATTTAACTTAAATCTCTTTGCTTTGTCTTATCAGACTCTTAACATGATTGTGGACAGTAGGCTATGAGCTATAGAATAAAGAGTTTTGCTTTGGAGACGTCTGCTTCCATAGGTCAAGCGTTTCTGGTATACTTAAAATGAATTGCTTGATGAACAATTTGCAGTAGGGAGATTCAGACTTAAAGTGCATTGAGTGACGAACAGTTTGTAGTATGAAAATTCAAATACAATGGGCCATGGCTCCAGGGCTTCACTGTTATTGGGATGTTTAGTTGTGTGCTATGTAGTACATGGGGTTGGAAAAGAAAAGGTTGGAACACTGATCTTGCAGCATACATGTACCTAAAGCAATTGAGGAATTCTGTTGGGAATCAATATATCCTTGAAGCTAAGCATGAAAACCTTAAAAGAAGAAACCAGACTCTTAGCAAAGAATCTCCCAGTATTTTCATCTTGCAGTTGCTGTTTCTTACGATGTTGCCTGCCCAGCTTCTACAAGTAGTAGTGTGTGGTTCATCTTACTCCCATGTGAAACAGAGCATTTGGATTCCAGTACACCAATTCTCATATTTAACTCATGGCAATACTATGTTTTGCTTGGGACTGTGAGAAGTATTGTGACTTAAGCACTTTGACTGTGATCATGTACTTGACAGTGCTCCTCTTTTTCTGTCATCAGCTGTGTTCAAAGTCAGTGTATGCAACTGTGCTGCACTCAGTGCTTTTTTTTTGCTAAGCTTTGTGCTGATTTGAAATTGTAATCCCTCTGGACATCCTATGAAGCAGAAGTCTAATGCATCTGCTGGAGAGTTGTCTCTTGATCTTACAGTTTGTACTGGACAGCCACATTTTTGAAGTTGAGTGAAAATCCACATGCCACATTGACTTATCTCAATCTTGCTTTGAGATTCATTTGGCTTCAGGCCGTGTGTCTTTCAGAAGTTAAAAAATACCATACAACAAAACCTCACATCATCAGTGCTTAGTCCACAGTGTGGAAGCCCAAAATGTGGGATTCATTGTCAAGAGGCTTTGTAATGCCTGTGATAATTATCTTGGTTTTAGAATGAAATAACATCCTGTAGGAATTTTGAACCTAAGCCTTAGGTCTTAAGGAAAATCATGTATTTCCAGTCTAGATAATGAGGATGATCTAATAGTGATCTCAGAAGGGCAAAGGTTGCTTGTCAAATACAACAGAAAGAGCTGAACTGCTTAAGTTGAAAGACTTTAAAGAACCTGTTGACTCCCCGGGTTTTATTAAGTAGCACAGCACAATCCTTTCAGCAAAAGATAAAGGAAATGCCTGAAAACAGAAATCATGTGAAGTCAAAATTCTGATTATGGAACTATGAACCCTCCCCCTTGGTTTTGGAAATACTGACATCTGTGTGAGATTGGTTATGCTACTTAGTGAAATTTTATCAGAGAAATAAGTAATGAGAGGTTTGGTTCTTCTGACTTCAGTAAATGAAGTTTGAGATGGTTTTGTCACTCAGATGTTGCCAGCTTTAGCAATGAAGCTGATGAGTGTCTGGATTTTGTTTCCTGGGTCTGTAGAGTTCAGTAGCAATGCTTAAACTGATCTAGCAAGAATTCAGAATGTCATTGTATAATTAGAATGGAAGAAATAGACATAAAGCTATTCGGAATACACTTTCCCTGCTTCTTGTGGGCTTGATGATCTTAGAGGTCTTTTCCAGCTGAAACAGTTCTATGAGTCTGTGAATTCAGTTGTGTTCAAGAATGTTTCAATTTCTGAGTACCTTGTATGAAGTATGAGATTCACCCCTACAAGTAATTCCTTGGACTCATGCCCCTTGGTTTCTTGCCCTTCACCAGTGATGTCAGTTGTCATGTCCTCTCTGGGCAAAAAAGCCCAGTTTTAATGATCTGTATGCTAAGGTTTTCCACAAAATCCTTTTCCCCTTGAAAATGCCTGTGGACATGTATTGTAATGAGAATGTGAAGTATGCCTCAGTGAGTTCCTGCTGGGTATGTCATCTCCAAAATCACTGCTTGAAATGCTGGTTTTGTAAGAGACCACTCATTCTTAGTGGAGAAAGAAGTATCGGTGCTGTGAAGGAAACAAAGAATGATACAAACTAAAACTGGGACAAGAATTGCTGTGTGACAGATGGAGGTGAAAGTAGTGTGTTTAATTTACAGCCAAATTGAAGAAATGAGGGAAAGCAACATGTGACCAAATGTTACATTAGTCTGTGCTGCTGGTAACTCTTGCAAAAGAGTGCATCCACTACACTCTCCTACAAAAGAAGTGCATCCACTTCTTTATACCTCCTCTTTATACCATCTCTTTCACTAAGAATCACTTCTTTATTGCTTTAGAAATTACATCTTGCATGTCTGATACTGTCACAATCTGGATGATGCATCTTAGCTGTGTCTTCAGCTTTTCTTTTAATGCAGTTTGAAGATTGACAAGTGGAGTTAGAACCTCTATAAAGCTTTCAAGAAAAATAGTTTAATAATCTTGAAAATATTGTAATCTTTCATGAACTGCCACTTAAATTGCTGGGTAAATGCTGTCAAATACCAAAAGTGGTATAAATGACATCCTAGGTCAGCACTTGTGGTGGACATCATTAAAATCCTATTAAACGATTGTCTTAAACTTGTGACATTGTTGCTGTAAGGTTGGGAGAGCCTAAGTTCTGCTCTAATTCTTTGCAAGAATGTTCTCCAAATGCTTCTGTTTGCAATAAGCTATTGTCTGACTACTTAAAATTTGATTTTGCTTTGCACCTTTGTATGCTGCCCTCATTTGTCTTGTAACTTTATTCTTTTTGTTCTGTTTGCTTTTTGTTCTTCTCTGTAAAACAAACAGAGAAAACAAACTGCAGAGAAATGAATGCTCTGAGCATTTGTCTTGAATTATTGAGGAGCACAAAATTAGATTGTCATTCATTTCCTTATTAAGAACTAAACAGAGAAGAGTCTCATGTTGCCTTGTTTCTGGTCAGCCCCAGACTGTGCAGCAGTGTCGCAGGTTGTGTGCAGCAGGAAATCATTCACAACATCTCTGCACAGACTTTTCCCCCTCCTTTTTAACTTATTTCAGTACCATCAGCTTTTCTTTTATTTAGGTTCATGTTATGGCAACCATTTCTCTTGGGGGCTTGAATATACATGTGGCTGATAAAGTTGTGTTAAAGGATGTAATCCTTACTTGTGGCTGTTTAGATCAGCCACAAGGTCTGGCTTTAAGCAGGGTACTGAACATGAGAAGGGCGACAAAGCTGGTGAGAGGCCTGGAACACAAACCCTTTGAGGAGATGCTGAGGGAGCTGAATTTGCAGTTCAGCTGCCTGCTGTACAATAGAATCATAAAATCAACCATGTTGGAAGAGACCTTCAAGATGATCCAGTCCAACCTAGCATCTAGCCCTGTCTGATCAACTAGACCATGGCACTAGGTGCTCCATCCAGTCTTTTCTTGAACACCCGCAGGAATGGTGACTCCAGCCCATTCCAATGGCAAAGAGAACATCACTGCTCATATTCTAATGCATCTGACACAACATTTGTCTCAGCTGTACCCAAAAGATGTTCTAAAAAAAAAAGATTAATTTCTTTAAAAAGAAGTATCTAAGCCAGGTGGAATGAATCACCCTTGGAGATGTCAATGCTTTTCTCTCAGCTAACAGGGGCAGCTAAGGCTAGATGTCTACCTCTTAGATGGTTGAGTCATGCTCAATAGATTGCACCATAAATGCACTGCATCTGGTTTCTTGCTGCCATTCTGCTGACTGTCTTCTGATTAAAGACAAATTGTACATTTGTGTGTTTTGATCCTTGAAGTGTGAAAATAACCACTTCATCTTCCAAGGAGGAAGTGTGCCTTACTTCTTAAGCAGGAGAGACAGCATTGTCACAGACATGACTGAAAGCTTCAGAAGGGAAGCTCCTGGTGAAGAGTGAAACAGCTGACATGGCAGTTGGGTTTCTTGTCCTTCTGACTGAAGGAAAAGAGTGGAACATAGGAATGACAGATCACTGTCAATGGATTGCTCTGAAAGAGCAGACAAGACATATTTAAAATCACTTCCATGACTACAAAGAATAAGTTGTGAAGGCAAATCCTGAAAACTGAGCGTTCCTCTGTCCTGTGATTTTGGGAGTGTTTTATTTGAATGCCGTGTACTGCAGCAGAGAAGTGCTGTGCTGGAAAAGGATCTTGCTTTATTTGAGAAAGAAACTTTGGTCTTTTAAGTCTTCATTTTCTCCTTCAGATTCTCACTTTCACCTGTAGCTATGAGTGATGGACAGAATTTGATGCATTTTGTCATGTGCATGACTAAAGACATTGTCTCTTCTCAGAAGTCACATGCTAGTTATGCCCATTACTTGCTGTGGATGATGGAAGGTAATGTGTAGAGTTGCTCCTTGCTGTTGACTACCATTGTTCCTTGAAAGGAATCTCAAAACCTCATTTGCAGAACTTGCCTACCATCTGTGGCAAGAAAACCAGCTTCCTTAAGTCTTGGCTGAGCACATCTTTTAACATTTTCATTGACCATAGTTATCCTTCTACTCTGAACACTCTAAGAGTAATTTATCTTGCAGTAGTCTTATTAATCTGCAGTAAATCATCTAGCGTCCTTCTGCCTACAATATAGGATTATGATGAAAATCTACTCTCCTTGCTGTAAATCCAGTAACAAACCCACTACTGATTGGATCCTCTTTGTGTTTCTGCCTCCTGGGAACCATCCGTACTGTACTACCTATCAAGTAATGCATATGGTTGTGTTTCCATCTGAGTTATTAATTAATTCCCAACTACATGTTTTTCCTTTTGGCTTTAACGGTCTGGTTATCTGTGTTTTACAGACATGGTCAAGATAATTACTTTGAGTCCCTGCCACAGAGAGGAAAAGCCCTGTGTGCTGAGGTGACCGTGCTTGTAGTCATGCATAAAGAGAGGGCGTAGACTTGTGCGGCGTATTTGCTGACAATGTGACATTTACAGACGTTTTAATGTATTGCTGTTATAAGGAGAGATGTTTTTCCCTGTCTCTTTCTTACTAGGATGTCCCTATTCATCGAGGCAACAATTCAGCATCCATTTTCTTTCGCCTCTAAGCACCGTGTAGGAAATTGCAGAGCTTGTTCTGGGGCAGATCCATCCACTGCGTTAAACTCATTAGCTGTGGTTCAATTAGAACAAGAATTCTAATGCAGAGTGAATGAAAGAGAATGGCAAAACACTGAGGCCTGGATTAATCTTCTCTAAAGCTAGATGTTGGAACGTGGGATGTCTGATGTGCAGCCAACTGCTCTAGTCTTTTCTGCTGCGGGTGGAGAGAGCATTCTCTGAGGCAATGAAGGTTAGGATGGACTTGGTGGTGCTGCAGGAGTTCCTGTCCCTGCACCAGCAGTAAAGGGAGCAGAAGGCAACCTTCCTTTAATCCTCTGAAGTTGTCTGCTCTCTAGGTTTTACTTGTATGACCTTTGTAATCAGAATTCATAGCAAAACATAGTTTTAGTGACCTTTTATTGAGTCCTATCTTGAAAACATATCTGCTGTTCCCTTTCCATCACATATATTAACACCTGTGACTCTGGGTTCTTAGCATTAATCAGCAGTTGCTTTGTCGTAAGAGATGCCAGGTAGTGGTGACAGAGATAAGGTGAAGCAACTCAGTTTTATGTCAGCCAAGCTACTAATGAAGACCAGTAGTACTGTGTCCATGGTGATCAGTCTGCATTCCTAACAGCAAAGTATCCTTTAAAATCAAGCATTTAATTCAAAGAGTCTGAAGGGGAAAAAAAATGACAATAGAATAACCTGTACATACTTTGCATAATGAGTCAGTTTTGGTCACCTCATCCTGGTAGTGGAATACCACAGAAAACAGTGTTCTACACCCAATTTGTTAGTCATGTGCAGAGGTCTTGTCATTGTTATCATATATTTACCATATGTTTGCTATAGATATGTATTAACCTGGTGTTATTATTGGCTGCTTTAGTTGCTGCAAAGACATCCATGCTGGCCTTGTAAAGTAATTTTAAAATAGTATGAGAGAAGCCTTTAAAATAATGAAAAATATTTTTTCTCTCTCTCTTTATGAGTACATTACCAAATGAGGGAGGAATTCTTGCTCACAAATGTAGATCAGGTGTTTTGTTCTCTCTGTAGATCCTGAGGAATTCATTAGTTGTGCAGCTGGTCCATGTTTAGAAGCATGTTAACCTTGGCCACTAGACCAGAGTTCTCTTGAAGGAAAATGCAACATATGGGAAGACAGAAGAAAATTTGTGTTGTGGGAGGTTCTTTTTATGAATTATGGAGTCTGTGAAAGCTGCCCAGAAAATTAGAGTATTGGAACTGATCCAAAGACAAACAAATTAATAGGCACACTTCAACTAGCGAGAGAGCTGACAGACAAATTGCCACGTAGCTGCTACAATAAAGGGTACAGCACCCGAATCTCATCTCATACATTGTAACTGGTGTGTAGTTGTTTGAAAAATTGCTTCATAAAATTAAATTGGGCTCTACAGGTCTTGTATCCTGTTTAAATTTGTATCGATGGCTGCGTGGATCCATGTAGAAAGTCACTGCACCGTTTAAGCATCAGCTTCAACCTTAGAAATGATGCCTGTTGCTATGGCGTCTTTCTGTATTTGTACATCTGTTCCCTAGGTGTCTTTCTGATATCTTACATATCCTATAGATAGCTAATTTCTCCTCAAAGGAGATTTAAATTAGTATCAGGAGTTAAAATTCAGAAACAATTATCAAGCAATCTCTTCTGAAATGTAGAAGGTAAAACCTTGTTTTCCTTGGGTTGGTAGTGGAGTCCTTCTCAAAAGCTGAATGCACATGTTGGAATTGCTTTCTGTTCATGTGGCCCTAGGCACAGCTCACTGGGAAAACAGCTCGGTCAGGACCACAGTTGGCCCAATGGATGCTTAAATATTTTTGCCCAAGTTAGTAAACATGAGGAGACTTTTCCAAATGGAGTTTCTTTGCTGTGACAAAGATTGCTTTATGTGTGGGAGAGTCTGAGGCAGTCTGAGTGAAGCTCTCTCATTCTGAAAGATTGAGACAAAAGAAAAATACTACAGTCAAATCAGATCCAGAGTTCAAGCCTAGGTCTAATAAAGGCATTATGGAAAGTCATGTCTGGTTTATGAAGCCATTATAATTTACAGCAGAACGCCATAAATCAAACTAAGGAATACAAAATGTTACCAATAAGAGAAAAGTGTTTGTGTGTCAGGAACATGTTCTGTTGTGAAGTCAAATGCAATGAGATGAGTGCAGAGATGCAAGGCATCGTTGTCCAAAATGTTCAGTGTTATCAGCCATGTTTCATTACAGTTCTTGACACCTTAACAGAGGAGTTCCTTTAAAAGAAAGGAAGAGACAGTCAATTTCAAAATGTATTTCATTAGCAGACTAATTTTTTTTAGTGGACTTCCTGTTACTCTAAAATATTTGTATCATAAATTTTGTTAACAGTAGTTGTATTAATGAGGACAGAAGTTAATCCCTGAATATGATCTTCCTTAATATACTTCAAGCACTTATGTTAATTTCCTGTCTTTTTCCTCTTCTGTAAAGCAAAAAGTTAAGCAAGAACTGAAGTAGCCTTTGTTTTTTTCTGGGATTTCCTTACTTCCACGTTTGGGTGTGCTGGAACTCTCAGCATCTAATTCCAAACAGAATAAGGATGACAGAAATTGTTCATGGGGAGAAAACCAGATACCTCCTTGCTGTTTTCTTGCACAAATGGTGAATGAACTAACAAGTAACAAGTTTATATATATAACTTGTAAGGGAAACTATATATATATGTAAAAACTTGTAAGGCAAATTCTCAGCTTCTGGACTGGAAGAGGAAGATAATTTTCTATTTCTCCTAGTTCTGTAACTTTAGGGTTTTCTTCTGTTACATCCAGCATCTTCAGATCCCAAGAGCCTTGAGAACAGGTCATATTCATTTGGACATCTCTCGCTGTCTCTCTCTGATCTTCTCCCTAGCATGAGTTGTTTCAGACTTTTTTCTGAAGATTCTGTCTTGGAAAAAAAAAATTACAGGTCAAAGAGTTTGTTACTTATTTGCTTAATGGTACTGCAGATTGCATCTAAGGCTACTCTGGATGGAAACAGATTGTGTGTTAATGTTGAGTTTCCCTGGGGTCTTTAACAATATCCCACTTTTCCTTTCTTTATGTGATTAAGATCATGGAGTTCACATTGTGGACAGGGTTCTGGTGAGGAGGGCATGAGCAGTACGTGTTATAGATTCCTTTGTGTTCTGCCTTGGTTTGTGCTGCTTGCCCCTGCGTTTTTATCCTTCTGGTGAAACAGGAATCTGTTCTCTCAGAACTGAGAGAGGAGCCAGTGCAAACTGTGGACAGATAGACACAGGAGAGAAAAAGCTTTGAAGATGAAACTCAGCAATCCTTTTTGCTGTGTGACAGATAGGAGGTGTATACCAGTCCTTCTCTTTGCTAGTTTGCTTTTTGTACACAGAGCAAGTGTTTAGTTAATCTCACAGGTCCAGAGAAAGAAGCAGGGTGCTTATGATAAGTAAAATTGGATTTTGTGTAATGACTAAGAACAGAAGACACATGAAATGGAGCTGATTAGTCCAGAAGCTTAGCCAGACAGGCGGATTCTGGATTTCTGCTAAAAAGATACAAACGGTATAAAACTGAAGTGATTCATTAAAAAAAGCCCCAAACAGTATCCCAAACCTCAGATTCCACCAAAGCAGAAACTCTGTCAAGGTTTCATCATTCTTTTTTAAATGGAAAGTTTGAACCTTAGTTTAACTTTCACCGTGGTCCAGATGGGGGCCACAAACGTGAGTGAGGGGCTGGAATACCTCAGCTACAAGGACAGGCTGAGTGAGCCTGGAGAAGAGGAGACTCCAGGGAGACCTAATGGCAGCCTTCCAGTGCCTGAAGTGGACTACAAGAAGGCTTCAGAGGGACTGTTAACAAAGGCCTGTGGTGGTAGGATGAGGGGCAATGGTTTGAAATGAGAGCAGATGAGATTTAGATTGGATGTTAGGAACATGTCCTGCACCGTGAGGGTGATGGAACACTGGCACAGGTTGCCCAGAGGAAGTAGTTGAGGTCCCATCCCTGGAGACACTCAAGGTCAGGCTTGACAAAGCAAACCTGATCTAGTGGAAGATGTCCCTGTTGACTTCAGGGTGGTTGCACTTAATGACCTTTGTCTCCAACCCAAACAATTCTATGATTTATTTATTTATTTACTATTAGATCTCTGTTTTGTTGCCCATTGCGCCGGACAGACATCATTTGGTATTCTGGAGAGATTTTTTGGGAATTCAATAAAGAAACATAAATCTTCATAGAGTATTGCAAGGACAGAACATTTTCTTGGTCTACATCCTATTTAGAATTTTCTAACTTGTATCCTGAGTGGATTTTTGGTTTTTTTTTTTTTTTTTTCATTTTGAGAATGCTTGTTTTCAAGAAAGTCTGGGATTTACACAGACAAAATTAGTTTCATGTCTTGCAGTTAAAAGAGTGATGAAGACTCACAGGTCTCAAAATGTTGTTATAGCTTTAATGGAGGTTTAGTCTCCAATCAGACTAGGTTATTATGATAAAGGAACAAGACAGAGTTCACTTTGTTTTTTATTGCCTTGTAATTGCTTTCTGGGAATCACAGGATTTCTTAGATTGGAAAAGATCACCGAGTCCAATCATTCATTTCACACTGACAAGTCCTTACCTAAACCAAATCCCTCAGCACAACAGCTGATCACTATGAATTGTTATGGTTGGAAAGGACCATTAGGATCATACAGTCCAGCCTTCACCCCAGCATCCTTCATCACTAGACCATAGCCTCAAGCACCACATCCATTCTCCTTTTAAACACTGCCAGAGATGGTGACTCCACCACCTCCTAGGGCAGCCTGTTCCAGTGCCTGACCACATGCTTAGGAAAGAACTTCCTCCCAACATCCAACCTAAACCTCCCCTGATGCAACTTGAGGCCATTTCCTCTTGTCCTGTTATTAGTAACTGGGGACAAGAGACCAGCTCCAGCCTCACTACAACCTCCTTTTAGGTAGTTGTAGAGTTGTGATTTCTTTTTCTTAAGTCTAGTATATTTGGTTATGATTTGTTTTAATCAGTTAGGCCCCATAAACAGAATGTAAGGGCTTTAGATGTGCATACCTCAGTTAGAATTTAATACACTAAGTGTTTTTTTGTAAGTCTCAACATTCAAGTCTCAGTAAAGAACTTCCTCCCAACATCCAACCTAAATGTGGAATGTGGAGAGCTACTTTCCACTGTCCTACTTTCTCAGTTGTGGTGTTCTCAATAGTTTTATATAGTAAATATATCCACCATTACACTGTTGGAACTGAAGTGTTGTTTTAAAAAGATGGATGAGCACACAAGCAAATTGGTTTCTATATTTGTTCTTGCTAAATTGTCAGTGGTAATTAAGGAAGTATATTAAAGTTTCACTTCTTTAGAAGAAAATCACTTTTGGCTGCTCTGGAGGATTTATTTAGTTGTGGGTTTTTCTCTTTTACAAGGAAGAGTTGTCAATGCACACATTGGGAGTATTCGGAATCAGGAGTATTTTTATGTGGAAGTGATGTAACTGCTGTTAATGGTGTTGTGTTTACTACTAGGTGAAAAGTGTATTTTCACAATTCTGTGTTGAACTTGCTAGCCACTGGAAATTGATTCCATTCCCACTTAAATAAGTACAAATTTTATTGACTTTTGAAAAGTCTTTACTTAGATTTTCTACAGCTTTTGATCTAAATTCTAGAATTTAGAACTGAGGTAATGCCTGATGGAGAGGCACACATAACCTTTCTTTGTCCCACGTTCTTTCTTTTAGTGTTCTTTCACCTTCAGAATCAAGTTTCTTCTCTTTCCCTTCCAAACTGTGCTGTACTTTCTCATCTGCTGACCTCAACGTCACACTCCAAATCTCTCCTAATTAAGTGTTGCTTTGCTTGTGTTTTCGCTCCCTGAGTTAGCCTAAGGTTTCATCTCTTCAGTTTTGCCTTTCATAACGGAGCCCCTTTTCCTTTGAGCTAAGGGCTTTCCTGTTTCCTGAGCACCTATTTTCAACCTCACAACACCTCTCCTAGAATCCCACAGAATGCCTCCTAATTTGCTCGTCTCCCCAGTGATGACTCTGTGCCTTCTCGGCTGCAGATTTATGCCAGACCTGATCTTGTGAAAGGTGCTCTGAAGTGCTGACTGTAATGTGCCATATAAAAATACAGTGCTATAGAAAGGATGATTAATGTTATTATGAATTAATATTATTTCAGATAAATTTAGAAATCCTTCTTAGATACTTATGCTTTGTGCTTTTCATCTCATCATTTTTCTGGCTCTCACCTTGTGATGTACTTTCCGCTTGACTAGAAGTATGATAATGAGGCATGCATAATTGAAATGAAAATCTCTTCAGGACCCCTTCTGATTGAATATGGTGAGAATCATAATCAAGCACTTCTGAAGTTACAGAAAACTGTGCATATTGATGCACAGCACAAGTCTGGGCTCTGCATGAAACACTTAGCTGGTCGACACACTGTCCTTTGAATTATTTCAATTACCAAAAGGTATCGGGGATGCAGTAATGGGCAGTAAAATGAATCAATAATCTTGCATGGGCACAATAAAAGAGCTCTGTAAATGCAGCAATTAGATGATGGTGATACCAAGTGGATGCACCCTGTACACAGAAGTGGTCTCCACACGAGCAGCATATCCTTATGCCTCTGATACACCCACGTTTTTCTATACAGATGCGGTTTTCCCTGTTGTAGTAAATAGGAAGGCAACAAGGAAGGCCAAAGCCCTCTTGGAACTGAAGCTGGCAATAGACGTAAAAGAGAACAAGAAGGGCTTCTTCAACTATAGCAGTAGGAAAAAGGAAGAGTAGGGGAGGTGTGGGGGCACTGCTGAAAGAGGAGGCAGCCCTGATAACTGAGGATGCCGAGAAGGCAGAGTTGTTGAATGCCTTCTTTGCTTCAGTCTTTACACCTAAGGCTGCGCTCCCCTAGGTACTCCAGACCCTGGATGAAGGAGGGAAGCCTGGAGGAGGGAATGCTCCCCAATGGTCAGTGCAGACTGGGTTAGGGATCAGTTACACAAATTGAGCATTTAGATGTCCATAGGCCCTGATGAGATGCACCCAAGGGTGCTGAGAGGACTGACTGATGTTACTGCTCTGCCACTCTGCATCATCTTTTGGAGACAGGAGAGGTGCCTGAAGACTGGAGGAGAGCCAGTGGCACTCCAGTCTTCAAAAAGGGCAAGAAAGAGGTTCTGGCAAGCTATCAACCAGTCACCCTCACCTCCATCCCTGGAAAAACGATGGAGTGGCTCCTTCTGGAGGGGATCTCAAGGCATTTGGAAGAGAAGAAGGTTATCAGGAGCTTGGGTCTACCAAGGGGAAGTCATGTTTGACTAACCTGATAGCATTCTATGAGGACATGACTGTATGGTCCTGCTCTGGCAGGAAGGTTGGACTCGATCTCTTTGCGTCCCTTCCAACCCCTGACATCCTGTGAGCCTGTGAAATACTTGCATTTTGAAGCTGTTCTTTCCTGACTTTTAGGGCAGTGGTTCGTGATCACGTCTCAGTTCTGAATAACAGCATTCTTCTGTAATCTTTCTTCTAGTGAGGTTCTTGTGTTTAGGAGGATTCTCTGAATTATGGATATTACTGTATTTTATAAGGCCTGCTGTGCTTTGAATGCATAATTGCATATGTAGGTAATGTGAAATAGAGATAGTTTAAAATATTAATGTAAGAAAGGTAGGGCCTGGGAGGTTGAGAAATGGCAGCAGAAAGATTCTTTGCGTAACCTTTAAAGCAATTTCTGATCCATATTTGGGGGGATGCAGATTACAATTGTGTGATGATCTGTTAAAAAGCAAAGTGCTTCAGTGAATGCACAATGTAGAGGGTACCAACTCAGGATAACTTTTTCACTTATTGCCAGTGCCTTGTTTATCTCAAACAGCAAGAATACTCTCATTAGCTCTTTTCTTGCACTATGTTTCAAGACACTTTATTATTATTAATAGGTTTCCTTTTATAAGATGCCTGTTGCATATTCCCCCTTTGCATGCATGTAGAAGTCACAGAGAAAACAGTTAAGGGCAAAACTGTCAAATCCATCAGCTCTTTATTTCAGAAGATGTTGCATACTGTGATACATTATTTGTGCAAAACAGGCTTCCAGTGCTAATTAAGCAAACAAAACACTTTCAGGATACCAGGGGTTGAATCATTTAATGAGAATATTATGATAACACTAGCAACATACCAAAGCTGCAGGTGACACCTCTGATTTGTCTTTTTTGTCCATCACCAGGCAGGGACTACGTGGTCATGTCAAGGAAAGAATCCAGTATCAACTACAACCCTGCCCCTTGCTGCCTTGTGGTGCTCACTGAGAAATTCATCCTGAGAGTAGAGTCTGGGCAGTGAAGCAGAAGTTCTGTAGGGAGAAAAATGGTATTTGAAAGCATACAAGTAAATACATGTTAATATATGCATGCCAGGAGCTGGAAGTAATGTGTTGTGGGGGACTCTGTTACTGTGCACTAGCTCCAGAACACTTAACCAGAGTTGTAGTTGATGTGGTTTTTATGTGTTTAGGTAGGTTGGTTGGTTTGTTTTAATGTAATGTGCATTATTTCTAGCATATTTTGGTGTTGGTTTTTTTTTTTTTTTTGGTGCTGTTGCTCTTGTGATTTTTGTTTTTCTTCCTCTGAATAAGTTAGAAATTGAATCAAATGTTCCTATTCTTATTTTGGTTTAAGTATTTTTATTTCAGTGCTTCAAATATTTCACAGCACCACCTGTGCTTCAGTGGCTGAAGGCAGTGGTATGAGGGGAAGAGGTGAAAACCTTTTTTGTCAATAGAGACTTTTTTCCACTGATTTTTTCAGCTTTTCAGATAGATAACATAGGGTCATGAAAGCAGTGGATGATTTTACACCTGTTGAGGAACTTTCACAACTGGTTAGAGACCTTTTGTGTCTATTTGCTTCTGTTTTGTTTTATCTTTTCCTCTCACCACCTGACTAGATCACATCTTTTCTTTGGGCAGTGGAAGAGTGGGTGTAAGAAGGAAGCACACTCTGTCTGTCTAATCTATCAAAAAACCTATCTATCTGTCTACCTATTTATCAATCTACATAGCACTGTAGTAGACTTGGAAGCCTTAAGAAATAATTCTGGAGAGAAATCTAACAAGTCCTGTAGCCATAGGATGCTGTCTGCAGGTAGGAAAAAAGTCCAGCAATAAGAAAGATCTCTGGTGGATTTACCACATCATGAACCAGAAAGCTGAAGTCTTCAGAGATTGGAAGAGCAGTGAAGCTGGTGAGGAGATTGGAGAACAAGTCCTATGAGAAGTGGCTGAGGGAACTGGAGTTGTTCAGCCTGGAGAATCATAGAACCAGGATTGGAAGGGACTGCAAGTATCATCTAGTCCCACTCCCCCTGCCATGGACAGGGATACCTCACACTAGATCAGGCTGTCCAGAGCCTCATCCAGCCTGGCCTTAAATACCTCCAGGAATGAGGCTTCCACTACCTCCCTGGGCAACCTATTCGAGGGTCTCACCATTCTCATGGTGAAGAACATCCTAACATCCAGTTTGAATCTACCCATTTCTAGCTTAGTTCCGTTCCCCTTAGTTCTGTCACTACCTGACATCCCAAAAGGTTCCTCTCCAGCTTTCTTGTAGGCCACCTTAAGATACTGAAAGGCCACAGTAAGGTCACCTCGGAGCCTTCTGCTCTCCAGAGTGAGCAGCCCCAACTCCCTCAGTCACTGTTCTCATAGAGAGAGAGAAGGATGCTGAAGGGAGAGCTCACTCTCTACAGCTGCCTGAAAGGAGGCTGTAGTGCAGTGGTTGTTGGTCTCTTCTGCCAAGTAACAAATGGTAGAACAGAAGGCTATGCCAGAGGAGGTTTAGATTGGGTATTAGGGAAAATAAACCTCTTCACCAAAAAGGTCATCAAGCCCTGGCACAGGCTGTCCAGGGAGTGATAGAGTCACCATCCCTGGAGGTTTTTAAAAGACATATAGATGTGGTGCTTAGTGATGTGATGATTTAGTGGTGGACTTGCCAGTGTTAGGCTATTGGTTGAACTTGATAATCTGGGAGATCTTTTCCAACCTGAATTATTCTAAGTCTCTAAGTCCAAGTCTTACCAATCTGTGTGTGATGTATGTCTGCTGAAAGGAACTGGAGGCCTGTACCCTGCCTAATTAGATCTGTTTTCCATGGAAATGCCTGAAGAAATATTTCTGACGTAAAAGCCAATTTCCTGCTTAATTCTCTGTGTTCTTACATGTTATGAGAAAAGATCTGAAATTCTAGGAAAGTATTTTTAACAGGGGGGAAATACTTTTCTTTTAATTAATTTTTTATAGCTGAGCCATTCCATTAGAAAAAGAGAAAGGATGTCCACAAAACCCCCATTCCATTATCTGTCTGCAGTATTCTCTGTGTTAAAATGAGTGCAGAATGCTCTGCATTGGCATGGTATTCTGGGTTAACTTGGATTTAATATAGATCCTTCTGTTGCAGGCAGACTTTTAAGCTAAGGACTGCAGCCCTGGACCTCATCCAACTTCTGCAGTTAATTATGGTTGTAGACAGTGTTCTAAATTTTGAATCTCAGCTGTATCTGTGCTGCTGCTGCTTCTTCAGTGTCTAAAAGAGGTTTGGTTATTAATGGATTCTATTGGCTAAGATTCTGTCCAGAAAGCCTGGAATTACATCCCTGACCTTAAGGATTGGTTTAAAGAAATGAAGAACTATTGGTCTGCTTCTTCAACATAGCATTGTGTGCTGCCTTTTCTCTGGGAAAGGATGGTTTTGTTTTCTCATCGTTTTATCTTTGCCATGTAAGACCAGGCCTGAGACTGTTAGCTTTCCCTAAGCTACTCTTCTTGTGCTGTTCATTTACTCTATTGCTCTATTGTCATGTTAATTAATGCTTTCTGGAAATTGTAATTTGAAAGGTTGTGATGATTTTGACCCGAGCTAGGCATAAAAATGAGCAAAACATACTTGGTATACATTTCTTGGCTTCTTTTCCCATTCTGTTACCAAATTCTGAAGGATAGTTCTTAAAATGTCAGCTGCTGTAGGAGCTGTCTTCTCTTTCTGTATTCTCACATTTAGGCACACCATATTTTTTTTTTTTATCATGCTAGACCATGGGATGTTCTTAGCTGTCCCTCTCAGCCTTTGAGGTGCTTTCATTCCTGATGAGAGTCTTGGTTTGATAAGTCATACCCTAAGCATTTAATATCGAGTTATGCTCTAAAATTGGCATGACTGAGAAGCTGTGGGAACTGGGGTTGTTTAGCCTGCAGAAGAGGAGGCTCAGGGGTGATCTCATTGCTCTCTACAACTACCTGAAGGGAGACTGTAGCCAGATGGGGATTGGCCTCTTCTCCCAGGCAAGCAGCAACAGAACAAGGGAACAGAGTCTCAAGTTGTGCCAGGGGAGTTACAGGCTGGATGTTAGGAGGAAGTTGTTGGCAGAGAGAGTGATTGGCGTTGGAATGGGATGCCCAGGAGGTGGAGGAGTCGACATTCCTGGAGGTGTTGAAGCAAAGCCTGGATGAGGCACTTAGTGCCATGGTCTGGTTGATTGGACAGGGCTGGGTGCTAGGTTGAACTGGATGAGCTTGGAGGTCTCTTCAACCTGATTGATTCTGTGATTCTATGATATAAAGATAGCATAACATTCTATAATATCTATAATATTACAAGGAGAGACTGAGGGAGCTGGGGCCCTTCATCTTAGAGAAGAGGAGACTGAGAGGTGACCTCATTCATGTTTCTAAAGATGTAAAGGGGGAGTGCCAAGAGGCTGGAGGCAGGCTCTGCTGGGTGATGCCCAATGACAGGACAAGGGGCAGTACTTGGAAACTGAACCATAGGAAGTCCTCATGTAAACATATGAGAAATTTCTTCACAGTGAGTGTGACAGAACACTGGAACAGGCTGCCCAGGGGGGCTGTGGAGTATCCCTCTCTGGAGATATTCAAAGCCTGCCTGGACATGTTGCTGTGTGATCTGGTCTAGGTGATCCTGCTCTGGCAGGTGCGGTTGGACTGGATGAGCTTTTGAGCTCCCTTCCAGCCCCTAACATTGTGTGATTCTGTGATTTAACACTGCATTAATGTGTCCACTAACTTCTACAGTGAAGTTTTATATAAAGGAATATTTATTATGAAGAAATAATTAAAAGAAATGTAAAAAATCATAAAAGAAGTCCTAGAAAATAGTGATAGGAGGAAACATGAGATGTCACCAGCCTGCCTTCTTAATTGCATCTGATACAGAAAATGCAAAGTTTAAGAACCATGTCTCTCAAAAGAACTGTTAGAAACTTTTAACCACTAAAATGTAAAATACTTTACTATTCCACCTGCACTGCAATATTCTACCTGTTAAATATTAATGTATGGAAGAGTTTTGCTGTACTCAGTACTTACTAATTGTGCCCAATTACCTTTGTGCCTTGCTCATACCAGTGAAGGACTCTTGTTTCCAGCTGAGACAAAGGATCTTGCCTTTCAGGTTGGACTTGGAAATTTTCACCCTAAGTGACATGTCTTCTAGTTTCTACTGCTCTTTAGCGTGTAATTAGTAGTAGTTTCAGTTGTTGTTCTCTGAGGTTATGCTAGAGACAAGTTTTTATGGAGAAATGCCATAAGCATTTGAAAAAGAACCTAAAGTGCCAACAGATGACTATGGAGCAAACCAAGAATAGCCATTTTCCTCTCAAATATCCTCCAACACTAAGACTGCTGTAATTTTCAGTTCAGGATTCTAATTAAATCAATTAAAATTAATTGTTAGCTGATAATAGGAGAATGGGAGCTGTAATCACAGCAGGGAAGCAAAACTCAGGAAGATTAGTTACAAGGCAAATGGGTCACAATAAGCCATTACATTTTGTGTGAAAGGAAAAGATCCTAGAAGTGACTAAATATACCTGATGGAGCTTGGTGGCCAAGTGTTTGGACTTTGTGTTTCTTTTATATATCTGAAACAAGTGTGTGCATTGATGGAGTTGGTGTTGTGTAGGCATGTAGGATGTAGAGAAGGATGAAGATAAAAGGTGACCTTTCAAGGCACAAGGGGCTGGTTTTAATGCCAACTATACTTGGTCGACGATGCCAACTATGTAAACAGCAGGTATCCTGGGGTGAAGAATGTGTTCTGATCATAGAAAATACCACTGTCCATGCCTAGTAACTGATTATTTCATGTACTCTGAAGTACATAGTGCCCAATGACAGAGAAAAGTGCAGATAAATACCATATTACAAGGTGGTGTAGTTTCCTTTCAGTCAGGAACATTACTGAAACCATTGAGGTTAAAGTTTTTGAAGCAAAGTTTATAGAATCCTCTCTGAGCTATTTAAGCAGAAAATCATTCTGCTGACATCTTGGTCCTTTCTTGTTCCTCTGGGCTCTCATACTTTGTTCCACTTTTATCTTCTTAATGCTGCTGTCTTTGTCTGCATTTCCCACTTAGTTTGTTCCTTTTGATTTGCCTCTTGCATCTTTAGCAGAGCTCTCTTCTTATGTACTAAGTTTTCACCTAAATCTCCTTGAAAACTTGCAGCTTTTGGGCTTAAGCTAAGCTCCTGAGTTGACTGGACTGAGGAAAAGAACCTCAAGTGCATAAGCTAGAAATTGCTTGGAGGACAAAGGCTGCTGCTATCCAGGAGCTGTCCAGCTGGAAAAAAATACACAAACCTAAACAAATTCATAAAGCAGCATCCTTGGAGGAAATTCAGATTGCAAGGTAGGAGGCGAGTAAGGAAGCAGCACTGTAACAAGACAGTGAGCTGGGAGGAAATGATTCCCAGGATTAACAAGCTGCAGAATTTATGCTTGCTGAGCTGTTAAAAAACAGTGCAAGAGGAAAATAAGCTAGCAACAGTTGCAGAGCAAGAGAAATGAGAAAATGAGAGGTGCAGGCAAATAGGATGGTTAAACCAAAACTATTCTGGAGTGGGAACAGTTGGAATTAATAATTTGTGTTCCCTCTGATTTGAAAATTGCAATGATGCAATAAAGAAAAACTATGAGTTTGGTATCTTTGGAAAAGTCACTAAAACATTGCAGTAGCTAATGGGCCAAACCTCACATCAGCACAGAATATCAGGGATTGGAAAGGACCTGGAAGCATCCTCTAGTCCAGCCTCTTTGCCAAAGCAGGATCACCTAGAGTAGGTCACACAGGGAGGCATCCAGGTGGCTTTGAATGTCTCCAGATAAGGAGATTCCAACCACTCTGGACAGCCTGTTCCAGAGTCCTCTCACCAATCTACTTCATAGATTCATGGAATGGATTAGGTGGGAAGTGACCTTAAAGGTCATCTAGTTCCAACCCACCCTGCCATGGACAAGGATGCCTTCTGCTAGACCAGGGTGCTCAAGGGCTCATCCAGCCTGGCCTTGAACACCTCCAGGGAGGGGGCATCCACAGAACTTCTTGGGCAACCAGTTCCAGTGTCTCATCACCCCCACTGTAAGTACAGTTGTTAGTACCACTCCTACAGTAGTCTGTCCATATCTTGGACAGTGCTGAAAAGATGAGATAGTCTCTGAGACCCAATTTAAATACCTGCTTCGAGCCACAGATTCTGAAGTTCTGCAACATTAAACAAAATTCAGGAGTACCATAACAAAGGAAATTGCAAGACTGAAAGCAGAAATTAATTTGAAGCATAAGATAAAAGAAAGTTAAAAACAAAATGAAACTCCATCTACACCTAAAAATTAGTCAGGATTGGATAAAGGTAAGGATGGTAGAGGAAACATCCAAGCCTGATTTAAGTAGTATTATTGCACACTCCATCTACACCTAAACATTAGTCAGGATTGGATAAAGGAAGGTTTGTAGAGAATATATCCAAGCCTGATTTAAGTAGAATTATTTCAAACTCTGTCTACACCTAAAAATTAGTCAGAATTAGATAGAGGTAAGGTTGGTAGAGAATACATCCAAGCCTGATTTAAGTAGAATTGTTGCAAATTCCATCTACACCTAAAAATTAGTCAGAATTAGATAGAGGTAAGGTTTGTACAGAATACATCTAAGCCTGGTTTAAGCAGAATTATTGCAGTTTACACTGACAAAAACCTTCTGTGACTCTTTCCGCTCATCACAGTCTCTGCAAAAAAATAATTGTGGTGTCTAAATTAAAGTCATTAATCAAAGATTAATTATGTATCATCAGATAGTCTGCTGCTACAAGTATATGAGTTTTCTGTTCAGCACGAGTTCTTGCCAAAACACCTTTTCCTTCCTATATTACAATGTGTGGTTTGCTGATAGAGAATTGCTACAATTTAAATGCTTTTTATTTTACCTCCTAGTCAAATGGTTTTAATAGATCATAGAATCAACCAGGTTGGAAGAGACCTCCAAGATCATCCAGTCCAACCTAGCACCCAGCCCTAACCAATCAACCAGACCATGGCACTAAGTGCCTCATCCAGTCTTTTCTTGAAGACCCCCAGGGACGGTGCCTCCACCACCTCCCTGGGCAGCCCATTCCAATGGGAAATCACTCTCTCTGTGAAGAACTTCTTCCTAACATCCAGCCTATACCTACCCTGGCACAACTTGAGACTGTGTCCCCTTGTTCTATTGCTGGTTGCCTGGGAGAAGAGGCCACCCCCCACCTGGCTACAATGCCCCTTCAGGTAGTTGTAGACAGTAATAAGATCACCCCTGAGCCTCCTCTTCTCCAGGCTAAACAGGCCCAGCTCCCTCAACCTCTCCTCATAGGATTTGTGCTCCAGGCCTCTCACCAGCTTTGTTGCCCTTCTCTGGACATGTTCCAGCACCTCAACATCTTTCTTGAATTGAGGGGCCCAGAACTGGACACAAGATGAGCCATCTCATACATATAGAAGTGTGAGGATTAGAATATAGACTAGAATTTTTTTACCAGTTTTGCTTGTTTTGTTTTGTTTTGTTTTTTTTTAACTATTTATTTATTTTATTTATTAAGATACTGGTGGACAAAAAGGCACAATCTATATTTGAAAGTTTGGATATTATAGTGTGTTTAATTCAGTATAATTTTCCTTCTGTTTCCCTATTCTACTGTCTTGAGTCCTTGCAGGTGAGTGGAAAAAAATCATGCATTAAATGTCTCAAATGTGCTACTTTTTACTAGTTATGGATGCTTCTGCAAGAAAAATGACACCAAGCTATGAGCACGTGTGGATCTGTTGGAGGGTAGGAGGAAGTTCTTCCCAGAGAGAGACATTGGCATTGGAATGGGCTGCCCAGGGAGGTGGCGGAGTTGCCGTCCCTGGAGGTGTTCAAGAAGCAACTGTACGGGGCACTTAGTGCCATAGTTTAGTTGATTAGAAGGTGTTAGGTGATAGGTTGGACTCCATCTTGAAGGTCTTTTCCAACCTGATTAATTCTGATTCTGTGATCTGTGTCATATGCTCTTGTATGTTGTATTTACAAATCTAATAGTCAGTGTCTATGCAGATGTGCCTGTGAAAGAATGTTCCACATTCTTTATGTGAATCATGGAATAGAATCATAGAATCAACGAGGTTGGAAGAGACCTCCAAGAGCATCCAGTTCAACCTAGCACCCAGCCCTGTCCAGTCAACTAGACCATGGCAGCAAGTGCCTCATCCAGGCTTTTCTTGAACACCTCCAGACATGGCAGCTCCGCCACCTCCCTGGGCAGCCCATTCCAATGCCAATGTCTCTCTCTGGGAAGAACTTCCTCCTAGCATCCAGCCTGTACCTCCTCTGGCACAAACTGATGTGGCAAACATGATGAAGATTATATGTGTCTCTGAGTGTATTTTCCTTGTAGTATTAAGTGATGTTCCATTTTCTGTTTTTCCAGTAGAGCAGCCTGTTTCTTTTGGAATTAGCGTATCAGCACTATTAAAGTGCTGCTATTGAATAGCATTAAGAATGCATTATTGTATCTATTATCCTTATAATCTTCACTTAGAGTCTCAGTCGTGTACTGTAAAATAATTGGCATTCAGTTTCCTCATGTTTAGCCTCTGCTGCAAGAAGAATTTCCTATCTCCTTTTAGGATATTTTTGTCAGTGAGAACTACGTTATTTTAATTGGCACACTAGATTTTGGGTTGGGATCTAAATATTATTCCTTCAAGTTATACAGCACTGAAGTACTTCACATGCTACTTCAAAAAGAACCTTTTATCTCATATTCTCTTGGAGAGATATCCTGCAGTTGACAAGAGAACAACTTATTGGGCTGCTTCCTAGGGCAACATGACACCATGTACACTATAGAAGCTGAAACGTGCTCAGGCTTCAAGCACAATCATTTTGTGGATTCAGTTTCTTTTCAGTGTGCTTGAGGCTGAAATTTCACCAAAATGTAGCCGAGAGCTGCTGGAGTTCATCACTGTTGCTACTCAGTGGTGCTTTTTCAATACTCCTTTATTTTGAAGTGCATTCCAAATTTGATGATGGAGAACATCCATAAGTGTGTACATGCACATCAAGAATGAATTTTCTTGTACCTACCTTCTCTACCTTATGTATTTGTTTTGTGTTCATTTAAATGGCCTCAGCCTGCACCAGGGGAGGTTTTGGTTGGATATTAGAAGAAATTTCTTCTCTGCGAGAGAAACGGATTCCAAAGGGAGGTGATTGAAAGATAAGAGATGTGGTACTGAGGGCCATGGTTTAGCACCAGAGTTGGTAGAGAATGGTTGAACTCTATGATCTTAAAGATCTTTTCCAGACAGAATGGTTCTGTGATTCTAGGATTCTCTTCTGAAGTGTCTTACACCAGTCAGTACTGAACATTGTACTCACCTAAGGCAGCAAGTTCTCTCTCTAGTTTCCTAACTGTTCCTCAGGTACCCAGTGATAGAGGTCTGTGGAAAGGAAGCTTACCTAGGAAGAAAGGAGCTTAAAAAAGACTCTTGAAACCTCTGCTGTGATCTTCATGCCTTCTATTTCTTGAGTCATTTCACAGTGGTTGTGAATGCTTCTGACTGCGCTGTTGGGCTAAGGGAATGCATCAGACAGCTTTCTCTCACAATATATGGAAAGCTAACATTCAAACAAAAATTCTTCCTGACAAAAGCTGTGGCTTGTGTCAGGAGTGAAAATTAAATGCAAGATGGATGATTCAATCCAAAACGGCACTTAAGCCTTCAGGACACACAGCAGTGGGCTTTTTTTATCATGCAATCCATAATTAAAAGCCAGACAATATCTCTATGTTCCAGCAGAGCAATGAAAACACTAAATAAGTGGTTTGAAAGCAAGTGTTAAGTTTGGTTTTAGATGACAGGGGTGTTTTTTTTGTAAGATTGGAAGGTGTCCAGAGAAGGGCAACAAAGCTGGTGAGAGGCCTGGAACACAAATCCTGTGAGGAGAGGCTGAGGGAGCTGGGGGTGTGCAGCCTGCAGAAGAGGAGGCTCAGGGCAGAGCTCATTGCTGGCTGCAGCTCCCTGAAGGGAGGCTGTAGCCAGGTGGGGATGGGCTCTTCTGCCAGGCAAGCAGCAACAGAACAAGGGGACACAGTCACAAGTTGTGGCAGGGCAGGTATAGGCTGGATGTTAGAAGGAAGCTGTTGGCAGAGAGAGAGATTGGCACTGGAATGGGCTGCCCAGGGAGGTGGTGGAGTTGTTGTCCCTGGAGGTGTTGAAGAAAAAGTCTGGATGGGACGCTAAGTGCCATGGTCTAGTTGATGGGACAGGGCGAGATGATAGGTTGTACTGGATGCTCTTGGAGGTCTCTTCCAACCTGGTTGATTCTATGATTCTAAGATTAAGGCAAAAGATGGAACATACAGGCCTTGATATCAGAATCCTACCCAGGCATCATGTTCATTCTTGATTTAATGAATTAGGAAAGTTGGGCAGCAGAGAAAGCACTGCCCTTGATATGAATCATAGAATCAAGCAGGTTGGAAGAGATCTCCAAGCTCATCCAGTCCAGCCTAGCACCCAGCCCTATCCAATCAACTAGACCATGGCACTAAGCACCTCATCCAGTCTTGAAGATGTAATGAGAAATAGTTAAGTGATGAGTTCAAAAGTTTCATTGATTTTGTTATATTAAAAACAAGTAAAATTAAGGAAAAAAACTCTGTGTCAAAGACCTCAAATGAGCATAAACCACATTTTATATGTTTTCTGAATGTATGATAACCAATAGGTAAGTGGAATCTGTACACTCTGCTTATTTGTGTTGCTCACTTTTCTTTTTCTTGTAAAATAAGATTGATTTTCATGCTTGTTCCAGTTTAACTGAATGCAATTTCAAGAGAAAAATCAGACAGGAATTGTTAGTCTCAGATAGTTCCAGCTTGATGCTGTTGAATACAGGGTTGAACCAAAGACTTAAAAATTCCTTATACCTAGGGGCATCTTATTACAAATAAAGTTTCTCTTTCATGTGAAAATAAGTATTAAATCTTTTAACTTTCTGTTAAAAAATTAAGCAGTTTCCAGAGAGAGGTTAGCAAAAAAAGAGGGGAAGGAATGCAACTGACATTAGCAGAAGCAGTTAGCCCATGGTAAGTTTGAGATATACACAGGACTTGTAGTTTTCATTTTGCCTTTCTGAAGAAACAGCCTTTTAAAAATCCCCTCCTAAACTCAAACAGTTCTGGTGCCTAATACTCTAATCACATCTCTATTTACATACAATCTCCATATGTAAGAACATTTATCAGAACAGCACACAAGCTGTTGAGGGATTTTTTTTGTCCTTGTTCAAAGTGTGCTGTGCCTAAATCAGGATGATTCTCAGCTTAATGTGAAAACTCTTAAGCTGGGCTTTTGGGCTCTACAGCCTTGAGCTCTAATACAGCTGTAAACCATCCACAAAGGCAACTGCAGGAACAGTTCTAGACTGAGGCAGTACCAGGGATATGCAGCAGTGTTTTCCCACTATCAGAGTCATTCTATATACTCATTTCAAAGGAATCTCAATCTTTAGGCTTAGGTTTATTAGGAAATCCTAATGTTAAGTCTTATGTAAGATCATAAGACTGCCTCACCTGAGATGATCAACAGTTAAAGTGCTAAAGAGTTATTAACACTTACTGGAACTGAGTGCTAACCTGTTTGTACAAGAAATACTAGATATATTACCTTTCCAATTCTCCAACACAACAATAGTCTCAATTTTGAATATCACACAGAATGAGGTAAGCAAAGTGTTGTTCACAAGGCTGATGTTAGACTTGGTACGTTATTGGACACAGGAATCTTTTCTTTCACTAGAAAGGAGAGAAAGAAATGTGAAAGTGAGGTCATTTTAACCATTCCTTTACCTGTCTCTGTGTGTTGTTTAACTAGTGTTTATTTCTTTGCATGGGTGAGAGGCCATAATCATTAGAAAGAGAAAATACATTTTCCTTTGTCATTGTAGCAGTGTGGAGGCAAGCATAAAGGATGTTAGGAAGCATTTCTGCGTGGAAAGGGCAATCAGACAATGTCCAGGGAGATGGTGGAGCTGCCATCCATGGAGGTCTTTAAGGAAAGATTGGCTGTGCCACTTAGTGACATGGTCTAGTCAGTGTGGTGGTATTAGATCATAGACTGGACATGATGATCTCAGAGGTCTATTCCAGCCTCAGTAATTCTGTGATTCTGTGGAAGTGTGGGTGGCATGATAAGGGTAACGGGGCTAAGCTGCACCTGTGTTTCCCAGGTCTTTCTTTGGGCTGTGTTTGCAGAAACGATTGGCACTTCCTTCTGCCCCACTGTAGGCAGTAGTAAGAGTGACTCCTGGGGATTTCAGAGATATAAATGTTCCACAGCTAAAACTGTCTATCCTGGTTTTACTGGGGTATAATCCTACACAGATGAGGTCTGTTGGCAATTTTCAGTAAACCAGGAGTTCAAGCTGGGAGGGACAACAACCAGAACAGCTGAGCTGAGCTACAGGTGTATCCCATAAACATCACATTAATTACAAAAGGACAAGTTTGCTGTGCGTGTGGATTCCTGCTTCAGCCTGTGCCTTTCCTTCCTTTCATCCCTGGGGACTGACTTTGCAGATGATGATGACTGTTTCTAAGCAACTTGGGACGTTCATCAGTTCTACTTCTGAACAGGTATGTAAAACAATGTGATGCCAGCAGCAGTGCTGTTAGAGTGAAAAAGAAAACAACAGTAGCATTAGCACTTAGGCAAAGGCAAAGATGTTCAGGGACAGTCTCCTCCGCACTGACTATTCAGATTCAACCCCTTTGTCTGTGAGCTGTTAGCTGGCTAGCTGCCCCTTCCTGCCATGTGCTGTTTAGAGGGAGAGCATCCATTGTTTGATGGAATGAAAGCACTTCCACTATGTTCTACGTGTTTCCCAGCCGAGAGGAAGCAGTCCTTGGAAGGAGTAGGAGCGAACATGAAAGGACATTGTGGAGAGGTTGGTACTGATCTCTTCTTACAGGTAATTAATGATAGAACAAGAGAGAATAGCCTCAAGCTGCGACTGAGTAGGTTTAGACTGGACATGAGGAAAAAAATTGTCATGGAAAGAGTGGTCAGGCATTGGAATGGGCTGCCTAGGGAGGTGGCTGAGTCACCAACCCTGGGTGTGTTTAAATGTCATTTGGATATGATGCCTGGGAATATGGTTAGGGGGAACCTTGTAGGGTTATAGTGACTTGGTGATCTTGAGAATCTTTTCCAACCTGAATATTTCTGTGAGTCTGTGATGAGTCTGTGAGTCTTTGTACATACAAGAGAAGGGAAAGCTCTGAAAGTGTCTAATTCTGTGAGAGTCAGGATCCAGGAAAATGCCTTGGCCCTAAGAGGTTAAAAAGGGGATGAACTTGCCAGCTGTTCTAGGAGATATAGAGTGACCAGAAGAACTGATCACTTGGTATTCTGAAGGAATTACATTGCTGTAGAGAAGAGAACATTGTCCTTGTTTGTGTGGGACAGAAATGCTTTCAGAAACAGCAGGTGATATTTTTCTACGCCTGGTAAATAGGATTCTGGCAGTTGGTGACAGAGAACTGGGGCAGAGGTTTACGAACATTGATGACTTCTTGTGGGAGTGATATTTGGGCTATGTTTTTCATCCTGGATGTTTCACTGAAAAAAATGTGTCCTTGTTGTGATGATTCTGAGGTAGGAAAGTTCGTCTGGATGGTATTTTGTTTTGAGGAGAAAAAGGAGAACAGGAGGACTGGTGACCCTAACCATCTTCAGAAAGAAGCAGAACCTGCAGAAGAACTTGATAAAGAGACCAGGCTTCTTAAACCCCCCCATGAAGCAAGCAGGCTTTCTTTTATTGTCTGTTGTTGTCCTTTCCTTCAAAATAGAGACACAAGAGATGGAAGTGAAAATAAGGATGGGTTAAATGGCACTATCAGTTTGTGACTGGCTTTTCCATACTACATAGTCCTGATTTACTGTCTCTATCGGAGATACTTATTAAACAACAAATTAATTCACCCCTTTGAGCTAAATCAGCTGCCAGAGATGAAGATGTTACACTTTGCATCTAGAAAGACAATCCAAACCATCCATAAATTAGAACAGCGTTTCCTGAACTCTTAATGCTTTTCTCCTCTGTGTAATTCCTCACCACATAACATGGAAATTTTCTGCTTACTCCTTTGACCACATCCTCATTAAGGTCTTTCTTTTACTGTACCTGAAGGAGAGGCAAATGAGACGGACTTCTCAGTCCCTAAATCTTTATTTTCCTCTCCTTTCCTTTGATGTGGGGGATGTTTAAATTCCGGTGACACTAAGATGGGAGAAGTGTAGTGTCATGTGCAGACAGCCCTATGTATTGCCTGGGTGTATATATTGTTTCCAGTGACTCTTGCCCTCGTGTGATGGGTTGGTGTACATGACAGCCTGTGGAGATTTCACATGTCAGCAAGACACCCAAGTGCAGAGTGCGGCAAATCACCCTTCATTGTTCATCAACCATCTTGTAGTTCATCTCTACAGTAACTGACAGCTGTGGTGTTCTTACTGCAGCCCAGCCTCACAAACCCCCCAAACTAGCTAGACCTCCTCTCCGCAGAAGCTGCTTTGTCAGAGAAGAGCATTCTCTCTTACAGCCTTTGTTTGTGCTTTAATAATAGCCTGGTAATGACCTTTTCTTGTACTTACATCTGCAAATCCCTTGACCTTTGCTCTAGCCTGGAGATTGTTTTTCAGCATAGGCAGAAGTGCTCTTTGTTTTGCTAATGCATGCAGAGGACTACTACTACTACTAGTTCGTCTAAGCAATACTTAAGTAAAGCAGACTTCTTGGAAACAGTGGAACTTGTCATGGTATAGATAGCAGTGAAGACTTTGTTATGCTGATTTACCACTTACTTATCTGCAGGATTTTTGTTGCATAAAATTTCTGTGGACTTCATACTAAAAACAATCCCCAAATTGCTGTGCCTTCCCTTTTGAGGGCTTGTACATGACAGAAATTGTGTAGAGCTTCTTAGCCTGCCTCCCAAGTATTGAGGACAGTAGTCTTTGTGGTTCAGGTTTTGTTCCTTCTGCTCTCTGAAATCCTGAATGTTGGTTTATTCACTTTGTTGCCTTTCCATCTGTTATGTTGTAGTACAGACAGTGGCAGCTGGACCCAAAGAGTTGTGGTGAATAGAGTTAAATCCAGTTGGTGGCCAGTCACAAGTGGTTTCAGTTTTGGATTCTTATTCTTTGCCAGTGTCCTGGTTTTGTGCTTTGACCAGCATAGGAGTTGTATCAGGTAGGTTAGAGTGTATTATACGCATGTTACCAGTACATTATTGGCACCTGTGGCTTTGCTATTGCAGCACTTTTCTGGAGGCAGGCTTTAATTATTTAGAAGGATGAAAAAAATAATTGCCTATGAGGGAGATCACAAATAAGAGGCCTTTTAAGCAATTCCTGAAACTTGGCCATACCAGTCACACAGTACAACTTTACCTTATGGCCAACTTCATTGAAGCCTGCAGAGAGGAATGGAATAAGAGGATGGCCATTTGCCCTTTATGCACTAAAAGGAGAACATCCTTGAAGAGTCTGAAATTCACTTTTAGCTACCTCTGACCTAATGTACCCTCTCTATCATAAAATTCTCTGTCAGCCCCAGGTATGTGCATGTCTCCAAATGGTTCTTCGTGAGCTGTCCATGCACACTGAACTTTTTACCCCACACAGCCTTTCTAAAAAACTTTTTTGAGGTCTTAACATTGCAAGTGAAAAATATATCTTGCCATCAGTAGTTGAAGGTTTCCAACTGTGCCTACCACAGGCACTTGCCTGACTTTTAAAGACTACAACTTGCAAGGTTCAGTGAAACTTTCCCTATTTGCAGAACTTCAAAACAAGTTGCACTTTCCCACTTACAGGCTCAAAAACACAACAGAAGATTTACAGCCTAAATTGCTACTTTCCAAAGGTTCCATTTAATACTAATAATGTCATTCTAAAGCCTGTCCAACCTAGCTAAAGAAAAGCTACTGACCTCATGCTGCTGTGATCATAGTGAGATGTTTGCACATTTTCCCAAGTCCCTGTTTTGTTCTGTTTCCACAGTGCAATTTTTTTCCAGTCCTCAATTCTTTCTAACAAAAAGAATGATGATTTGCTGTAGAAGTAATAAATTACACAGCAGAAAATAATGCTCTGCAGTCATGTTAAAGAGTGAGTCTGACCATGTATGCCCTCTCTGTCCCACAAGCTGGAATGGTGCAACCTGTACAGGTAAGAGTTGGCTTCCTTGCTGGAAATTTAGCACAGTCTATTTAAATGGATTTAATTTATGATTATACAAAAGCTTAGGTGGCAGAGCTTCATAGTGTGTTTGTCATCTTAAGCTTTACCACAGTTTCTTGAAACTCTTTGCTTAATATGTTTACCAAGAGCTTCTTCCCCTGCCACAAGTGAAACTAGATAAGTCTTTTATTTGAAACGTGGACCAAAAGTAGTCAGTTCTATTTGTGCAGTCCTCAACACCCATTGCTTCTCACAAGCTGTAGGAAAGGCTGCTACATCAGCAGGCACAAGGCTCAATGACTGCTTGAGATGCTTTGTACAGCTGCATGTGAGAAATGGGCAGTTGGGGCACCTTCACTCTGTTGGGAAACTGAGTGGCAATATTCCTTGGAAGGAATTTCCTGAGGGAAATGAAAAGGGATCTCATGGTTTTGTTGTTGTTCTAGTTTTGCTTTGGTTGGTTGGTTTGGGTTTTTCAATTATGGAATGTAATCTTGCATACAGGTGTTAGAAGGAAGTTCTTTACAGTGAGGGTGGTGAGACACTGGAATGGGTTGCCCAGGAAGGTTGTGGCTGCTTCCTCCTTGGAGGTGTTTAAGGCCAGATTGAATGAGGCCTTGAGTAACCTGCTCTAGGGGGAGGTGTCCCTGCCTATGGCGGGGTGTTGGAGCTGGATGATCCTTGAGGTCCCTTCCAACCTAGACCATTCTGTGATTCTATAATCTGTCTTGCAAAAGGCCAGTCATACAAAATACTCTCCACTGATAGAGGGTAAAAGTCTTAGTTTTTGAGGTAAGACAGCAACAAAGCTGACAACCAGTTCCCAGACATAATGTGTGCTTACACCTGCCATATGTCTTAAGGATGGGAGCATTTACTTTGTGTAGTTGGCAGTAAAGTGGTTTAAAGGAAAACAATCAGCTTCTCCCATTTGTCCTTTCTGTAAGTTCTGCCTTTCTCTGAAGACTTTGTCTCCTTGCTCCTGTATCTTCATACTCAGGCCCCTTAGTCCTGCTCACTCTTCATCTTCACGGGGCTGAAAGTCAAATGTCCCCATAGCAGTAAAAGAGACTGAGAAATGCATCACTGGATGCAAAACCTTTCAGAGGGTGTTGTAAGAGGGGAAAAAAAAATAGTGAGACAACCTTGCTGTGTGAAAAGAAATCTTGATCTAAGGAGTTAGTCTAATTCCAGTCATGGAGATATCAGGTCACACCACCCCTCCTGGAGACTACTGCCTGCATCTGCTGAGACACCAGAATGACCTGCTAAGGTTGGCAGTAGTGATTCCTCAAGGAAAAAGGAGGGCAGAGCTGCAGTTTCTCCTTGAAAGGCTCTTCAGTTGGCTGGCCTGTACATGTGAGCCATCTGCTTGCCTATGGCCGTGGTCTGTACCTACTGCACAGCTGTGGAGCAAGGCAGAAGGGCAGGGAGGTCACCCCAGGTACAAGGTAGGTGTGAGGACAGCCGCAGGTAGCTAGCAAAGACAAAATCAAGCTTGGAGCTGTCTGGTAAGGGGATGAGGAGGGATTTGATTCTTTTAATATAGCTAGAAATGGGTTTCCAAAGAGTGACTTGGGTTTTAGACTGTAAGCTGTGAGGTGCTGAACTGGGCTGAGTTATGGAAAGGCTGATGTTACTGAGAGACTCCTCTGCAGAGATTTCATTGGTCCCTCTTTTAAAGAAATCCAAGTCTGTTAATAATGAAAATAGATATGTACATATATCGACCTACAAGTAGGAATATTTGATTTCTATTATCAGATGTTTCAAAGGTTTGATTCTATACTGGTCTTTAAAGTCTGATCATTTTTTGATGTGGGGTAAATTGTAAATATTCTCTAGAAATAAAGGAAACACTTAATCATTTTGAGAACCCAGATTTTTATCACCCTGATGATGTGTTTGTGAGTAGGCATAACATTCCAGAAGAAATAGTGACCTGGTTTATGTTACATGCTGCTGTAGATGTTTATGTTGCTATTTAATTGGATGGGAAGATAATGAGTCCTTGTGCATACACAATGTTTCTGTTGCAATCATTTGTAATTTGCATTAGAATAAGCTAGTAGAGAGGCAGGTAGGAAACCCTGGAAATATTGACACTTCTTTCACTTGAAAAGTTTTCAACCAAGCAGAGTATTTACAGTTAATTAACAGCTTTAGTAACAGGATCAGTCAATACCTCCAAAGAGATTGTAATTGTAGAGTAAATATCTTCTTGAATCCAGCGTGATGGACTGACTTTTATTTTCTCACAAGGCTTTTTTAAACTAAATTGTTTTAAGAAAAATAATTTATGAAGGCTAATTAACAGATCATAGAATCATAGATCAGTTTGGCTTGGAAGGAACCTCCAGAGGTCATCTAGTCCAACCCTGCTGCAGTGAGCCAATACCTTCTACACTACATCGTGTTGCTTAGAACCTTGTTGAGCCTGACCTTGAATATCTCCAGGGATGGGGCTTCAGCTACCTCCCTGGGCAAGCTGTGTCAGTGTTCCACCACCATCACAGATACCATCATTTACAGAGGGCTTAACCTATATTAACTGTATCATTTGAACTGATCAAAAGAGCTTTCTTCTGATAGTGAAGGTACTTCAGAGAGTGCAAACTCTTTGAGACTGCCCAGGTTAAAGGTAACCTTTGTGTAATGTCAGCTTTGGGATAACTCACATGTAAAAGAGAAATCCACAGAGTAAGATGGTGAATGAGATTTCTGTAGTCAACTGTGTAATGTGTTGAGAATTGTTCAGTTTTCCCTGTTTTGTGCCCTACAATTTTGTCACTTTCAAAGTTAATTCTGGAGGGACTAGGAACTGTTTTGTGCTTTATCTAAAGTAAACCTAAGGTGACCGTGGAAAAAAATGCATATCAGCTGATGTTCTCTGGGGTCTGTGAGAGACAAACATCCACTTTCTGTGTGCTTACATTTTATAACAAGACTTCTAACCATGAAAAAAAAGTGATCAGTTAGACCAAACATGTTTTTTTCTGAGGTGAAACAATCTTCAAGTTGTATCAGGGCTATGCTGGGGTGGGATTCTTTTAGCTTGGACATTTTCTTTATGTTCTCATCTGGCTTTGCTGTGAGTCTTACTCTCTTTAAGTTGTTTGCTGGCTTTTTGTGGTGTTGAAACTGGCTTCAAGATATGGATGTGCCCAGTGTGTTGGGTATGACTACACGGCTTGGTATGTGCCATGCTTTAGGCAGGGAGGATGTGTGTAGAGACATCCAGATAGAGCTTTTCCTGTGGGTATAATCAGTTTCTATAACCCAGGGTAGACATATGGCTTGAATCATTGTTTAGTCAATTGCCATCACGAGTGCAGGGCTGCTGAAAGGTGGAAGACAGGCTTGTTTTCATAAATACAATATTTAAAGGCAAACAGCAGCATTTTTGTGGGAAATGAGACTATTGCAGACTGACATGCCTTCCCAATAAAATAAATGGAGTATCTCTTCCATATCTCTAGCTATCTATCTCTTCCTATCTCTGTCTACAGGTGTATATAAGATAAAAAATTAAATCCTACCTGTAGGAAAACAAAATATATTTACATTCAGTCTGGAACTTGACAAGTTCTTATAAAAAAGGGTGAGAACTATCAGTACATATTTGTGATATTTGTTATCACCCATTTGGATTAATTTGTTTGGTTTAATTTAAATGTCTCCTTTTCCTTCTACATTTTCTGGTTTCCATGGATCCTGGTTATTTTCTCCTTTGTGAAGGAGAATGGCAGTGTAGTAAAGGGTCATCTACTTTTGGCTGTGCTCGTTAGTTGGAAGCTTTCTTGGAAATATGTTAATCAAAGACCTGAAGATGCTGGAGTGAAGCTGATGCTTTCCTCCTGGTTGTGTGTTGTCATGTATTAGCCTTCTGGATATTCATCTTGATTGTACATGAGCAAAGTGTAGGATTGAATTTTTGTTGGTAGTGTATGTCTATCATCTAAGTGACAGGAGAGCTTTCTGTGGTTATTAACACTAGGGACTACTCTTCCAGAGGGGTTTATCTACATAGCATGATACTGCTGTAATTCTGAAGCATGGAATTAAAGACTTTTTCTGCTACAGGTGGAAAAAAAACATTATGAAATGCTGATGAAATAAAGCATTTCACTCCTTCTCTGCTTCTGGATTGCATCTGTGCTCAATAGTCTGCTGTTTGCATTTACTTATTGTCAGCAGGGCATAATTACTCTATTGGCAGGGTTTATCTGAGAATCTTTCCAAACTTCCTCTCTAGGGTGGTTTGACATCCTCTATTGAATTAACAGGTATAAATGAAGAAACAGTAGGCCACCATGAAAACTGTTTCATTTTTGATCATCCTCATTTATCCAAAATAGTCACTAGACCAATGCTGAAGAGCAGACATCACTTCCATCTCACGGCTGCCTACGTGATGTGGGCACCCTATGGAGCTGGGCTCTTATGAAATGGAGAGGAGCAGCCAGGCGAGGGTGGTTAAGCCTACCCCATTCACAGACTAATTGTATTCTTTGTGGGACGCCTTGGATTCTTTCCAGATGATTAAACCCACAGCTGGGTATTGTTGTAGAAATCTCTATATTTTCAGGAGAAATAAGATTTTTTTTCCCCTTAAAGTATATTCTCAACACTGCTGGTACTGATGATCTCGAGATGCAGCACTGCTGATGCAGTAGTTTAACTGACTTCCTAAGTCAGAAACGTCTTAGCAGGCAAGCAGTGATGTGCCACATTCAGTGTCTGGTCTGAGGTCTCAGCTGTGTACATCACAGATGTCAGTATGTGCCAGTGATGAGATCCTTCTGTGTTTTGAAAGATTTTTTAACATAGGAGTGAATTTTTGTTAATGCTTTCTTCTTTCTAATGTTTCTCTATTACTTGTGTCCTACAGTATTTAGACCTCTCTTTATCTCCCTTACTGGTATGCAATTGTCACAACAAATGAAAACTGCCTTGAGTTTCACATACTGATGGGTTTTACCCTAAAAATTATGCTTAAGGCTGCCTGTTCTTCAGTTGATTGCATCAGAAAATATTTTCTCACGCTAGCTGTTTTTTATCCTTTATCACTCTGATTACTATATATTCCTTTTACCATTTTTAACTTATCTCTGTTGTTTTAAAGTCTTCCTACAAGCTCCTTGTAGTGAAAACAAAGCTAAGACTTTCCAAGCTTAACTGCAATCTATTGCATCTATACAAAAACTCATTCTCTCCAAGTAAATCAAGTTTCAAGCTTGGTTTGAGATCTCCCAACTTAGGAGTAGGTATGATCTGTTTTTTTTTTTTTTTCTACCAAGAAACGAGGTTATGGTTTGGAAATGACAGAAACTTAACTATAGAAAGTTTGCTTTGTGTTAGTAAGGGAATGAGAGTTTCGGACAATACAAAGTAGACTTAGTAGCTGAGCCTTAAGAAGCTGTCTGTCTAGATAGTATTACCCCAACAGGTTGGTGTCATTTGAGAACTATAGTCAGAGTACTGGGAGTGATCCTAGTGCCTGGATTTGAAAGGCTCATGGGTATGAGCTCAGAGTATTTACTCATCCTGGTTAAAACAGGGTTGCCTGAGTGCAGAACTTGAACAAATGTTTAGGCACTGACAGTGCTGCCTGGGCAGAAAGTTGGGCATCCTCTGCCTGCTTCTTCCAGCTCAGGTTGGAGTTTGCTGAAGATTATTTTAAACTTTGCTTCAAATGTAAACATTTAGATCTTAATATGCATTTGTATTGAATAAAAAACTGAACAAGGCTCTTCTGAGCCTATATCCTATTCCCAGTGGCATCCTGGACTGGTTAAGGAATAATGTGGCCAGCAGGACAAGGGAGGGTTATTCTGCCCCTCTGCTCAGCACTGATCAAGCCACACCTTGAGTACTGTGTCCAGTTCTGGGCTCTTCAATTAAAGAGAGATGTTGAGATACTGGAACAGGTCCAGAGTAGGGCGACAAAGCTGGTGAGGGGCCTGGAGCACAGCCCTGTGAGGAGAGGCTGAGGGAGCTGGGGGTGTGCAGCCTGGAGGAGAGGAGGCTCAGGGCAGAGCTCATTGCTGCCTGCAGCTCCCTGAAGGGAGGCTGTAGGCAGGTGGGGTTGGTCTCTGCTGCCAGGCACACGGCAAAAGAACAAGGGGACACAGCCTCAAGCTGTGCCAGGGAAGTTCTAGGCTGGATGTTAGGAGGAAGTTGTTGGCAGAGAGAGTGATTGGCATTGGAATGGGCTGCCCAGGGAGGTGATGGAGTCGCCGTGTCTGGAGATGTTGAAGCAAAGCCTGGCTGGGGCACTTAGTGCCATGGTCTGGTTGATTGGCTAGGGCTGGGTGCTAGGTAGCACTGGATGCTCTTGGAGGTCTCTTCCAACCTGCTTAATTCTATGATTGTATGAAATACCCAGATAAACACAGCATATAGCTGAGAGCATATCCATATGATCTTTTGCCAGAGGACCCACTCTACCACTGGCAAGTCTGTTTCATACTCAGCAAGAGATGATGGTTTAGTCTAGTATTTGTCTTTACCTGTTTCTACAGAAAACACATTGAGCTTTTCATCTCCTTTATGTATTGCTCCTGAGCTGAAATTTCAGAAAAGAACCCTACAGACTGTATCAATACCAGAGACCTTTGCACCACTATCAAAATCCATGATTCATAGGTCTATACTGAAACCCATCTGGCTGTAAACATTAGAGCTGCTTCACCAATACCTGAACAACACAACTGAGCTGTGAATGGAGAGAAATTGGAGGCAAAACCAGCACTTGGCACCTGCTGGACCAGGTAAACAATTCAGTTATTTCTTCCACTGTGGAACAATATTTATCCACAATTTACTTAGGCATGCTTGGTTCCTTAGAGATTAATAGAGCTTCACTGTCAGCACCACAGTCCCTGTTTAAGACACTTTCTCACTCCAATCACCACTTTACTGGAAATGGATGGGCTGTTCATTTGATACAGATCACACTAACAAGGTGACAATAGCTGGCTTCTTTTTAGCATCCCTCAGAAATCCTGCTGTGCCACTCTTCTTCTTTTGTGTTGGGAAGCAGCAGTGTAGTGCGACCATTCTTTGTGAGCCATTTTTTATGCTTTTCTCCTTTTGAGCATTCACTGAATTTTGTTTCTGTGGTTAGACTTGGATTATAGATGATAGAAGGAAGAAAGATGGTCTTTGTCTCATCTAAAGGGGACATTATGCAGTGCATTGCCTGTTTCAAAAGATGCTTCTTCTCTGGCATATGAGAACAACAGTTCCCATTTTTGTCATCTCTAAGTCTGCTCTTAAAGGTGATTTACTTCATTGGGGATCTCCTGCGACATAAAATTTGGAACTGCTCAGCGATTCTTCTTTCCCTTTTACATGCAAAGAAGATCAAGCGAAGTAATACCTGCCTGGACAAAACAGCCCTTTCCTCTGACACACTTAAATGTTTCTGGATATAGATCCCTGTGGATCTTTTTTGTGTCCTTCGAATGCCTGCCCACAAGATTCTTGCAGCAAATCTGCATAGGCTCCTTCCCTGGGCTGCTGCTATGATACAAAGAAAAGATTTGTCTGCTAAGAAAAAGCTTCTGTACATGTATTAATAGTAATAATTCAGCTACAGAACTGAGATGTCCCTAATATTCAGCCTGCCAGAGAGAGAGAGCATTTCTCTTTATATCCTTGTACCTGCTGGGTGTTTTGGTTTTTAGTATATAGAAGTTCCTGATTCTAAAGCCAGAGCCAAAGCTTCCCATTGCATGGAGGCAAGAGGGCAATAATGCAGGTATCATTTGGAGCTGTACAGAAAACGATCAAGCCTTTTTGGGTTGTACTTAGTATTCCAGAATTAAGCTCTGCTAAGTATGTAAGAAGTGAAGACTGGCAGGATTTAGGTAGATGGAGTTGTGTCCCTAAGGTTTTTTATGGTCAGGCAGGTGGTGGGATTCAGTCCTATCTCTATTAAGCTCTTGTCATTCTTCCTGAGTCAGTGGCAAAATTGCTCTGAAACGAGAGAGTCATTTGAATGGGGGAGTTCTATTGAGTAAAGCAGATTAATATTAAACTGCCTGCAATTCAATTTGCTTTCAGACTAATGTTTTCCCTGAGGATATTTTCAACTTTAAGGACAATAAAATCATAAGCTTAGATTTGACAGCTTGAAAATTGCATGGAAGATAAGATGATTCCTTGTAGAGGAGTTTGTTTTTTCAACTAACAAATGACACCAGTTTGCCTGCAGGTTGCTATCTAGGTCTAGAAACTCAGGATTTGCCTTTCCTTTTACTAGCAGTATTTTGGTTTTCTTAACTCAGTGGCGTGAATTTGCTTCAACACCTGATGGGAGATGAAATGGGGGCACAACTTGCTTGCAAAAATCCTGTTCACCGTCCAACTTTTGACCATGGAACCTCAGATCCAGGCAGCTGCTCAAGAGAGTGACTGTGAAACAATGTCAGATTCTGTTTCTTCTTCATTTCCTTTTCTCACTCCTGCTCTCAATTCTTTGTGCTGCACTTAAAAAGGGAGACAGTAGGGAGAGATGGGCGAGTTCAGAGAATGAAATTTGTGTATGAGTGACAGAACAGCAAAGTAAGCTGGCAGTTGCCCCAGTGGGAGACACTTAACAGATACTGCTTCCAAGATCTTAGAGTGTTACTTGTCAACAAAATAATGACTCATTAATAAGTGAAGGATAGCTTGAAATGTCACTGATGAAAATTTTTGTACTGTAAGAGGGCTCATGAATTCCCAATTATTTTCCCAGATGGTCTGATAGTGCAGGTATTAGTAGAGTCTGTATGTAGGGGAGATGTGTTCTTGCTCTTACAGCTAGGAGCAAGATGTATGCCTACCCCTCTGTGGGGAGGCATAGCAGAGGCAGTTGGTCAGATTTCTGGTTACAGCACAAATCCAGTGAAGTCTGCATATCTGGACTACCCTGTCTGATTTTTCTGGTAGGCTTTCAGTGAGGAACATAAACATCTGTTTCCTCCTGCCACGAGAGTTTCTGTGCAGTTCTCTTGTGTGCAAACCGTGTGTGCTGGAGGGGTTCACACTGTGGATGTTTCATCCACGCTACGTCGAAAACAGTCTTAGTCTTTCAGTTTCCTTGGCTTTGTGGAACATGCCCACTTCAAAGCCCTTTCCTAATTCACATCTCTTTCTTGTTTTGCATCTCTCTCTGCACACCAGTACAGCCTCAGATCAGGCATCTGACTTCTGACTTCATTGATTTAGCTACATTTATGGGTAAAGAAACTACCCAAAAGTTTTTACTCTTAGGGAGTAGACAGAAACAGCTTTCTGCTTCAGCAACTGCTTATGCATATTTATTGAATAGCTTCTTTGAGGATGCTATGATGAGCTTGCTTATCAGGGAGAAGGACTTGAAGTAGTCTCAGATCTCAATCTCTGTGATTCCAATTAGGAATTTAATAAATGTTGAAACCTTTTTAAATCTTTCATTTATTCATAATGTAGCATGACAATAAACAGCTGATGACAGTGGAGAAATTCAACAGGAATCTACTGTCTAGTTTAATTTCTTAGCTTGCAGAGCTTGCATCTGTGACCATGACATGCTTAACTTGAGAGAACTCATTATTACTTCTATTGTGCTCTAGCAATTCTCATCCTTCACAGTCAGCGGTGGGCAAGTGGTTTAAAGAATTTCTGTGCTCAAGGGAAGGATAAACACTCTTTTATTGTTTCATGCCTGAATGGGACAGCCAGGTGGTCTAAAGCAGGAAAATAAAGATGGATTAGAGATAGATTTACCAGCATTTTATTTTGCCTCTTGTGGCTGTTTGAGCTGGATTTCTACCTCAAACATAAAAGTATTCAGAACAGAGAAGCTTAGAAGTAGAGGCTCTGAGTAGAGAGGTGAACATTCTAGGGATAGGCCATGTAATAGCAACAATGGGGAAGTTAATATAAATTCATTGGAGCATCAAGAGCTTTATGTCTGGAAGCACAGCTTGGACCTTCCCTTTGCTGCTTCTGCTGCACCCACTTCCATCTTCCCCCCGATGCTCTTTTAGCTGCTGCTGCTTTTGCTGCTTGGCTGCTGCTTGACCCCTTCCTCATCTTCATTGAGGTTATTATATTTCTGCAGTAGTTTATTCTCCTTATGTGGTTAGATTGAAACTATGAGAAATACAATTTTATCTTTCCATGACTTTGATGTTGTAGTGAGTTTATTCTACCGGAGGAGGGATCCACCCTAACCCGGGACACCTTTCTACAGAATGAGGAAATAACTTTGTTCTTAATCAGGGTAAAATACACGACTGACTAAATGAGGAAATTTATGTTACTAAAAAGTGTTTGGCAGTGATTTGTAAGAAATTCACACATTGCATGGAGTTGGAAGGGACTCTCAAAGACCACCTTGTCCAAACCTCTTGCAGTCAGCAGAGACCGCTCCAACTAAGGCCCGCATCGAGTCCGAGCTTGAATGTCTCCAGGGATGAGGCCTCAAATGCATCCCTCGGAAACCTGTGCCAGTCTTTAACCCCTTACATTGTAGAGAGCCTTTTCCTTAAATGCAGACTTTGGTTTTCTATCTGGACTTCTCGAAATAGATTGGTAAGTGGATTCTTTTGCTTGGCTGTGTGTCCTTGCTGGCTTGTGTTACTGCCCAGGTTCAGCCTGTGACCTGGATGAAAGGAGCAGGTTGCTGCAAGCCACTTTGTATTGAAGAGATAATTGATGGCTATTTTTATAGCTTGTCTTGGAGAAATATCTGTAGCATACCAGCTGGCACTGATACAGTGTGAAATGCATGACGTGTTTAGTAGTGTTTCTGGTGTTCTGAATGAAAAGTTACCTTCAAAAGTATCGAGTGAAGCAGCTTCTCTCTTGGAACACACTGTTCCATGTACTTGGGAGAGGAGGAGAGGAGATGGCTACCTTTTCATCACGTGTTTCCTACAGAATCTCATCTGATACAATCTCCTGAAGACTTTGTATGCTCATGCAGCTGTCCTCCTGGGAGATTTCTCAGCCTCTTTGCAATATCTGAGAAGCTTCTCTGAGTGAGTTTCACAGTTTACTCAACTCCAAAGACCTCCCGTGTAGTATTAGTTGAAGGACTGGTACAAATGGGTATCAGGTGCTGTATGCATATGTGCTGTAGACTTGAGGTGTCCAGATCATAGAATCATAGAATCATAGAATCAACCAGGTTGGAAGAGACCTCAAAGATCATCCAGTCCAACCTATCACCCAGCCCTAGCCAGTCAACTAGACCATGGCACTGAGTGCCTCATCCAGTCTTTTCTTGAAGACCCCCAGGGACGGTGCCTCCACCACCTCCCTGGGCAGCCCATTCCAATGGGAAATCACTCTCTCTGTGAAAAACTTCTTCCTAACATCCAGCCTATACCTACCCTGGCACACATCCACTTGCTGGATGTGTTTAGTATGTCCCAGAGACACTGAATTTGCCATACATGAACAAGATGCTTTTGAAGGAGATGCAGGATGGGCATAATGCAGCTGTTACACCATCTTTGCGTACAGTTCTGTCTGAAGAGAGATGATTGTTGCTGTTCAAGTCAGCTAAATCAGTTTAAGTGCATATCATCTCTAGTAATCATCTCCTCAAAGTAATTGTTTTCTGGGTTTCAGTCTGTTTTGCCATTGGAAACAGGAAACTAACGTTCTTATTTCTGCCCAATAGATGGGACTTGTTAGCAAACCAGGTTGTTAATGGAATTACAGATGTGTTGTTAAGTGGACTTTAACTAGAAATACTCTTGATCTGAAACAGGCAAAACAACATCAAATTTTTGTCCTAGTTACAACAGATTTGTTGTCAGTGACAGAAATTGTCAGCTTTGGGTGTGGCATATGAAGGCTGGGACTAGTAAGAGTGTAGATGGAACCACAGATCATGCTGCATTGTCCTTCTGCATTGTCCTGCCTTTCCAGGCTTATTAATTGCCAGTAATAAGTTCTTTATTTTTTATCTTGTGAGTTACTTCATGAAAAGATCAGATTTCAGAGAGTTGCAGGCTTCTGCAGCTTTGAGGCACTCCATCCATCATAAAACCCAAAAATATTACAGTGTTTGGATCAGTGCATATAAAAGAGTATGCAGAAATGCATTGGCATCAGTACCAATGCATTTCTGCATTCTGCTTTTCTCAATTCAAATGTTGTCTTCAGAGTATAAGATGCAACACACTTGTTATCATAGAATCAACCAGATTGAGAGAGACCGCCAAGATCATCCAGTCCAACCTAGCACCCAGCCCTGTCTAGTCAACTAGACCATGGCACTAAGTGCCCCATCCAGGCTTTGTTTCAACACCTCCAGACATGGCGACTCCACCACCTCCCTGGGCAGCCCATTCCAATGCCAATCATTCTCTCATCCTCCTAACATCCAGCTTAGACCTCCCCTGGCACAACTTGAGACTGTGTCCCCTTGTTCTGTTGTTGGTTGCCTGGTAGAAGAGACCAATCCCACCTGGCTACAGCCTCCCTTCAGGTAGTCGTAGACAGCAATGAGGTCTGTCCTGAGCCTCCTCTTCTGCAGGCTGCACACCCCCAGCTCCCTCAGCCTCTCCTCACAGGGCTGTGCTCCAGGCCCCTCACCAGCTTTGTCACTCTTCTCTGGGCACGTTCCATCACCTCAACATCTCTCTTGAATTGAAGAGCCCAGAACTGGACACAGTACTCAAGGTGTGGCTTGACCAGTGCTGAGCACAGGGGTAGAATAACCTCCCTTGTCCTACTGGCCACACTGTTCCTGATCCAAGCCAGGATGCCACTGGCTCTCCTGCCCACCTGGGCACACTGCTGGCTCATGTTCAGCTACTATCTGCCAGCACCCTCCAGTCCCTTTCTTCCTGGCTGCTCTCAGGCTCTTTATCCCCAGCCTGTAGCTCTGGGGTTGTTGTGGCCATCCTTTAGGCAGTGATTATAGAGTGTTCCTCGCTAGATTTCCACTACTCTTTTTTTTATGGAGTAAATGTGTTATTTTTCATAATCTTTTTCTCTGGATGCAAGTTTCCAGTAAAAAGCTCATGCCTGGAAGTAATCCAGGCCTGCTGGTTTTGAAGGTTATAGCTTTTCAGGGGAAATCATAATTAGATGTACCAGCATAATCATTTTATGGTTTTGATTTAGTTTCCCTTTGAGCACTTCTGCCTTTCTCAGGCTTTGTGAATTTTCTGTCTAAATCAGCAAATGGGAGAAATTTGGTGGTGAAACTATGTTGAGATTCCTATAGATGGAAACAAAAATCTGCAGAGTTGTCATTGCTAATGAAACAATGGTGATAAAGCAAATCATTTGTACTTTTGGAATATCTAAAGCAGCAATGCTTTCTGTCATAGTACACATTTTTCCTTCAGTGGGTGGTTTTTTGTAGTGAGTGATTGCTAGCTCCCATGTGAGACTTCTTCAGCTCCAGCATTGGAAATCTTTTCTGAATCACAGTAAGTGTTACCCCTGCTGGAGTTCAACTGATCCATTCTGTCAGCACAAGGTCTGTGCTATGTGAAAGTCCTGTTTCAAGGATGAATTTCACTCTTCTGGGTAACATTTACATCTTGCAGCTAGCAAACCTAGCTGCACTTGGATACCCTTGTACATCTGAGTCATGGCACAGAGTTGTTGATGGAAAGCTGCCAGTTTTATGAAGAGTAAGGACTTTGCTAAGTGTACATTTTATAACACCACTTAAGCAAAAGACAGGAAGCAGAGGCTCAATAAAATCATTCCACAAGTATTTCCTACAAGATGAGCAGGACCTTCCAAATGCACTCAAGACTTTGCTTTTTGTAGATATCTCACCTTGCTTTTATGAATGAAGCAGGAATAATGTAATCATCACCTTCTATAAATTGTTCAGGAGGCTTTTTTCACTACTTTTCACTTTCTTGGTCTCTGTCAGAGCGATGGGTGAGAACTGGACACAAATGGAACTAATGATTCAGTGCCCTCGTATACCCGCCTGGAAGAAAAACAGAACATAGTGAAGGTCTGATGTTAACAGAAACAACTTGGCTTTCTTTAAAGAGATTGTCAGTGTCAAACTGGAATGCTGTCCATAACATCAGTTGTAATAAATGGCCTAAATCATGGACAGCAAATCACCTGCCTAGCAATTAAAGTGGAGCTTGGTATTGTCTTGCTCACACACTCCCATTTTCGCTTATAGGAAATGAAACTTTTGGCAGCCGTAATGAACAGAGTATAAATATTCTCAGGTTGCTTTTCACAGTGCTCTGTAGCTCCCTACTTCATTATTCCTTTTCAGTTTTCTGTGGAAGAGCAACACTTGGGAATGGGTTTTTTTTTTAATTATTTTCTCTTCTGTTGGAGATGGAAACAAAAAGAGAAATCTGTATGCACAGGCTGTATAGAAACTGTGTGAGCTTGACACAAAATCAGTGTTTCACGTAGTCATGTTGTGAGGGAATGTGCTGCTGGGTTTGTGTTTTGCTGCTGCAGGTAAAAAAAAAACCAAAACATTTCAATTGAAATTTGATTTACCTGAAATTTACCTTTTTAGGAAGGCAATGTCCTAGAAGAGAGAGTTGGAATGAATTTTGAGAGATCATTGTGTCCAATCCTTCCCTAGAGCATGAGACCAGCTGTACTTGAACCATTCCTGGAATACTGTTATTTAATTACTCCTCTCACTAGAGGTGTTCTGGGTTTTCCTACCAAGTCCACAGCTTCCTTAGGCAGCTCATTTTCTCTAAACTGCTTGAGGGTTTCTGCTGCAGGAAAACTTTTTAGTCTGTAACCTTAATCTTTCACACTCTGGTAATCCCAGGACAGCAGTTTCTTGGCATTCTCTCTTCTTTTTATGTGTGCATTTTGTGTGTGTATATTGAAAGTGTATTACTGCCTTCTCTGTTTTCTCTGCTCTGGACTAAGATGCCTTATAGTCTATAGACTGTGACAATGTATTCTTTGGATGTATGATTATTCTTATTTTCTCCCCTGAACTGTTTCCATCTGCTCCATTTTTGTGTATTTGATTTCTTGTACCCAAAGCTACAAACAGGACTCACTTGTAGTGTTTGAGCAGACTGGATGGAACAAATTCTCCTTTATTGTAGTTCTCTCAAGACATCCTCCATTGGCTATGTAAGTCAGGAAAAGCTTACTTCAGCTGCTGACAAAGCCTTCTGTTTCTGACATGAAAATGAAAACTTTGCTAGTAACTTGTGCTGAAGACACTAAAATCACACTTCAGTCTCTGGAGTAAAGAAGATCTGTACATAGTAACTAACATTGATGTCAATGGTATTTCAGCTATTGCAGGATTCTGAAGGTTACAGCATCAAAGAGGGAGAAAAACAACACAACTGTTTGGTACAGCACAGTGGGAACAGCTGTTTTTGTGTAAGGTACATTGTGCTCTCCGTGTATTAGTCTGGCCAAGCCTACTGTTCACACATTCCCACAAATTCATAAGTGGAAAATACTGAGAGGTGTTCTTGAAGGTGAGGTGGAAGGTAATGGAAATATCATCAGCATTTGACCTTTCCTACTGTCTCTCCAGAGCAGTTCACCACTGTGTCCATTTATTGAGATGCTGATACCTATGACAGTACAAAATATTTCTTCTGCTTGCAATGCCTGGATAGAGTTGTGCACCCTCAGTTACTTCAGCACGTAAAATGCATCTCCCTTTGGCTTTACCTCATGCTTTAATTTCTTTGTAGGTTAATGGGTAAATCTGCTCTGCTGTAAGGACAGAAGTTTCTGTTTCTCAAAGACAAATGATGTGGAGGAATATACAGCCTCAGTGAGACTTTCAGTGGTGTTCAAGTTCAGCATGACTTAGGGAAAAATGAGACCTCCCAACACATGATGTGTTCTTAGGTAAGGCATGTGTAATCAGCACTGGGCGACAAGGGGAGGTCCTCCTCCAAAGCCCTTGCACAACCTCACCTTGTTCAGGTGGAATTATTGATGCTACAAAATCATACCTATTCAGTACAGGGGGAGGGTTATTACAATTAGTTCCTGGAATTCATTTCCATAATGTGCCACCTCTTCAGGCATGCTCATTGCCACCTGGTGGTCATCTTTTGGGGTCTTTGGAAGGAAGGCTGACATCTTCCTCGGTCTGACCTCTCTACCTTTTGTCTACCTGGCCTCAGTTGTGGGTCACATTCTTGGCTGGAGTTTCCAGTGCTCTTATCTTTGAATACAGTATTCTTCTTCTCCATGAGAGTGTTTCAAGATTATTTCAAGCTTCACCCCCCCACACTTTGTGTTTATGTGATTGATGATGCTTTATATCTGTGCTCACATAATTAATGGTTTAACCTAGGTTTCTGCACTCCATGTTCTCTGTCCCTTTTCCCATGTCAAGCATTAAAATGATTTTTTGAGTCTGTTGCTCTGACTTTTGGAATTTAGAAACCCAGAGCACTAAAGCTGAAGTGCAAAAGTCCCCTCTGCTTGGCATTTCCTGCTTACTGGAAAATCTCCATTGCTTTTTGTATGTCGTATACATTCCAAAAGAGGCACACATAATCAGAGTAATGCATGTTTTTCAGTTGTGGATTTTTCTTTTCAATGGGTCTTAAAGCATTCAAAAGCTTGCTTCTGTGGACAGAAAAGAAAACCATAAACAAAACCCCCCCAAACAGCCCCCTCCTCCCAAAACCAAACCCAAAGAAACAACCAAAACACCATACCAAAAAGTCCCCAAACCCACAACAACTGTCAGCTTCCATTCTCTCTTTAGGTTTTGCAGAATATCTTATCTTCTGGGCACTTGTTCAGTGCTTTCTTGCACTTTTTGCCAAATTACTTTTCTTGCTACCCCACTGATTTTGGTTGGATGCTGTGCAAACCCAGCAGCCTGCCAACTATGTGATCAGTGCTGTGTGGAGTTCTAGCGCTCTGAGGAAAGGTAGTGCATTAGGGAAGATGTGAAGAAACTGAAGCTAAGCATGTTGCATTTAATGAGTTTAATTTAGTAGTAAATTTGGTCCTGACATAGACTTCATGACTTCAATAAATAGAAGTTATTCAGTCTCCTGTTCTGGACCACTCAGTTCAGGAAGGACCTCAGGGTCCTACCTGAATGAGTCTGGCACAGAGCCACAAAGATGCTGAAGGGAGCAGAACATCTCCCTCATGAGAAAATGCTGCTGTAGCTGGAACTCTTTAGCTTGGAGGAGGGGAGGTCAAGGGGTGGACCTCATTAATGTTCATAAAGATGTGAAGAGTGAGTGTCAGGAGGATGGATCCAGGCTCTGCTCAGTGATGTCCACTGATAGGACAAGGGTCAGTGAGTGCAAACTGGAGCAGAGGAGGTTCCACGTGAACACAAGGAAAAGTATTTTCACCGTCAGGGTAACAGAGCACTGAAAGAGGCTGCCCAGAGAGGTTGTGAAGTCTTCTCTGGAGGCATTCAACACAACTGGATGTGTTCCTGTGTGACCTCCTCTAGGTGATTCTCATTTGGCAGGAGGATAGAACCTGATCTTTTGAAGTCCCTTCCAACCCCTAACATTCTGTGATTCTGAGAGAGGCATATGCAGCATTACAATAAAACTCTACCAACAACATTGTAGTGAAGCTGCTTCAGGAGGATTGGACTTGATTTTTTTGAGGTCCCTTCTAACCCCTAACATTCTGTGAGAGGCTTATGCAACGTGGAAATAAAACTCTACCAACAAGATTGTAGTGAAGCTGATTGATCATTAGTGACCATAAAAATGTAAAATATTGCTTTTTCTTTACATGCTCATTTGTGCTGCTTTGCAATTCCAGTCCTTATTTCTGGTTATTTAACAGAGGGGGAAGGGGGAGATGATTTTAAAGCATTTTGTTTTGAATATTGTTAAATTCCATCATTAATGAGTCAAAATGAATGACATTTTTTCTTCTGAAAATCAGGACTTGTTATTTCTGCTGAAGCATTTTGGCGAGCGAGGCTTCTTTGATGGGCTGTAACAGATGCCCATTCAATGACTATGTAAAGAGGTGTCATTACTGTCAATTATGTAAGTGAAAACGTTAGTTACATGTGCTGTGATGTGCTTTGTCTGAAGAGAGATCTTGGGGCTAATGAATTGTTGTTGTCCCAGTGAAGGACAAATGCAGCAACGTCAGTCCCTGTAAGATGTTCTCACAAAGTGTTGGTGTAAGGAAAGCTGTGGGGATTTGGTCTTGTGATGATAGCACAGTGTAAAATGCCAATGTGTCTGTTGAAACCAGAGGTTTGGTGGTGTCCTTAGTTTTGTGAGTCACTACAGAGGTTCCAATCAGGGTGTGAAAATAGAGAGACCTAACACTTTATTTTTAACTGAGAATAACCTACTGAAAAGCATGAAGCCCTTACTGCCTTTGAAGATAATGGCAGTATTTTCACTGAAGTTATCAGAAATAAGATTCCCACGAAGGGAAAAAGGTACAACTACTGACTGTAATCATTTTAGACCTCATTGATGCCTTCAACTTCCTGAAGGGATGTTGTGGAGAAACTGCTGCTGGTCTCTTCTCACAGGTTATTGGAGGCAGAACAACGGGGAATGGCCTCAAGCTGAGGCTGGGGAGGTTTAGATTGGATATTAGGAAAAAGTTTTTCATGGAGAAAGTGGTCAGGGACTGGAATGAGCTGAGGTGGTGGAGTCACCCACCCCAGATGTGTTTAAGGGTGGTTTGGATGTGGTGCTTAGGGATATGGTTTAAGGTAGATCTCATAGAGTAGGGTTCTAGGTTGGACTTGGTGATCCTGAGGGACTTTTCCAACCTGGATGTTTCTGTGATTCTGGGACTTGTATAGAAATATAATAGGGGAAGGCCTTAGAGTGGCCTTCCAGTACCTGAAGGGGGCTAAGAAAGCTGGGAAGGAACTTTTTACAAGGGCTTGCAGTGATAAGACGAGAGGGTATGCATTGAATCATAGAATGGTTTAGGTTGGAAGGAACCTCAAAGATCATCCAGTTCCAACCCCTGTCCATAGGCAGGGATACCTCCCACTAGAACAGGCTGCCCAAGGCCTCTGAAGCTTGAGAAGAGTATATTTAGACTGGGTATTAGGAAGAAATTCTTTATAGTGAGGTTGGTGAGATGCTGGAGATGGGGGTAGTGTATATTGCTTCCCTGGAGGTGTTCAAGGCCAAGTTGGATGGGGCCTTGAGCAACCTGGATTAGTGGAAGGTGTCCCTGCCCGTGACAGGCATTTGGAACTGGATGATCTTCAGAGTTCCTTCTTAGCCAAACCATTCTATGAATCTGTGAATTCATAGACAGCTACATTTGAGAACAAATGAAACAGGGAAGTATTTAATTAGGAGTTTCTGCTTGTTAGTTACCTGAGCTTTCTCCTGAGTATCTTCTACTTGACTGTAGATTTTATCTTTATTGTCTAACTTCATCTGAGTTCATAAAGTGGATAGGAAACTATAAAATGTGGTCATTACCAAAACAGTATTTCACAGCATTAAATAGCCTATAATGTATAAGTGATATCTACTTTGTTCCATATTCATGTTAAATCTTACTCCTTTTGCAGATGTGAATGTATAAAGACAAATGCCTACTCAGTCCTTGGAAAACCAGGATTGGATGTGGCAATATACAACTTTCAAACAGGCCATGCTTCCAGCTACCTTGCTAGAAAAGACAGAGCTACTTCATTTTTTCATTCTGGTTGCTGTATTTTACACTAAACTTTAATATACAGCTTCTACTTATCAAACAATATTAGCACTGAGCTTAGGGTGTACTGCGCGGGGTCGTTATTTTCCCTTAGCTGGTGAAATTGGGCAGTGTTATTGGAGCTGTAGGTTTTCATTTGTGAAAACATTTTTCTTCATGTTGCTGATGCAAAGCTGTTGTTTTGGGTTTGTTTTTTTTTTAAACAGGGTCATAGAAGTCAGCTTTTTCATAGGAACAACTTTTCATCCAGTCACTTGTGCAACAGTTGGCTGCACAGTCATTGCGTTGCAGTGGGGATGCCTCACTCGCCCTGCTTGGCTCCACAACACAGAGTGTAAGGAGCAATTATCTTTCACTCTGGGGCGACTGTGCCTGTGGTGTGTGAGGAAAAAGGGGAGTGTAGTTGTGTAAATTAATCTGATTGAACATTTGGAGGGGAAATGGAATTATGATGTAGCATTTACATTATACAGTTGCTGAAGGCACTGAGCCGTCCTCCGTAATTGTAGCCATAATTCCAACTGCAGCAATATGTTAAGTTTTATGGCATGTGTGATACCTTCAATGAAAAGGACAACTATGAGAAATACTGTTTTGGTGGAAGCTGTATGATCCATAGTGTAAAAAAGTTGTAATTCCTAAATACAGTTTAAATGCCAGTTATGTTTTGTATGGGGTAAGGAAAAAGTAGCTCAGTTTCCTTTCTTACAGGCAACACAAAGACATTTACTCGCCGAGAAAGCTGTATACACACATAAGTTGTTACACGGTCCCATTGGCTTCTACTGCTCGGCAGAAAGTGGATCTGAGTGTTTTTCATCTCATGTTGTCCTGCACGTTGCAAGAGAAAAGGGATGGCTTTGCTGGGACACATGAGTGCTCATCCCATCCTGTGCTTTGGTGTGAAACTCTATCAGCCCTCTTTACCTTCTTTTGTCACCTTGCTTTGAGCATTCTCTATATCATTTTGAGAGTTTGGGAAGTAGGTGGTGCCCAACTTCATATTACCCTCTGAAGTGTGGCTGTGCTCCCACCCCAAATTTGCTATTAAAACCCAGGTGAATCAATGGATTTTCATTAATAAAAAGAGAGGCTGAACCTGAACCAGGTCCTGCTGTGCCTAACTGCCTTTGCAGATTCCCTTTTATCTACAGCAGGTGAAAATGAACAGATTATTGTTAATCTTAACTGAGCAATTTGACTGATAGCTGGTGGCCTTTTACTTTCCTTTAGGTGATTGTGAGATAACACTGAATCAGCAGTAAATTATCTGTTACCTGCTTCTGGTATGCCTCAAAAAGCATTGCTCACTCTAACTGTAGTCAGTGCAACTATATCCTGAGATACTTCTACACCTGCTTTGTGTGCCTTTTGGCATTTGGATTTTGAAGCTAAATGTTACATGCAGATAGGAGTTTCTGTGTATTGATTTGGAATTTATTTAGTGAAAGAACAGCAGACAGAAAATGGAAGATATTCTTCTCTAGCATATTAACTGACATTAGAGCTCTTCAGTCAACTCCACAGCAGAAACTGCAGCCACCTTTTAAATAATGCATTGATGTTATACGTGATATATTGACATTTTCTGTTGAGTTTTCTTTCCATAAGTGGCTTCAGTATCAAGAGTATCCTTAAGAAAGCTTTGTTTTGTACTAGCTTTTGCAAAATGCTTCTAATATAAAAGAGGTGATCATGCTTTGGCAGGAGGGTTGGACTAGGTAATTTCTAGAAGTCCCTTCCAAGCCCTGCCATTCTGTGAGATTTAATTCTATTTGTATACCATTTCTACCTCTATAGAGAGATCCCTTCCAAGCCCTGCCATTCTGTGAGATTTAGTTCTATTTGTATACCGTTTCTACCTTTATAGAGACAGTTGAGAGTCTGAATGGTCTCAAAGGACTTAATTTCAGCCTGGATTTGCTGGGTCAGACAGTATTAGGTGCTTGCTGAATGTGACTGATACCAATTGCACTTGTCACCTGAGGATCAGGAAGAGGCAGTTAGACCTTGTACTACTTATTGCTGTAGAGAAGAAGTGTGGATCAGTTACACCCTGACAAGTTGAACATTTCAGCACTTCAAATCTTCTCTCTGGAATTCTAATTCTGCTTCAGCAGACTTGTCCTGACATGACTTTGGGAAATTTGATAGGTAGAGGGAAAAAAGGGAGTGTTGGTGCTCTAATGGCTCTCTGAATTTGACTCTGCAAGCAGCATGTGTTCCTGAGATGCATTGTTCCGTATTTTAGAACAGCATCACTGAAGGGTTCTACATGGAGGGCTTCAAGGGGGTATAGCCTTACATTATTCCTGATGTAACCAGCTTGAGGGCAATTTCTCCAACCTCTTGCATTGGTTAAACCACAGTCAGCTTTACTGTGTGGTTTGGCAGTGTGCTTGGTGAAGGACAGTTAGCTGCTGAGCATTTCCAGATTTATTATGCATTCTTTTCAGAGAAGGACTGTGGAAGAAAAGGAGTTTGGCAAAATGCCTGAATTCAAGTAAAGCTAATAAAAGCTGATTGCACATTTATTTAAGCAATGATGTCATGTTAAAAAAGAAATGTATCTCTGAGCAATGGTGTTCATCCTGGACAGAGCTCATCCATCAATTGAGCTGCTTATTGAGAAACATGTTCTTTTAATGACTTTACACAGCAGACTCTGCAGTACCACATCTTCCAGTCTTTCTTCCTTTCCCTGAAGCAGAACTTTCTGCTATTACACAGGGCAGTTTTCGAGCATCTTCCCACTTAGATTTGTTCACTTTGGTTGCCTCTCTCTTCAGTGTGTAATATTTTTCAGTCCAGGCTTTTGCATGTCTCTGTTCTGTAATAAATGTCTAACAATGTAATCTAAGAATGGATGTTCTTAGACCTATCATACACCACATTCAGTTGTTTTACATAACTTCCAGTCAATAAATAGCAGGAATTTGAGGTTAGGAGGAACACCTGCAGAAAGTGCAACAATATTTATGGGCTATATGTTGTACTATGCAGCCTTAGAGATATGAAACTTCCCTCCCTGAGCCTTTCCAGTAATTGCTGTTGTAGTGTATGCCAGTATTCTACTTGACATTTCTTTTCTGCAAGGGAGTTTGAACTAGATTACCTTCAATTAAGGTCCCTTCCAACCTAAACCATTCTTTGAATCAACCTGGACAATTTCTGATGCTTTAAATTTCAAAGACTTGTTGTTGTTCTACAAAGGTGATAGCTTTATGTCATGCATTGGTAACATTTGATCTTTTTATGGTAGCAAAATGGTCATTAAAATATTAATGACAAGTGAATAAGTGTTATGGAATCTATTACTTATGCAAGTTGGTTAATCCCAAAATATTTTAGCATCATACTTTTTCTACTTATAGTGAGAAAATCTCAACTTCAGTGTTAGTGGATATGAAAGCTTAGTTCAACAAGATACTTAAATGTGTTTCTAGCTTTAAATGTATTTCTGTGTGCTAGTTTCATGAAGGTGTTTCTTGGCAGAGAAAAAGGAAGAAACTCCTTTGCTAAATCCCTGGCTTGCAGTGAACAGAAGGTAATAAAAAGTTGTGCTTTTATCTGCTTCCTTATCTAATGTTGTAATGCCTTGAAACAATCCATTAGATATTATGTTGTGGTTAGAGTAATAGAAAGTAATACATCTTTACCTTCAGATGTTATGTATTGATTTTGGGTCCTTATTTTGATCTCATCACGTCTTTATCCAACTGTGATTCCATCAATTTAGGTGGAATTTTCTCTTGATTCTGAAAGTACAGATCACTCTTTTGAAAGCCATACTGGTCTGTTAGGCAGCTTTGCAGTATGAACCCACATGTGAAACGGCAGAAGGGACAGAGTTATCAACCCCGTGTTGTCAGTTACAGTGGAGAACAGATTTTTGAAGTGGAAGATCACAGCTCTGGAAAGATACATGGGGACAATCCATATCTTCATCTCATTCCTGCTTGCTTTACTCTAGGCAATGCATGAACTCTTGTCTGTATTTCCCCTAATTGCAGAGTTACATGGCTAAAGAGTTACAGGACTCCAGAGATGGGTATCAGAAAATGGGAGCAAAAGCTGCAGGCATGGCCTGGTTTTGCCTTCATAAATCTTTTCAAAGTCCTCGTGTTCTGTGAATAACTACTCCATCTTCTGTTCGCTAGAACCTGAGTCCTAACGCTCCACTAAAAGCAGCAAAGACATCTTTACATGGAAAGAGATCTCTGAACAGAAGTTATTTCTTTTCCTACTGTGTTTTGCACAGGCATGAAAACAGGAAGCGTAGAAAACCATAGCAGAGCAGTCTTGTGGATGGAGTGGTGTGAGGTGTACACAGGCAGTGAAGGAGAGCTGAGAAGCCTGACAACGTAATGCAGTTTGGCATTGCTTGTCACAAGGTTGGTGTCTTGAGAGTATACAGCCAATCAGTCTGGGGGCAGAGGAATTCTTGAACCAGCTTTCTTCCTAGTGTCCAGCCTAAACCTGCCCTGCAGCAGCATGGGACTGTGTCCTCTTGTTCTGTCACTGGGTGCCTGGAAGGAGACCAACCCCACCTGGCTACAACCTCTCTTCAGGTAGTTGTAGATGGCAATGAGGTCTCCCCTGAACCTCCTCTTCTCCAGACTGAACACCCCCAGCTCCCTCAATCTCTCCTCACAGGGCTGTGCTCCAGTGCCCTCACCAGCCTTGGTGCCCTTCTCTGGACACATTCAAGCACTTCAGTATCTTTCTTGTATAGTTTCAAGCTCAGCTAAGGCTGCTTGTTACCAGGATTTCCTAGACTCTTTGACACGTTTATTGACTGCCAAAAGAACATGTGTTCTGGGGACCATGGGCAGCAGAGTCCTTGACTTCAAGTTTAGACAGGCTCTGCAAAGCCATCATTTCACATTGTCCTGTCTCTGTCTCAGGCTGAACTTGCCCACTGTTTACTCTCAGTGTGTCCTTGTAGCTTGCCCTGATGGCATTGCTGTCACTTACACTGAAAGAGGCCACTCTTTTCCCTGGGCTATGTGGACGTCAACAGTTTCTAAAAATAGTCATGTATTTTGTTCTGCTGCATGATCTTAATTTATCTGAGCTTCCTGCCTTAATCATTCCTTGGTGACAGGTTTGCCAAATCCCAGATCCTCGAGCATGCCATACAGCCCCACAACGCCCATATTCTTTTCCTGCACCAGTGTGTTGTGCTAACAGTGACTTAATTGGCTTGAACTCAGTCTGTCACTGGACTTCTGTTCAGAGCTTGCTGTCTTTGCATAGCTCTCTTTCATGTGAATATTGCTAAGATGATAAAGAATGCTTTAAACAGTTCTGATTCAGGTGGTACTCAAAACTGTCCTCCAGTAATTTGTTCTGTTCCAAGCCATGAATGCAGTCATGATCATCTTGTGAAAAGGAATTTGAACCACCACAGAGCCATAGAACTGTTGAGGCTGAAAGAGACCTTCAAGATCATCAAGTCCAACCCCTCTCCTAGAGCTTGTAATCCCACCCCTACTGCTAAATCATGTCTCAGGGCACCACTTGAATGTGTCTTTTGACCATCTCTGGGGACAGTGACTTGCACTTCCCTGGACAACCTGTTCCAGTGCTTGGTAAGCCTTTCAACGAAGGGTTATTGCTTGGAGAGACTCTCCCCACTTTCCCAGCGCTGTTGGCCAGCCCTCTCTGTGCTCCCCACCTCCTCCCACAGATGGTCAATGGCAGCACTTGGCTTCCTCTCACAGGTTTTCTCCAGTCCAAACCATTGTTTCTGTGATTCTCTGCTAAGTTCTTCATGCCAAATATCTTCTCTTTGATCAAACTACAGTAGTCCAGAACAATTTCCCACAGCTGTTATCTGCAGCCTGGTGCTTTAGACTGAAGCTGGGAGGGGGTGGTGGTGTCCAGTTACAGCAGAGGTATTCCAGTGTATTAACCCTTTTTATGCTGTCTTTGTACTTTGGTTACTGACTTATTAAAATCATTATTGTAAGGCTGTTGTCATACTGTAAAGGAGCAGTGCCTCGCTTCTGCAGCTCAGCTCCCCAGGGCTAGAGATTTAACTTGTCTTACACAACTGCCTCCAATGTCATAAGCTAGTTTGATGATAATAAGCAAAGCAGGAGTTGGAAACTCACTAAAAACTGGAAGTTGCAGCTGGTACATGAACTCAGAATGGCAGCTAGAAAGCTTCCAAACCACCTGTGAGACTACCAGAAGACATCTCCTTATGGGTCACTTTTTGCATGAGCTACTTCTTTAACAGTGACTTCCAGTGCGAAATTCAGGTTGTGATTGGCAAGTGAGACCTGAGTCATACTGCTCACTCAGAAAGATGATGGCTTAAATTTGCATAACTGTGCTTGGGTCAAATGTTTCCTAACTTACCTGAAAGATTTTAAATGGAAGTCTTGAAATCAAATGGGACTTGAGTTAAAATAAAATCCACTGATATCTGCAAAACTCCTAGGTGCAGTAGGTGTGCATCTATATTGGTACACTAAACAGTACCAAAGGACTTCTGTGCTTCAGACAGAGTCACTGAAGCAAAGCAGGAGTTTTGCTCTTCCTTTTTTACTTTGCAAGACAGTCAGTCAAGAGAGTAGGAGAGAGGCCAGAGGTTGGGTCACAATTCCTTTATTCATTTTGAAATCTATTTCAGGGAATAGAAAGGTTATAGTTTAAAGACTCTGTCCCCTTACCCTGTGGGGATAGGGAACTAGAGGGAAGTATGGGGTTCATTTTCAGCATACTTTTTCCCCCCCAAGGTAATGGAAGTAGAAAGGAAAATTCCAGCCATGAAGTGTGTGATAATAAATGTAACACAGTGCCAGTCTGAGAAAATGGATGAAAGAGGGGGAAAAAAGGCAAAAAAGGGGAGAAAAATACATGATGTGAGAGAAGAGAATGTTTATAAGAAGGGTAGGGAAAGAAAAAGATGGAGGAGAAAGATGGAAATGTGAGATTTACTTAAATCATTTGCATTTCCCCTTGACACATTGCTTTCCTAAACTGTTCTCATATCCAAGTCAGACATAGAAAATCTTATGCACTAAGATAAACTCTGGGGTTTTGTTTCATTAATAATGTTCCATGTCCTAACTATGACTGGTAAGGTGAAGGGGAAAGTATTTTAGGTGTATGGAAGAACCTAATTTCTCTAATGTTGAGTGTTTTGCCTTTCAACCCTCAGCAGACTGGGGAAGCAAAAGATTAAACTTGAAGACAGAAGTAATGTAAACTTTACTGCTTATAGTCAGCTTATCCTTGAGAAGAGAGGGTCAGAGATGCATTAAGAGAAGCTTCCTTTACATCTTCAGCCACCTGGTGATGGTTGTGCTGTGTTATTTTCTTTTGGAGCAAGACCAATGGCACTTCATTTTTCTATAGCAGATATTGCCAGTTGTCTTTGTTGCATTGTTTTCAGAAACATCTTATATCATAGGAAGTTTGTAATGAAGAGTTTCAACCTTAGCAATTAAATTGTCAAAATCAAAGGGTTGGGATGTGAAAGGCAAATGTAGAAGGATTTGCTGTTGTTAGTCCCAGCCATATTATTGGAGGACATCATGAGTAGGTCCAAGATTTTACAGACAAAGAAGAAATATATTCCAGCTTCCCTTTTTTGTCATCCTGACTCTCAGTGAGCTCAAGAACACATCAAGTAAAATCTAAAGCAAGCAGCAGTGAATTGGGTAGAAAATGAGATAACTAAAATGACTAATTCCCTTGAGCTGACTGATGTAGGGGTGACACCTAGAGCTGTCCAGCGCAGGTATCACTGTGTGGCAGCTCAGTGTTCCTGGGCCAGCACGTTTTACCAGTAGCCAAGGTGTGTCTAAGTAGCCAAGGTGTGCCTAAATCCACCTCAGTTTTTATAAGTGGCCCAGGCTGTAACTAGTGTTACTCTGGAGCTTCCTGCTGTTCCCCTGTGACAGGAGTAACACCCTGCAGGAGCAGGCTGTACGGACAGCTGGGATGACCATTTCATCATTCCAATCCAGTCCTGTACAGAGTGGTTTCCAGTAAAAGGTGCTTCTCTGAGGGGTGTTTTCTGATTAGCTTTGAGTGTTTTTCACTGGCTACTTAACTTTGTTTATTTTAATTTTGCAGTACTTTAAGTGCTGTGTTTTCCCATGTGGCATATTTTGCATATCTCAAGTTCTCTTTTTATAAGTTTTGACAATGTACTACTGCAGGAACAGTTTGACAATAAACAAACTTGACTTGATGATATTACAACAGCACTGCTACAAGTTCCTGCTTTCTGGATTCCAGAGGAGTTAAAGAGGCTTTTGCTGCAATCATATAAAAGCTGAAGTGGAAGATCTAATTATGTTGATGAATTGTGATCTGAGTTATTGGTGTTTGTTTTCTGTAAGTACTGCATTCTTCTTTAGAGAAGTAACTGCTCTGAAAAAAGAGAAAACATAGAATGGCCTAGGTGGGAAGATCATCTACTCCAATTCCGCTGCCATGAGCAGGGATGTCTCTCATCTGGACTTAGTTGCCCAAGGCATCATCCAATCTGACCTTAAACACCTCCAAGGGGTGGGTATCCACAGCCTCCCTGGGCAACCTCTTTCAGAGTCTCATCACTCTCATACTGGAGAACCTTTTCCTAAGATCATGTCTAAACCTACTTTCCTCCAGCTTCAAACCATTCCTCCCTGTCCTATTGCTAGATGCACTTAGAAAAAGTGCCTCTCCAGCTTTCCTGTAGGCTCCCTTCAGGTACTGGAAGGCAGTCATGCGATCACTCCAAAGCCTGCTGTCCTCCAGGCTGAACAAGTCCAGCTCCTTCAGCAGAGGTATTCTTGATCATCCTTGAGACCTTCCTCTGGACTCTCTCCAGCAGTTCCACATCCTCCTTGTGATGGGGGCACCAGAGCTGGATGCAGTACTGCAGGTGGGGCCTTAAAGGAGCATGTATCTAATACAAGGTTAGCAGCTTGAGTTCCCTACAACAGTTTCACTGAGTGTATTCCACTGCTCCGTTATTATACGTGCTCTGGATGTATAATATCTGCCCAAGCAGATATAAAACTCAAGAGTGCTTTGTATGCTTGTTTTAGTTCTGTGCTCATCCTGATACTCTGCACTTCTCTATTTGGCCATCAGTCCAGCTTGTTTTACTCACATAGGAAAACTTTAGGAGCTTTTATGGTTATTTAAGTGTGTACAAAAGCAGTTATTACTGTGCAGTTCTGAAGTCTAGTTTTACAGGGCTAAATGTATGTTTAATGTTGAGTAAGTGTCCTAACTTGAGAGTAAGTCAAGGAAAAAAACATTAAGCTATGACCCTATCAGTAAGTGTTATTTTACCTGCTTGTTAATTTGAGCAAGCATGTTCAGTTTGAAGAGATAGAAGCATTTCTGTGTTTAATTTGTAATGTCTTTGGAAATTGCTTGGATATTAAAGTGTCCTGAGCATTTCCAACTATTAATTTATCTCCTGGCTTGCTCTAGGAAATTGATAGCATGCTCTTTTTTTTTTTTTTTAACTGAAATGAAATCAAAATAGGATAGGAAAACTCTCACTCTGAACCATTAGCATTGGGCATAAAGCCAGAGACATGACATTTATATGTGACTGTGAAACAATTGCATTGGCAGAGGAATGCCAGTACCTTTTAATAAGGAGACTCTGTCTTGAGAGATAATGGAAAGAAAAAACAGACTGCAGTGCCAGATAGAGAACTTCTGGTTGTCTTTGATACAAGGCAATGTTATTTATGCAGAACTGAGAAGCTAAGTCATAACAGAGTTCATGCAGCCTCCAGAGCAGTTAAGAATTTAAGGAGGCATTTAGTGCCTGCTTGCACCCTGACACTTGCACTACCTCTATGAAATTCAATACCTAATCATACTGAGACACAGCTAATGCATATTCAAAAGGTCACTTTGGAAAAGCAAAAGATGGGAGACAAGATTTTGTTATTTTTAGTTGTATGTTTTCCTGTCAACAGTCCAGGCTTTGACCCAAAGTCAATCTTTGCTGTTCCCATTTGCCATTGAGCATTTCACACAAAGACATGCAGTGGTAGCCCACTGGCATTTGACCTCCCCATTTTCAGCTGACTCTCCTGTAATATTGCTTTCTCCCTCTGAAGGGTTGCATGTTACATTGGTCTTTCTTTATTTTGCTATTTCCATCAGTTTTTTTCTACCAAGCCAGAACAGACTGAGTTGTTCATTCAGTCATTTTGTGGGTGTTTGTTCTGTGGGGGACCAGATAACGTTAAGTGCAAACAGGGAGGGGTAAACAAACAGGGCTCCAGACTATATTCATTCAGTTCAGACTGCCTTGTGGCACCAACATTGGTTTGTGCAGTGAATGCTGATTAAAAATGCTTCCAATTGAAATTCTGAGTTATGACTGGCAGGTAAATATCATTCTTGTTTTAACCAAAGTAAAATGAATTAAACATTAAAAAGCCTTGTTAGTTCCTAATTGCCAGCTTCAATTCTTTTGAAGCATGAGCTTTGCTAAGTGCTGGTGGTTAAAAAGCTTTGTCAGGTGATTATTTTCCTCAGTGCTAAGGAAGAGCACAGCTTTGAGTTCAAAGTTACTTATCCTTGAACTATCAGGTAAATTGAAGTATGTACAGTTTAGGGATCTCCATCTTCATAGACGTCTTTCAATTCCAGTTCATTTAAGCTGTAATTCTGTTCAAAGGGTGTATAGATCCCATTCATATATTGAACTCAGTGAGGGAATCATCGAATCAGCCAGGTTGGAAGAGACCTCCAAGATCATCTAGTCCAAATAGCACCCAGTCCTATATAGTCAACTAGACCATGGCACTAAGTGCCTCATCCCATCTTTTCTTGAACACTTCCAGGGATGGCGACTCCACCACCTCCCTGGGCAGCCCATTCCAATGCCAATCACTGTCTCTGGCAAGAGCTTCCTCCTAACATCCAGCCTATACTTCCCCCTGCACAACTTGAGACTGTGTCCCCTTCTTCTGTTGCTGCTTGCCTGGGAGAAGAACCCAACCCCACCTGGCTACAGCCTCCCTTCAGGTAGTTGTAGACAGCAATGAGGTCCCCCCTGAGCCTCCTCTTCTCCAGGGAGGTGTGAAGGTGTTTGGATCTAGATCAAATCTCTCCCCAACTCACTGAAAACTTGCTCAGCAGATGATTCAGTATGGTGCAGTGGTAAATGATTAAAAGTCGTTCTGTTACCTGAACATGAGTAACTTGGTGTTCAAACAAAACATACTTCGGGTGTGATGGCAAACAGTAACCAAAGGATATTTTAGTAGTCCCTGGTTACTGAACTGCTCCTTTGATTCACTTGTGAGTTCTGCATGCCTCTGCCCACTTTTCCAGTGCTACACACCTTGTGGCAAGCTGTGTGGAATCAATATGCCCTCATGGAATTTGCATTTAAAGTCACACTGCTTCTTTTTCCCCCAAATGTTTTGCTTTCCCTTGAAAGCACAAAGGACCAGCTGTGCTGCATATAAGGGTGATTTCAAAGCCTTCTTTCCCTGTTTGCAGGAGAGAGGTAGTTTTGGCAGGGTTTTTAATTATTGCTTCAAGAAAAAAGGCCTATCAGAGTTGCTAATCTCTGTTTCATTTCCTACCTTACACCAAAGCTGAAGATAAGAATTCGTTCAGATATCTCCAAAATGTAGAGCATAAAAGATGTTGTTAAGAATGGAGGCAGAAGGACTTGGTAAGGCAAACATGAAGGTTGGGCATGGTGGTGTTGGGTCAATGCTTGGACTTGATCTTAAAGTTCTTTTCTGACCATGCTGAGTTCTGTGGTTTTCAGTTGTGAACTGCTGTCACAGATAGCTGCAGATCCAGTGTTGGTGCCTTTGAAACATGGTTTTAGTCTGTTTCCCAGTTAGCAACTCAAACAATTCTCAGGCAGTGAGAACTCCTCATGACTTCTTTCCAGCTGTATGAAGCATCCAAGCTGCAGTGATATCAGCTGTTAATTTACATCGTGTTTGATCATACAGCCTTTCTCCACAGATTTATTTGTGCCTACATTTCTGTGTTCTTATTTTGCACCAGTAACCTTGAAAATGAAGTGTGTCCTACTATTGCTTCAGCTGTGTTTTATTTGGCTTGTGGCATTCTCAGCACTTCACAAAGTGTCTCCTATTGCTGTTGTGTGCCATGAAATTTACTTTTTGTTTGCTCTCGTTTTATTAAGTGTATTGGAGTGTTCGTGATGGAACTACTTTGAAACTGCATCTATTATACCACTGGATTATGACCTGATTTATTATAAGAAGATCACAGCATAGCTCAAGTGCTCAGTGCATTATCCCAAATGAAGCTTTGTCTCTAAGGGCTGCCATAGCCTTCAACTCTGCCGTTATATTTTAGCCATTGATTTCCCTTTAGAACACAAATGCCGCAATAATACTGCTCGGTAAACGTTTCCTCACTATTGAATAACTGCTTGTTCTGTCAAGGGGGTGTCAAATTCTGTTCCCAACCTGCCTGTCATGTGTTACTTCCTTCACATCTATCAGCAGAGATGAGCTAAATGAGTTTGGTAACTCAGTTGTGGAGAAAGCGCAGATTGCAAATCAACACAAAAGGGAGGAAAGTAACTTTGCAAAGCTTGCTTGTTTGCATATCTTTGATTGAAGCACTTCCCAGCACATCCAGAGGAAGCCTCACTGCTGTTGGAAGCATTCTGAGTAATGCATGCTGCCCATGCTACCCTTCTCTTGCACATCCTGCTCTGTCCTAGCACTGCTGTTTTCTCTGCACATGCTCCTATCAAAGACACATGCAGCTCCTTTCTCTTCTGGGGTGCAGTTGGGCTCAAAACAACCTAACAGTAGGGAGGAACAAACAAAAATCAAATATTGAGGCTAAAGAAGGGCTGTGGGCTGGCAACCAGTTTGCTGTCTAGATGAGACTGAAGGAAGCTCCTAAGAGAGCTGGAAAGTGTCTGTGATCTGGAGATAAGGGGTTGCAGAACTTAGCCAGAGGCTGATAAAGGATGTCTGTCAGCAGTGGGCTTCACAGATTATCATTTTATGAATGTTTTATTTTCAAAATTACTTGGTTTTATATTTCCTGCCTTTTTTCATCTGTTACAGGAGGAGGTAGTTACAAGTAATTGGGACATTTCACCTGCATTAAGATGATAAAATTCCTGTATGATGCATGAGATGTATTCTTGTAATTCAATCACCCTGTTTGTTCAGGGTGTAGATGCTGGAAACGGTGACATTGAGCTGATTTACGAGGTGCTGCACTTTTGTAATCAAGCCTTCTATGTGCTGTTTATAAAATATCAAGTGTTATAGAGCTGCTGATACAAAAAGAACACTGATAATGGGCTGAAATTTGCGGTGTGCAGCTGTAGACAAGAATCGGTATGAACCAGAAGATAGGGAAGCAGTGGCAGCTATACTGCAAAGATAAATAACTGAGTGATTGCAATGAGTGTACCTGTTTCTCAGGCACCCAATGAGTACAGTTTTGTGTTGAGAATGGTGTAGTTCCAAGCTTGCATTTCAGACAATGTTTTAGCAGTTGAAAGCTCTTGGCACAGAGCATGAAAAGTCACATCTAGACAGCTTTTCTAGGGGAAACTGTTTGTAGCCTTTCTTTGGGAGACAAGGAAATGATTTTAGTGGGAGATGGATATGAAGAGAGTCCTTGTTGTATAACCTATTTTGCCTGTTTGTAATTAAGCATGTGAGGGTGGAAAAAAAAGTATCAGCAAAGTGATTGGCAGGTAGATTCATCAACAATCGATATTTAGAGGTAACAAAAGGCAACAAAGCTGGTGAAGAGTCAGGAGAACAAGTCTTATGAGGAGCAGCTGAGGGAATTGGGGTCGTGTAAGGAGACTGAGGAGAGACCTTGTTGCTCTCTGCAACTCCCTAAAAGGAGGTTGTAGTGTGGTGGGTGTTGGTTTCTTCTTTCAAGTAAGTAGTGATAGGAAATGGCCTCAAGGTGCACCAAGTGAGGTTTAGGTATTAGGAAAAACTTCTTTCCTGAAAGAGAGGTCATCATTGGAACAAGATGGGTAGGGAAATGCTGGAGTGCCCCTCCCTGGGAGTGCTTGTACACCCACCACTAAGAACTTGGGTGATGCCTTTGAAAGGTGGTAATCAAAGATTTTCTCCTACTTCACTGCTGCCAGCATCCCTGCTGGCCAGGCATGGCCCAGGGCACTGGGCTGTGATATTTTAATTTACTTACCTGGGAGGAGTTGGTAAAAATTATAGGGAAACATACTTAATTCACGGTGACTATCCCAGCAGAGAGGAGAGTCTTCAAGATTGCAGTGCAGACCTTGTTTCTTGTGAGCCTTTGCAGAGCAGAGGAAGCTCTTTATTGCATCTCGGTGCTCTTGTGAGGTTGCTAAGGAAGGAATGATGATGGATCTGTCTTTAATTCCTGCATTGTGACCAAGGCAACCTAGGCTTGCTCCACTGGAAATTCATCTAGAGCACAAGCTGTGAACCAAGCAGAGCTCAGGAAATAGAGAACATTAACCTCATACATGTCCATGGGCTTGAGTTTAATAAAACTGCATCCAGAGCAGCAAAACAAATTAAGAGACTTAATTAAGTGACCAAGAGGTTTTATTATTTTTGAGATGTATTTTTTTTTATCCTGTGTCAGGCACAGTTTTTGGATTGTAATTTAAACTTGGACAAGTGGGGAAAATTCTGTGTTGGGAGCTTTGAGTGCTGTCTATACAAACAGTTGTAAGCAGACAATTAATACAGAACAACAACGAAATGCTTAATGGAGAGGATTTTGTTACAGGTTTAATTTCTCCAGGCATTCAATGAAATGACTGTTTTGCCCAGGAAACGTTTCCTGGAAAAGGTCTGTTGCAGAACACTGTTATTATCCTCTGATAACAGCCTGTTCCAGTGGCTTTATCTCATAAATAAATGAATGCATAAGTGTGCATTGGCATGAATACACTTCATAAAGGCCAGGCAAAGTAATAATCACAGGATTTGGTGTGACATTTTGCCAGCACTCACACATCTTCCTGGCTTTTCTAACATTTGTTTTTCAACTCATAAATATCTCTGCAAAGTGGCACACTGTTAAATGACACTGGCTTCTTTGCAGAGATTAAGTATGTTAAAAACATGTGAGGCAATAGGTATTGATGTGTAAGGGGCTTTAATTAGGGGAGAAACAGATACCCAAGTCTTTTAGAAGAGAAAGAGCATTGTGAAGAGTAATACTTAACTGTTTCCATTTCTGTTATTCTGCAGTATAGTGAAAAAAAGTCACCTAAAGAAACATTTACATTTTCAATAAGCAAAGTAAGTTTGAATGCCCTGTGGGAAGGCAGGAGGTTGTGAGAACATAAGCATTGCTTTTGTCATAGTCAATGTAATCAGGTTGTGTGCTTCAGAAGAACCAGGAGCAATTTCTAACACCTTACAATTCTTAATCCTGTTGTGACTTTGATAATTTCTCTTTCTAAGCAATGACTGTAACTGGACCTAACAGAGAAGTGCAATTGCTCATCTCAGACAGATAGCTTTTATGTTTTTTGTGGCCTTTTTCATTCTAATGAAATCTTTCTCTCCCATTTTAGACAACTATCACTTGCTGTGTCATAGCACATGGATTTCAGGACCACCTGTGAAGAGGTAGGATCAGATATTTTTTTTCTCTTTTCAAACAATAGTAGATGAAAATTGGTGACCTTTTAGTCCCTTTTATATGCAAAATCCTTTTTTTTTTTTTTGACACCTTTTTTTCTGAAATGGAATGAATTATATAATCTAATACAAGTTATTCAACAGATCACTTTGTGGTGGCAGACAGACTTTGTAGTAGAAGATGAAAGAATTTGCCTGGGTGTATTAATCTGTAGCCTTCGCCTCTGTCCCTTCCAATTTGCCTCTGTAGGCACAATGTAGGTGCAGGCAGCTGTGTTTTGTGTGAGCTTTGCTCTTAGTGAAGTGTTTATATATGAAAGCCTGTACATGAAGGAAAACATCAATGGAGTCAGAAACCTGTCTGACACCATTCAGTAAAATGAAGGGTGAAATGTGGAAGTAAGGGGAAAAGGTGGGTGGGGAAAGCAGGGAAGCTGTGAAGATGAGCAAGATAAAAGGCAATTCCATTCTGATTTGATGAGGTAAGGGAGTTATTTTTTGGTCAAAATAGGTATAGTTTCATAATGTCAGTGGAGAGTACTTCAGTCCCCTTTGACCAGGGGTGGAGAAGTAATTTGCTTTCTGTGTTTGTGCTAACTTTGCCTGAAAGCAAATGAGATTGACTTACAAATATTAAAAGGGACATCTTATTTACTCTGTGGTTGTCTATGATCAGATTGTTTTAGTGCATTTTCACAACTTCAGCAACTGAGACACAGAACATTTACACCAAATTCTTTCCTGAGCACCTCCAAGCACAGTGACTCCACTACCTCCCTGGGCAACCTATTCCAGTGCCTAATAGACAAGGCATGGAGAGGATGGCTCCAGCCATCTTAAAAGATAACAACAATGTAGAGAATGTAAGGAAGCTTCTTTAACTTTTGAATTAATAAACTGGGGGTGAATTTCCTCCATCTGATTTGCTCTGCTTTGTGTAAAATGAGCTGTGTGCCATGGAATCAGTGGTGTCACTTCCAAGAAATTCTGGGAACTGTTACCGACATCTTTCCTCCCAAGCTAATCAAAGTTAATGAGATATGGACTGTCATCCTACTTTCATCAGACACCTATGTCCAAATAAATCACCAGCAGCCTTCTGCTTACACATACTGTAATTTTTAACTAAAGCTTCAGCACTGTCACTGTGTCATCTACTTTGTCTTTTCTTCTGTGGGAAATATATTGAGCTGCCTCTGAAAGCCTAAGAGAGTGGAGGTTGCTGTAGCTCTGCATTCTCAGATCCAGCTAGTAGAGAGTGGGCAGATGGGTCCCCAATAGGCATATGCACACTGAGCATGCACATCCAATACAGGAATCCATTTATATTGTGTATGTGTATTTATATATTTCAGGACATGGTTTAATGGTCTTGGGGCAGGACTTAATGACCATGGTGGTGTTAGGTCAATGATTAGACTTGATCTTAGAGGTCTTTTCCAATCAAAACAATTCTGTATGTATGTATTTATGGATATGACCAGCCATGCAGGTGACATACCCAGAACACACCTGACTGACACAGACAGCACCAACAGCCTCATCCTGCTCCCTTCTCTGCCTGAGCAGGATGGAGATCCAGTTGTGAGAATACATTGTGTTTGTATGCACAGTGTGGATGTTTCTGGCAGAAGGTTTTAGGCAGCCCAGCCATTAGGGTCCCACGCTTCCCAGTTGCTGGCAGCTGAACGTGCCTGCCCCTGTGGCCTCAGCCCCTCTCCATTGTGTCCTTGTCAGATTCTTTTATTTTTGTCCCTTAAGCTACTCTTTTCATTGTGTTACATTGGATGTCTCTGAGGGAACCTTAGTTCTTTCATAGTATTGATGCTTTCATACATGCCTTATGTTTTTCTGGTGTCTACTAGTGAGATTTGGTTTCCAGTTTGGACACTGAAGTGGTCTTGTGAGCTTGTAGGTACCTGCACAAGCCCTTTGTGCCCAGGTTCCTACTGCAAGTCAGTGAAGGCCAAGGAGCAATTCAGTTCTCCCAAAATTTGCTGCTCAACTCAGTTTCTCTGTATATTTTCTGTTGCTGTTGGCAATTGCCTATAATAAGCATTGACTATAACCACCTTTATGTAGACAGGTCCAGTTTGGTGTCAATCTCCAGATGATTCCTGTGATCTTAATGATTATTATCTTTTCCTAGGCATCTTGTCTGTAGGGTGTGCTGCCTTTCAAGGCATCTTTAATGGCTGACCAGGGAGGTGATGGAATCACCATCCCTGGAGGTGTTCAAGTAAAGGCTGGATGGGGCACTTAATGCCATGGTCTAGTTGATTGGATAGGTTGATAGGGTGCTAGGTGGGGCTGGATGAGCTTGGAGGTCTCTTCCAACCTGGTTGATCCTATGATTCTAATTTTGTTCTGCAAATACCTTCCGTGCTAGAAAATTCAAATGACACTACAAAAAGCTGAGATCTTACACAGTGTTTTGTTTTGTCTGTTTGTTTGTTTTAAGGGAAACTACCAGACATGTAATGATGGGAACTTAATAGTTGCTGTGTTTTGTGTTTAATTATTCTGGATGGCTTCTCTGCTGGTTTTCCTCACTGATCAGCAAATGGTTCTTGTACTTCAACAATTTCTAAGCCATAAGGCTGTCCAGCTCCTCTCCTAGCCTTTATCCTGAGCTTTCTGAACTTTACAAGAGCATAAATCATAGAGTCACTGGGTTTTTTAAATGCTTTCCTGCACTCACTCGACCTTATTCTATATTCTGAAAACTATCTCTTGGAAGATAACCTCAATCTGTGACATAATATTGTCCTCTACAGTGAAAATACTCTTCTGGTGAAATTGAAGACTTGGGATGATTATAAGGGATTAGAGCATTTTCCTCCTTACATACTGGAAGGATTTGGTTTAAGTGGAAATTTTCCATGTGTTATATCAACAAGCTGCTTGAGCAGCTTTATAACTTTGGAGATCTTGTCCTTTTCTTATATTAGCTTGGCTCCATTTTTTTTCCCTCATGTAACTTCAAACTTAAGTTTGTAGATAAGCCATTTATTTTCATGTCTTTTACAGGATTATTTTGAACTGATAAACTCCTCCTCCTCTGCTTCATGAATATTATGAGCATTCCTGTAGACTTCACAAACTTGTGACATGTTGTTCACAGGTCTGGTGCCCTCTCTCTCAGTATCTATCTTGTTGAGGGTTTGTTTTTGCCTGCCACAGATTGCATTTTAATTTTTAAGCAGTATTTTGTCTTCCTTGTGACTTTCTTTCATAAATTTATTATGTACTATTTTGGACTCATTCTTGTCTCCTTTATCTCTTTCTCAGTCTGAAGTTGATAATTTCCTGCATTTATAAATGCTCTCCAAATAGCAATGCTCAGATTTCTGATACCTTGGGCTTGTGGTTTCCTTTTCCTTTATTTTTCCCCCCTGAATCCAGCTTCAGATCAGTGTAATCCCAAAATCACAAGATGGGAAGTGACTGGCAGTTTACAATGCCCATAAGAATGTGATCCATTAAATTTGAAGGAACATGCATATTCTTGCCACAGCCTTCAATTTTCTGATATCCTTTCTCTTGACCTTGACTATAATGATAAAATTTAGTCCCATTAAGGCCACTGGCAATTCAGACATAGAAACTTGTTTTCTTGTAGCATCAGAAAATGATTTTTTTTGCTCTTAGTTCAGGAAGAAGCTCATGTATCTAAGATGTCTATTTTCCAAATGTCTAATTTACATACTGAATTAATCACTGTACAGAAAAAAAGCCCCAACAACAAATCTCCCTGTGAGACTTTATTCTGTCAAGAAAATCACTTCTGAAGAATGCCATACCCAAAGAAAAGGATTAAATCCAAATTCAGCATTTTTCTGCAGTTCATTCAGGTTGAAGTGTACCATCCCTGTGCAAGAGTGGGCTTTCTGTCCTTTGTATTGGAAAAAGTTGGTATCTGATAGAAGAGGCTCTGAGTGACAAGCTGCACACATCCCTGTGTCTGGGCTGCATTCCAATTGCTGACAATATAAATGCTTTTCACTTACGCTGGCAACACCTCCACAGAATGAGTAGCTGGACCGTTTCAGAAACATCCTTTATGTGGTTCTGACACATTCCTACCCCTTGTATTCATTGTCATTGCCACCTTAAACCTCTGATTCAATTTCCCTTTTCATTCCTGTAATAGTGATTATAAAGCAGTGACAGCTGTATCTCCAAATATTCAAAGGTCAGCCTCAGTTCAGATTAAGCATCCAAAAACTTGTTGTTTGTCTGAAGTGAACTACGTACACATATCTAAGGCAGTTTCTGCAGCCTCTTCTTACTGGTATCAAATTCTGGATGGCAGAGATAGATTTCAGGACTTAAAACTAATTTGTAGAGGTTTAATTTCTTTTAGGACATACAAGCTAAAGAAGAAAGTAAAAATTCAGGCCACCGTGAATGAAAGAAAGTGCAATGAGATTTTTTATTCCTTCCATCCACTCATTCATGGACTAAACTGTTCTAGGATATCTGTTGAAATCTTCCCACTGGTGTTAAGCTAAAAGAAGCAAAGCTAATGCAATTGGTCTATTACCATAAGAGAAAAGAAATAGACATACCAGCATAAAACAAAAAAGATGCAGTCATCTCTTGAAAACTTGTAATGAAGTGTATTCAAAATTGCTTGCCAGCAGCTTTAATTAGGGCAGATAAATTCAATAAATAATAATAATAATGTTGGAAGTCCTGCAGGAAATTGACTTAGAAATCAACAGGTACCTTGAGAAGATGTTTCTCATGCAATAGTGATTTTGCTCGGTGTTTGGGAGGGACTCTGCTGCTGGCATAAATGTACAAATTCAGGTGAGTGTATTTTCTCTGCAATTAAGTATTTGTGAAGGGCATACATCTGCCCAAGCTGTTTATGGTATGCAGTGTTTCTAAATTCCTCTTAGGGATGTTCTTAGGGCCAGATCTTACACACAGTCCTTATGCACAATGTGCTGTAAGTCTGAGTATAATGGAGAAAGGTTTTTGAAACTGCCTCTTTCACTGCCTCGTTGCTGCTGGTGGTCTGAGTGTGGCCATGCTCTTTGTAGAAGCAGTCTGCTTTGAGGGCTCTGCCAGCCTGTGCTGTTCTCTGATAGTGATCTGAAGCAGAAAGTTGAGCACAGCCTGGTGTGGCATAGCAAAGATGGGTCAGTGTTCAGCCCCTCTGTAGTTACATTAGTTCAGGTTTAGCAAGCAGTTTCTAAACTCCTGCCAAGGACATCAGCTCTTGCTGCATCAGCATTCTTGTCTAACCTAGCTTAAAAAAGTGGAGAACAAGATGACAGAGACAGGGCTGTGCAGGTACAACACTCACTGCATTTGTCACTTAGGTACCACTACCTTCCTTCATGGCTGCTCGTGCTTAAACTCACTGACTCCTCTCCCATGTGGAAACTCATTCTTTCACCACTGCGTATAGTATCCATTCCTTAGCCTACCTCATCTGCTTCATAAACACATGCACCTTCAGATAGTTTTCTTGCTCTCTTTACAACAGCTGCCAAACTCTCATCAGCAGGATGAAGGGAGTTGAGAGAAGTACTGCTGTAAGCAGGGCAATGTTCCTGGCAATTTTGGCTGAAACAAAATCAAGGTTTATCGTCTTAGCAAGCTGTTACCATCTGAACTGTGCTTCTCTATCCATGTCTGCTGTAAGGTGATGCAGTTTTTCATCTATCTGAGCACAAGAGGATGCCTTGCATGACCTCACACTGACAGTTACAGTGGCTTGGCTGACATGCCATATGCTGGTTTATTGCTGTAAGTCAGGTGTAGGGCAAAGCCATCTGCCAGTGAAATGTAGAAGAATTGGAGGGAATTTTTTTTAGAACACTCTCTCATGAAATCACTTAATTAGTAATGTGAGGGAAAGCTAACTTCAGCCACAACCCCACAGAATCACAGAATTTCTTAGATTGGAAAAGACCTTCAAAATCATGAAGTCTAATCATTAGTTTCACCCTGACAGGTCCTTGCCTAAACCAAATCCCTCAGCACAACATCTGATCGCTATGAATCGCTATGGTTGGAAAGGACCACCAGGATCAGCCAGTCCAACCTTTATCTCAGCATCCTTCATCCATAGCCTCAAGCACCACATCCACTTACCTTTTAAATACCTCCAGAGATGGCGACTCCACCATCTCCCTGGGCAGCCTGTTCCAGTGCCTGACCACCCGCTCGGGAAAGAACTTCCTCCCAACAGCCAACCTAAACCTCCCCTGATGCAACTTGAGGCCATTTCCTACTACCATTTTCCAGACTATTTTTAATGGGCCCACATGGATGAAAAATGTTGATGTGCACAGCAATGTACAGAATGTATTCCTTAAGTTCCATCTCTGGATAAGGATGTAGGAGATCCTGTCTTTAGATTTAGTTGGCTGGATGCTTTGAAGGAGACTGGAGAGAGAGAGAGCTTAAAAGAAGACAAAAACATTTTAGCAGACAAAAATGAAGCATAAAGAAATAATTTAATTCCCGTCAAGGACTTCTCTTGAGCTTATCTAAAGAAACTCATCTGCATTCTCCTTTGTGTGGTTGTTAATGTTGCTTTCAGGTAGGAAGAGGAAGGAAGTAGTATTGTTGGAGATGCAGTATTGAATTTTATCATAAAATAGCTTTCATAAACACCAACAGTAAAATTGTTTGCTTCATTATAGAGTGTCTGATGTAAATAAGATCAGGGAGGGTGCGTGATCAATCTTTCCAAAGGCTAAAATACTTTGCTGTTCCTAAGCTTGGTTTCCTCATTCAGACTGAATAAGCTTGACCCACATGCATTTAGAAATCAACTTGAATTTTAATTTTACTCCAGTGGTCATTTTGTCTGCTAGGTTGTTTTTGTGCTTTATTCCCACAAAGAAGCCCCTCAGCTTTTGCAGAAAGACCTTTTAAAGCTGTTGTAGAGTTGTTGACCAAATGAAATATGTGCAGGTGGTTATAATTGTTGTATTAGAAGTGGACTTTATTCCATTGCCAGTTATCCAGGGAGGAGAAAAGGCAAATCTGCAGTTTTTTCTGCAGGAGAAAGACATTTTTAGAAGGGGTAGGTGTTTGTAGACTGGCCCCTTTCATTTGAACATAGTTATACACAGCTCAGCTTGTTCAACTTCCATTGTCACTCACTCCACAACTCCATAAGAAAAGAAGTTATTTAGTCTGTAAAGCAGCAGTTGTAAGGAGAGGATCAGGGAAATTTAACTGTTGTACTTTACCTTTATTTTAATGTCATAACATTTTATATACGAGGTGAAAAGATATTTTTCAGTGGTACTGAAAACTCCTTTCATGACCTGTTTATTTGATTTGTTTGTCTGTGCCAATCGGCTCCTGTCTCATCCTGATTTAAAACAAGACACCTATATTAATACAAGGATGCATGATACCTTCTGACCAGAGTTTCCACTGACCTCAGTTGGAGTTCAGTATGTGGGACTTTTCTTTTTTTTCTTTAGTTAAGAAGGAATAAAAGCAACTTGAGAGTGACTTTCAAAGTTATGGCTGAGTTACACACATTTGCTACCGGTGTCCAAGGGAAAACAATTTCATAACTTTGAGCGTTGAACATGGAGCAGAGTGACAGAACAGTTTGTCAGTGGAGAACGTTCTATAGAGCTATTTAAAGGTTGCCCTCGACCTTTCCACCTCTTCTAAAGCTTCTTGAGAGCAGTTTAAACTTTTCTTCTGCCAGTAGCCTACTGGCAGTTCCATATTTGTGTTTGTTCTCTCCATGCAGTGGATGTATCAGAGCACATTATGGAGAGATCTTCCAAATCCTCTTTTAACCTCTTTTGTGAGAAAGAGCCCTCAGATTGAGCCAGGTCAACCTTGGCAGTTAAAATTCACAGCTAGACTTTTGTTTCCTTGATCTCGTCTGACCTGAATGAAGACGAGATGGGAGTTTTGATATTGATGCTGAAGCCAAGATTTTAAGTGCTGCTTCTGTGCGACCTTTTTCCCTGAGATGGGTGCATACAGAGGTGTCTCTAGCCATGCAAATAGGTATGGATACCAAATGCTGATAAACTACATATTTGCAAGGAGATTTCTCATACCAAAAATGTTCTACCAACATAACATTTGTCCATTTCATAAACTGTTTTAAAAGGTGCTGGTTTTGACACAGCTTTCAGGGGAAGAAAGTGTAATAAACCCTGCAGGTGCTTACATGTACAGACTTTTTCACTGCTCAAAGTCCTGTCTACAGTGCCTACAAAAGCTAGCACCAATAGATATTATCACAAAGACACTATTGAATTGTTACACAGCCATTTACTTACTGTGTGTTGAAGAATCCTACACAATTCTTCATCTCTTATCATAAATGTAAAATACAGAAGTAGAGCAAGGGAGAAGTTACTAGGGAAAGTTGTTTTTTTTTTCAGTCTCTTTTGTCTGAACTTCAACATCCTCATTTGGAAAGGAACTTAAAAGCGAAAGTCAGTGTTATACTGGCTGCTGCACAAGGGAAAGTCTGCAGTGGGATCATGGAATAATACAATGGTCTGTGTTAGAAGGCACCTCCAAAGGTCATCTAGTCCAGCCCCCTCTGCAGTAGGGACATCCTCAAGTAGATCAGGTGGCCTAGAGCACTGTTGAGCCTCACCTTAAGTATTTCCAGGGCTGTAGGCTGTTAGTGCCCACATCAGTTTAGTTTGGAGGTGTTACTTTATGCACTTCTGAGTTACAAATGGTGTAATATGTGAAACATTGCCTTTTATTTCATGTGCAAGTGAGGCATCATCATTTAGTACAGTGATGGAAAGAGCATCTGCTGCTTTGAAGCAATTTGAAAGAAGTTTCACATTTTATTATGGGCAGAATAGTTCCTTCTTATTGCAGAACCTGCCTTCACTGCTTGCTCCTCTAACCATTGTGCTCTTGTAGTCTGAGCACACTAAGTAAATACAGTGATCCTTGGTAAGGTTTGGGTATTCTCTGATGTATTTTTGGTAACTGTACCTATTTCTCAGCTGTTTCACAGTATCACTTCTAGCAATGCAAAGTGCTAACTAAAACTTCCTTTTTTTCTTTTTTCCTTTCTTTGAAGACAAAGACAGGGATTTGTTTGCTGCAGGATGGTAACCAGGAGCCTTTCAAAGTGCGACTGCACTTAGCCAAAGATATTTTGATGATCCAGGAGCAGGATGTGATCTGTGTGTCTGGTGAGCCTTTCTATTCTGGTGTAAGTAGTTCTTATTTTTTCTTTAAGATGTGTCTGGTACAGAGCAAGAATGCTCAGGGTGTATGTGTGCACGGTTATTCCCATGTTCTGAGAGCTCATTTTGTCCTGTTACCACTAGGTGTATTTTAGTATCATCTTTTGAGACTAATTTGTAGCACTGCTCACCTAGGAAGTATCAATAAGTTGTTACATACATGGCAACAGTGTTTTTTCTCTCCACACACCCCAGAATGTGGTAGGAATGACAAAACCACTGATTTTGGCAGTGAATGCAGACGTCTCAACGTGCTTAACATACCTGAGTATTGTCTGTGGAGCTCATAAAACACTTGAAGGGTCACTGTTATGGCAGGGCTTTGCTGGTAGTGGAGTTAACAACTATCTTCTGTTCCTTTGGTTGCTTTCCTATGGTAGATGTTTCTTACCAGCGCATCATGTTAATAAAGAGGGACTTCAGCTGTTAACAGTGTGATTTGTGTATTACTGTTTTACATGATGTGTCAGATTTCTTGTTTAGGCATCACAGTGCATTTTGTGGTTCAGAAGAGACAATAATTTGGGAGATGTGTAAAATGTTATCTACAACAATATTGGAGGTTTTGGACTGTCGCAATGCTAAGTTTACGTTTAATTCTAGGAGACAGCTAATAAAACCAGGAACTATTTAGTCTTAATTTCTATAGACATTTTTATAGCTGCTGTAATCATATTTTGTGGAGATATTTTCAAGACTTATGGGAAGCTATCACAAACATTCTGCTCTCCCTTTGAGCTAAATAAAATTATTGTAGCATTTCATGTTGTATCTTGTGAGGAATAGTAGTGTAGTATCTGCTTATGCAAATGTTATGTGACTGCTATTCTTTATCTGGTTTATTAATTAGTTGCTGCTGCTGCCGCCACATCCCTGTATCTCTAAATACAAGTATAATAAAAGGATACAAAGCAGAAACCAGAACTCAATTGGTAGGGTGTTAGCAGTGCTAACAGAGTGGAAGATTAATGGAAAATGTACAGAAGAATCCATCTTATAGTTATGAACATCTCAAGGTGAACAGCTCTGAGTTTCTCTGAAGCAAGAGGAGGAGGCTGCCTGCACTGTCTCCATACAGGCTGCGTTTATGATGCTGGCTCTTGGCAGTTTCATTCTGTATAAATACAATTTATTAATAGAGGTCTGTGTGCTTTATATAAAAAGAAGATGCTCCTTTTTCCAACCAGACTGTAATGCCCCTCAGCATACAGGAAGAACACCTAGCAGCTCAAATGAAAAGAAGCTGCAGGTTCAAGTTCAGTTTGTAGTTGTTCAGTTAGCAACACACACTGTGGCACCCTTATTCCACCAACGCCATACTGGCATTATTCATGAAAAAGGTTTTATCACTCAGAAATACAACTTCCATTATTGTGCTCTAGTGTCTATTAGTTCTGCTGGAGCTCTTACTTAAACGTCCTCATGAAATGCATCTTTAGTTTCCCCATTTCCCAGCAAGGCTTGCTCTTACAAGTTTTACTCTCTTTTGTTTTGCTGTGGCACTTCAGGAAATAGTGAATGATTTGCTTCATCAATGACACTCCCTCTCTCTTGTCTGCTTATTGAATGCATAACTCATTAATTGGTTGATATTCGTGCAGTGATTACTTTCCTTCTGTGAGTGTCATTGTTAGGCTAATGACTTCTGAGAACTTTACCCTGGTTTCCTCTAGGATTAATACTAGATCTCGAATCAGTAAATTTATTCCGGCTAAGGATGGTTGACATTCTGCAGGCAGGTGACTCTTCTTTGTTCACAGACCATTGAAATAATCTGGAAACACATGTTTGATTGTATGGCAGGATCAAATATATCTCACAGGTTTGATTTTTCTTTCCCTCATTTCTATTCCTGTTTTTAAAAAGTTTTTATTCATTTATTTATTTCATTGTTTTCCTTAATCTTTTACTTTGCTTGGCTGATTTTATTTTGCTCTTTCTGTCATTCTAGATGACTGACCATGTCTGGTTTTCTTTTGCATGTGTTCTGTGGAGCGAGATCAAGTGTGTTTATTAGCAGCTGACACTGAACGGTTCATGGAATAAAGTTTAGGGAGTGGAAATCAAAATTTGTGACTGATAAACAATAGGTTTGTTGAATTTTGTAGACATTTTTAATCTCTTTAGGTAAATAGTCTGCAATTAATTTGATTATAAGGTTTTACTTCATGACTTCTGCACTGCTAAGGAAGGAAAGGCTGTTACTATGTCTCTAGTTCAGAACAGTACCTCCACTGTTTCTTGGGTCTGAATCAATTTGCATGCTCCTCTGTGCAGGACAGACTTTGAACAGGCACTTAACGTTCCAGCAGCATCCTGATCTGCATCCTGAGAAATAATCTAAAGTAAATCAATGGCTCCGTAGGAATGAGGTGCTGCTTAATGTGGGTGGATGGCACAAGGACCTAGTTCTGAATTTAGAACACAGCCTTCTCAGTGGAAAACAGTTCTGGTTTCCCAAAATTGGAGCAATGCAAAGGAACCTACTTCTTTCATTGTATATGGCTTGGAGTAAGAAAACAAAATGCATGAAAGATGACAAGCAACATAAACAGTGTTCAACACTAAGAAAAAAAAGCATCTGCTTCCTTAACAGGCTGAACTAAATGCCAGTGTTAGCAAGGGACCTGTAGCAATTCCACAAACCTATCAAAGATCATTCAGACTATCAGATATTAGATCAGTTTTATCAATAAGTATTACAAATCAGTATTGCAGAGGTTGCTTTGTGGAACAAGGGAAAACTGCCTTCCAAGAGGTAGAAATACAGTGAGCTTTGCATTCTGCTGCTGCTGGATGTCTGATGTAGATCTGAGCTGCAGTGTGAACTGTCAAATATGAGATGAGAATGTTTTGTGAAACTCAAAGTCTAGAAGGCATTGTCTGTACTAGTCCAAATTAAATCGAAGGAGTTTTGTGTTTTATCAAGAGCAGTAATTAACCTGCCCAGAGAGTCATTTGTGGACATTTGTTTGGTTTTCCTCTTTATTGGGTTTTATTAATTTGCTAATTGAACTTAGAAAATTTTCAAACTGTGTATTTGTATGTAAGATCCATAAACCAAGGCTGTGACAATGTATTGTCTGGCAGGATGGATGATTTGAATCAGCTACTGTTTTACTAAGAGACTGATAAGAAACTATCAGGGGCTGGCAAATTGCTAAGTTCAGCTATTAGGCAAATTTTCATTCTCTCTGAATTTTCTGTTAGGGAGTCATAGTCGTACTGTGTTCAGTTTTGGGCTCCCCAGTTTAAGAGGGACAGGGATCTGCTGATGAAGGTCCAGTGGAAGGCACGAGGATGATTAGGGGACTGGAGGGCACGGCTTATGGAGAGAGGCTGAGGGACCTGGGGCTGCTTAGTCTGAAAAAGAGAAAACTTAGAGGGTATTTGATAAATGTTTATTAATATCTGAAGGCTGGCAAGGAGGGAGAGGACAGGCTTTTTTTCACTTCCTCCCTGTGATAGGGCAAGGAGCAATGGGTGTAAGTTGCAGCAAAAGAGGTTCTGCCTCAACACAAGGGGGAACTTCTTTACTGTAAGGGTCACAGAGCACCAGAACAGGCTTCCCAGAGAGGCTGTGGGGTCTCCTTCTCTGGAGCCTTTCAAGGCCTGTCTGGATGTGTTCCTCTGTGATCTGTGTTAGATAGTATTGTCCTGCTCTGGCAGGGGAGTTGGACTCGATCTCATTGGGTCCCTTCTGGCCCCTAACCTCCTGTGATCCTATATTCCAGAATACTAACTCACCTGGTGATGCCAGAGAGATGAGTCTCATTTCTTTCAAGTAATGCTATAATTCTGTGCTGCTGTGTAGTAATGCATTTTTTTAAAATTAAACCTTAATAATTTCTTATAGATTTTTGATTTGGAGTCTTTTGGGAGGGTTGATGGGAAGATCATTTGCAGTTCAGCGCTGCTAAAAAGTGCACTCATGTTTTTGTGAATTTATATAGAGCAGCAGCTCTGAGTACTGTGGCTTTTGTCCAAGGATTTAACTGAGGTTGGTACAAATGTATCTGAACGCAACCTATGGACTTAATTGGTTTCTTGATAGAGAAAAAAGCCTTCATCAATAAACATCTTTTCCAAGGTCAGAAAGCAGCACTGCCTGAAATCATTGAACTGCATCCTGACCTGATTTCTGGCATTACTAATCACACAATCATTCTTGTTCTCATCAAGATAAGACTGTATTTTATCTCCCTTTTAAAGCTATCCTTTTGCTTTTGCAAAATCAACTTTGGTGACAGATTTATAACTCTCTGCAAAGCCCATATGGTGTTAGCAAAACATAAGTTGCGTTAGGGATAGCTTTTCAGCTTATAAACTCTGTGCAGTTGCATGTTTTACTTGATTGATTTTTTTTGAAGTGGTGAAAGTATTGCTAGTTTTTATGTAGAAGTTCATATTCAGAATGTACCAGTTACCTGTGACTTCAGATGGAGCCATTACATTTCCCTTCCTTGAGCTTTTTAGAGTTTTTTCTAGCCTTTGATTATTTTTTTTTAAATCAGATCATTCTCTATGGAGAGTTTTCACACAGTATCACACACACAGTATCACCAAGGTTGGAAGAGACCTCACAGATCATCAAGTCCAACCATTTACCACAGAGCTCAAGGCCAGACCATGGCACCAAGTGCCACGACCAATCCTGCCTTAAACAGCTCCAGGGACGGCGACTCCACCACCTCCCCGGGCAGCTCATTCCAGTGTCCAATGACTCTCTCAGTGAAGAACTTTCTCCTCACCTCAAGCCTAAATTTCCCCTGGTGCAGCCTGAGGCTGTGTCCTCTCGTTCTGGTGCTGGCCACCTGAGAGAAGAGAGCAACCCCCTCCTGGCTACAACCACCCCTCAGGTAGTTGTAGACAGCTCCCCTGAGCCTCCTCTTCTCCAGGCAATTTTAAATTGGCTTTTTATATATTTGAGTCTAGGTGAAACAGGTTCAATTAACATTAGCAATGTTGGTAGAAAAATGAAGGTAAGAGCAAAAAGCTTAGAGTTATAAACATCTAAGGTTGGTTTATTTTCTGTATTGTATTTATGTCAGTATTTATGTACTATTTTGATATGGGATGGATGGATTAGTGTGAATGATGCCAAAGTGGAACTGCCTGTCCTGGGGAGAACTGCAAATATGCAAACAGCCAGGTCACCTTTCAAGCATTTTTCCATTCTTGTTACCTTCACAAAGGTTGCAGTAAGAAGAATGATTTATTTTTTTTCTCTCACGTTGGGATCTGTCAGCTATTCAGTGGAGTGAATCCATTTTTTTTTTCCACAGAAGTCATCAAATATCCGTCAGATAGTGACAACTTCCCCCCCCCCCCCCTCCCCCCCCGTCAATCTGGACAGCTTTTAAGTGACAACCTTGAACTGACAGATGTAAATATGATTATTTAGGGACAGCAAACACTTAAAAGGCACTGCAAACAGGTGAGGGTTAAACACAGGACTGCCATTTGTAAAGCCAAATTTGAAGGAGAAGAATATATATATGTGTGTGTGTATATTTATTTGGAGAAAAAAAAGTTGTTTTTTTTCCTCCTAGGAAAAGAAGAAATATTGCAAACTAGAACCCATTTTAAGGACCCAAACTACTGATCAGTGGCAGTGTCTGATGTAAGGCAGAAGCTGGAGACTAAACTTGTCATGGAACTGCAGAGAGTGTTCATGACTGAGTGTTTTTAGGCTGTCAGGTAGTGATAGGACTAGGGAGAATGGAACAAAGCTAGAAATGGGTAGATTCAGACTGGATGCTAAGAAGAAGTTCTTCACCATGAGGGTAGTGAGGCTCTGGAATGGGTTGCCCGGGGAGGTGGTGGAAGCCCCATCTCTTGAGGTGTTTAAGGCCAGGCTGGATGAGGCTCCAGCCAGCCTGATCTAGTGTGAGGTGTCCCTGCCCATGACTGGGGGGTGGAACTCGATGATCTTTGTGGTCTCTTCCAACTCAGACTGATTCTTTGAAGCCTACTTGGAAGTCAGATCATGCTGACTTTAGGTGTGGGGTGTTTTTCTTTTTTATTTCCATATTAAGATATGTAGTAGTTTTGAAAGAAATCCACGGTGTAGAGTTGTTGTAAGTAGCTGTTTAGGTGAAGGTTTCTGCTTTTGGACACATGCTGTAGAACCGGGAGTGTTTCAAAGTGCAAGCAAGGGAAGGGTTGAGGACTCCTTCCCCCCAGTTTAGGAGGGACATTGAGATGCTTGAGCGTGTCCAGAGAAGGGCGACGAGACTAGGGAGAGGCCTTAAGCACAGCCCTGCGAGGAGAGGCTGAGGGAGCTGGGATTGGTTAGCCTGGAGAAGAGGAGGCTCAGGGCAGACCTTATTGCTGTCTACAACTGCCTGAAGGGTGGTTGTGGCCAGGAGGAGGTTGCTCTCTTCTCTCAGGTGGCCAGCACCAGAACGAGAGGACACAGCCTCAGGCTGCGCCAGGGGAGATTTAGGCTGGAGGTGAGGAGAAAGTTCTTCACTGAGAGAGTCATTGGACACTGGAATGGGCTGCCCGGGGAGGTGGTGGAGTCGCCGTCCCTGGAGCTGTTCAAGGCAGGACTGGACGTGGCACTTGGTGCCATGGTCTGGCCTTGAGCTCTGTGGTAAAGGGACGGACTTGATGATCTGTGAGGTCTCTTCCAACCCTGATGATACTGTGAGACTGTGACTCTTGTTCCATTCAACGTTAGCACTTCACACCACATGGTTGTGTTTGCTGTCCCCAGTCTCTAGCATGGTGTCCTAGTCTGGGGCCGTGAGAGTACTCGGGGCTGGAGGACAGAAATGACTCTTACCCCTTTCCGTGAGTGAGACTGAGGGCACTGCACACAGATTGGATGTTTAAAGAGAAATTCTGTTTACAAGAGTATATATAAAAAGGCAGGCAGGTGGATAAGTACAAAACCCATTGAGCCAAACTGGCCTTCTGGAGTCCTCCATCCCTCCACCCTCAGTCAGCCTGAAACTGCCCTCCCCAGCTGGGGCCTACAAGGCCTCAGTGGCTCAATTCCCTGCCAGCCATTTCCCTCAGGAACTGTGAGAGAAGAGTGCATGCTGCTTGGAGAAGGGAAGGGAAGAGATGGGGAAGGGGGAGACAGAAGGTCTCAGGGGAGACCTCATGGCTCTCTACAACTACCTGAAAGGAGATTGTAGCCTGCTGGGGTTGGTCTCTTCTCCCAGGCACCCAGTGACAGAACAAGAGGACGCAGTCTCAAACTGCACCAGGTCAGGTTTAGGCTGGACATTAGGAAGAAACTCTTCACAGCAAGAGTGATTGGCATTGGAATGGGCTGCCTGGGAGATAGTGGAGCCACCATCCCTGCAGGGAGGTGTTTAAGAGAAGGCTGGATGAGGCACTTAGTGGTTTTGTTAGTTAGAAGGGTTAGGTGAGAGGTTGGACTGCTGATTCTAGAGAGCTTTTCCAACCTGGTTGATTCTGTGATTAGTCAGGCCTATCGTTTAAGTTGTGATTCCAGAATAGGGAATAGAATAACAATCTTACACTAGCCTGGGATGAGCAGGTCCATCCCCCTGGGATGGGCTTCTGGCCCTATGGTTTGGTTAAGGGGGACCTTAGATCCCTCAAACTACTACACATGGTACTGTGTCCAGTTCTGGGCCCCTCAATTCAAGAAGGATGTTGAGGTGCTGGAACATGTCCAGAGAAGGGCAACAAAGCTGGTGAGAGGCCTGGAGCACAAATCCTATGAGGAGAGGTTGAGGGAGCTGGGCCTGTTTAGCCTGGAGAAGAGGAGGCTCAGGGGTGATCTTATTACTGTCTACAACTACCTAAAGGGAGGCTGTAGCCAGGTGGGGGTTGGTCTCTTCTCCCAGGTAACCAGCAATAGAACAATGGGACACAGTCTCAAGTTGTGCCAGGGTAGGTATAGGCTGGATATTAGGAAGAAGTTCTTCACAGAGAGAGTGATTTCCCATTGGAATGGGCTGCCTGGGGAGGTGGTGGAGGCACCGTCCCTGGGGGTCTTCAAGAAAAGACTGGATGAGGCACTTAGTGCCATGGTCTAGTTCATTGGATAGGGCTGGGTGCTAGGTTGGACTGGATGATCTTGGAGGTCTCTTCCAACCTGGTTGATTCTATGGCTGCAGAGTTATGGGGGCTTGGAGCTTGCCATCTCTTACTGCCAGCCTTCTCCAGTGGTGTGAGAAACTGAGATAAAGAGGTAAGCTTTGAATGTCACACAGTGGAGGTTGTTAGCAGATGAGCAAGTCTGCCAGCAAGCCTTGTTAACACTATTAATCCCCATTGGAAATGTGGCTGACTTGTGTCCTCTGTCCTTTGCACTCAGAACGAGTTGTAAAGTTTGACTGTTCGTGTCAATTAATGAAAGGAAAAAAGCCTATGTGAAAGAGCAAAGGACTGCCTGAAAGAGGATATAAAATCTCCCTTCTTGAAAATCTATGAATTAATTAGGAAAAAAAAAAAAATAGCTCATGACATTTTCTCAGTGCAAAATGTGAGATTACTAATAGGTGAGAAACTACTCAAGAGCATGGCCTCCGAGATATTATGGCAGCAAATGGCAACAGGTTGATCTGTGAAGTTGCTGCCAATGATTATATCTTTATATTTCATTATTATGATTTAAAAATTAAAATTTTAATGTCTTCCTGTCTTCCTCCTTTTTTTTTTTTTTTTTCACTGCTGCATTTTCTCATGTCACTGAGAATAAATTTCGCTATTTATTCTTCTTTTCCCACTGGCTGTTTTTTTTTCTCTGCATGGAGCTTTTCTCCATCTTCTTCCATATGGGCTGTTCTTTGCTGTCTGTTCCATCTGCTGTGAAGAGAGGTCTTGTTTTCTGTCTGGACTTAAATTCTTCATACCTTTGCTCTTGTGAGATGAATAACCAGACACACTGGTGTCTCAAAGTGAAAATCTGCTGTTTGATGTCCTAGTAAAAACATTGACTAATGGAATAGTGAAGTTTCACAAGCTCTCAACTCAGTTTTATGAAGAGTTGTAAAATTTCTTGTGATGGTTTGGGAAGTTAGCCCCCCCCCCCCCCCATGAAATCACCCAGATTACAGTCATCGGGCTGGAAGTTAAGGAAAGAAGCTTTACATCTACAGCTTAGCACAAGATACAGGCAGCTATGTACAATATCTTACAAATATGTACAGCTATATACAGAAACAAAAGTTAAAAGTAATATAGAAACACAACAGCCCTCTCAGAAATCAGTCCCCAGGAGGGGCTCACAACCACCCTTTCACCTTCTTTCCACCTCTCTACCTTATCCCAGAGAATCATAGAATCAACCAGGTTGGAAGAGACCTCCAAGATCATCCAGTCCAACCTATCCCCCAGCCCTATCCAATCAACCAGACCATGGCACTAAGTGCCTCATCCAGTCTTTTCTTGAACACCTCCAGGGACGTTGCCTCCACCACCTCCCTGGGCAGCCCATTCCAATGCCAATCACTCTCTCTGTGAAGAACTTTCTCCTAACATCCAGCCTATACTTCCCCTGTCTGCCTTGCATGCAAGGTGAGTTTGGAGGATCAGCAAGGGGGGTTAGAAGCAGAAGGATTAGTTACAAAGAAACAGCCCAGGGAGAAATACAGGCTCTAATACAGACACACACACTGTCTTATCTCTGTATTCTTGCTTTTATACATTTCAGCAAGCCTATGAGTGAAGTAGACCTCACCATGGTTTTCTTTTCACAGCCTGTACTCTAATTTCTCTCATTAAAATATTCCTATTTGCCTCAAACTAGCACATTTCTATGTCTTTTTATTCAGCTGTTACTTTGCTACTTCCACAGAGACATTTTTAGACCTCATTAAGTTACTGATTTATACTATGCCAATTAAATAATTTGAAAGTGTTACTATTAAATCATTATTGTTAAGAGTCAGCTTAGCAATTCTAAAGTTTCTTTTGCATCACAGATCAGTCAATATAACTTATTTAAACATTTAGTGTGCCTTCAGGTGTAATTGTTAAAAGTAACATTTAACTCTTGACTAAATATAAATAGTTAATGATTGCAAAGGTTTCTCACTTTTCCTTTCCTGACTGTTTCCTGTTGCTGCATGCTCATGTTGTCATTCATGGCTTCTAACCTCATTTTAAGGTGATATTTGTGACCTCACAAATTTCACATGTGGGTTTTTTTTTCGGTGGAACCTTTTAGTGAAAGCCTAAACACTGTTGCTTCTGTTTCACTAAGGAAAAATATTTTTGGCAAACCTTGTGGCTGTGCTTTCCAGTCAATGAACATGTGTGGATGAGGAATTTTTTGAGTTAAAGGCATGGAAAATGCCGACAGCTTGGCAGCAGCTTTGAGTTTTTCCATAATATGCTAACTATGTGGGTTTTTTTCCTCCTCCAGATAGCAGCTTCTGAAACACTGCTCTGAATCTTGCATTTTAAGGATCCTAGGAGGAGCTCTCCTGACTTTCTTTCTGTTTGGTGTGATGTAGACAATATGATAATAGATTTTTAAGCTCACAGGACAATTTACTTAGTCTTGGTATTCCACTAAGTAGCTTTTTGTCAGAATCAGGTTTTATTTTGTGAACTTAGAGATCAAGTTGCTTCTGGATTTTGAAAGCCATTTTCAAATTCAGTAGCAGAATACAGCCCTGTGCAAAGACAGGGGAAAGTAAAAATGATGAAAATGATGATAGGCTGCTACAGCTGATACAGATTTTTAGTTAGGTGTTATTTTAAGCAGATAATTGGAATCAATAGAATAGCATTGCCTCTAAACTGGAACTGCAATCAGGATACTTGGAGAACTTCTTTACTGCCCTATTTTATTAATGAACAGTTGTAAATCAATTTAAGAACTTAAAGCCAGCCACAGAGCATTGTATTGTTGCACATTTGAGATGTTAATTAAGGGCATCAATGCAAAACAGATTGGTCAAACTCCTTATTAATCATTATAGTAAAATCTTATTTTAGTTTGATCTACAGTGCTTTGCTGACAAGGTTTATTCAGTTCACCTTGGCTGAAGAAAGCACTGAAGTTGAAACATGGTTTGGGATTTTTGCAGGAGACATTGCAAAAAGTCACATGGAAGTCAAAAAGGAAAAGTTACTTGGATAAAAGAGTTTTCTGGCAAAAGATTTCAAAGCTGGTGCCTACCATCAGAATATTTGTTCATGTTCCTTTGCAATTCTGAAGGGAGGGATTTGTCTTTCCGATGCTAAGTTTGACATCCTGGCTTAATGGACAATGCAGGTGAAAATAATAATCATCTAACTTGGGCACCTTCTTTGATTCACATGGATGAAATGGGATAGCTATACATTCCTCTACTGCCATGCAAAGAGTGTTTAGTTTGGAGAGTTTCATTTGTGTTTCAGATGTTTAGAAAATTCAAATATTTGGCTATTTAATAGCAACATTTTTACCTTATTCTTAAATTAAACATTTACAGACATTAACTTAAATACGTGGAAAATCTCATTTTAGGCAATCTATATTGTCTTGCCATCCAAAACACTGGATAGTTTGTGAATGCTGTTTATGCAGCTGCACAGTCCACGTTAGTCACAAATGTGAAAAAGCGAGAAGGCGAAGTCAGAAACAGCAGTTTTGCAAAGCTCTTACGTGGTAGCCCTACATCCTTTCATCTCTGTATACAAAGAGGAGGAAATAGCTTTGTAGATATTTCATCCTCTGGTGTTTCTGATGAAAGTCGTACTTGGGATTGACTGACACTGTCAATCTGTGCTGACTGTACTGAACTGTATTTAAATATATGCATGTGTGTTCATATAGAGACAGAGTTACACTATGCAGGCTATGTAATCAGTGTAAACTCTAGACCATATATGGGAAGCATTTGAAAAGTATATATATATATATATATTCCATATATTTGTATCTGGACATATGGAGGAAACACCTTTAAAATGATTGCTTCTGACTTTGAAACACTCTCTCTGAGGTCAGCAGTGGCTCTGTGACAGGGGTTTTAACATTGGGATCAAGGCTGTGCTTTGTGATGAATTTCTGGATCATGCACACTTAGCTTCCTTTGGCACACATCGTTGAGTGGTCTTGGAGTACACAATCTGTGTTCCTTTTGGATGGATTAAGAACTGCAAAATGTCCTCCAACAGTGCAGTTTATGTACTTTTATGAGTATGTAGTGCTCAATAGGCATGTGGGACTAATTTAGGAGTAGTTGAGATTAAGACTTCTGATATGCACTACTTGTTAAGCTCTGCAGTTCTGTTCTTATTGCGTTGCACTACTTGCTAGTACCTTACAAATTGAGCAAATGAATTTTTGAGGCAGGACCTCTGTTTCTCTCCCAGGCCTTGTCTTTTTTCCTCTGCAGCATAGGTTTCATGGGATTTTCACACTCAGGAACTGACAAGTTTATTAAAACAATAAAAAAAATTATATAGGGTGGAAGCATAGTAACAGCTTAATGAAGTTTGAATATAGATGTTATGGCAAAGAAGCATTTGACCTAACAAAGCTTGGATTTATTTCCTTTCCAGGAAAGAACAGTAACAATTAGAAGACAGACTGTAGGAGGATTTGGATTAAGTATAAAGGTAGGATGGGTTTTTTTTCTGGTCTATTATTGTGTGTTATATGAAAGCAGTCTTTGTATATAGTTAATGTTGCTTTTTATGAGGATAAGCTGTGTCTTAAAAATGAGAGGGTAAACAGTCGAGGATGTTAGATATTGTCACAGTAGGCAACCAGCAGCTACACTGCTTTGTGGAATGGAAGGCAATGGAAAGATCATTCCCTTAAGTTTCAAGCTGAGCAAGTGTAATAAGATTTGACGGGTGCTGAAAAGTGTTTGCCACTGCATAGACTGCTTCTGTTCAGCAGCACTCCACGTGGTTATTAATGAATGCTAAATTACAGTGGCAGGCACATGGAACAGTCAATAAATTCATCATCAGTTCTCCTATGACCATCACATCACTGTAATTCATTAGCAGGACAGAAAGTGTTGTATTGTTTTCTGTTATTGTTTGTTTTGCTGTAGATGAACAAAGACTGCAATTAATCATGTGTACCATATTTCTGCTTTCTTCTTCTTTCCCTCCCCCTGAGAAAAGCAGAAGGTCAAGATGTTAATAATTCCAACATGAAACTAATTATGCTTTGGTGACTCATCCGTGAGGGGAACTCTTTTCGTCTGTGTTATAACCTGAGTGCTCCAACTTGATTTGTGAAAATCAGAGATTTAGCTAACTGCTTAAAAAAATAGCTGCTTGTGAGATTGATTGTTACACAAGACCTGACCTTAAGCCTTTTAAAAGATTGCTTATAATCCACTCCTTGAAGGACTGAAAGAGGAAAAATCCCTTGTTTCATGTTTTGCTTTACTTAAGTTAGTGGTGAAAGTATGATTGAATTTGAAGCAGAACTGATTTGGTTTGCACTCGTTGGAAGGAATTATTTTCATATTTCCAAAGCCCCTTTAGAACCTTCAGTAGTTAAATCTCCTTGTGTGAGGGAGTAGCTGTGGAGTTAAATGAAGAAACTAATAAATGTAGTGTGACATTCCAGTCATTTTTCACATCTATGACAAATCTGAGATTACAGAGATGTGACACAAGAAGCTGCTAAGTGTATGACTTCTGAGAGAACATTATGTGTCTCAGTATTGGAGTGTGGTATTCTTGCAGCAATAAAATTAGTAGTTCATTAAATAAATTGAGGTTTGAGGTTACAGCCTGACTCCTGGCTACCTGGACCCTGTAGAGTGCCATTTTCCTCCCTCTGTTTTGCTCATTCTTTTAACATGGTGAACAGCACCATAAATCTGCTGAGGTTTGGGTTGATTATTCAAAGTTTGACTTCATAAAAAAAAGTCTCCAAAGCAAGCTTGTGCACCTGTCCTGCTCACACTTATGTTCATACTTGGCTGATTTTCTTGCTCTTCATTCATTCTGTGATTTGTTTTTTGTTAACACTATTTCTTGTGTCTGAAAACAAAACAACACAAAGGAGGTAACCTAATAGTTAGTCTATTTACAATTAGTCTAATTTTTTCCTAGACTGTCCTAGTCCTTAGACCATCAAAACACTCAAGTTCAGTCCTTTATACATCTTGAAACTGGATGGCTGGACCCCAAAAAGCTGTTTCCAAAGAAAAATTATCTGCTGAAGAGTAAGCAAACCCTTAATTAGACATTCCTAGACAAAATAAGCGTGGCAAACTGTGATTTCTGATGATCTGAGTTTGTACAGGTTGCCTTCAAACTCGCATGTTGATGCTCTGTACGGATATTTGTCTCTGTTTGCCTTTTTCTTCCTTTGAGTTTCCTTTTTGTTATTATGACTTTTAATTCTTTATTCTAAAGCACCATAAAATGTTTCCAGTCCCAACAGGGTAAATTGAATGAAGCAACAGCATTGAATTGTTGTTGAACTGTTGAAATACCTCCCAGCTTTCCTTTCTTTCCCCTGATACACTGAACACCTACTGTTCCATTTATTATTATTTTTCTGTTTCTTTTTACTTACCCCACTGCTTTGCTCACTCTTTGTGCTTGTGTGACAGACAGAAACAAATAAAGGCTGCTTTTGAGATGAAAAGTCCAAACTTGCTTTTCTTGGGTCTTTGTTTACTTGCTCCTTGCCAGCAGGGTGACAGTGTGGCTGCCATTCTACTGTGATGGCCACTTTGCTTTTGTGGGACACGATTTTATAGCTTAAGCTCTCCAGAAATTCATAGAAACTGATGTCCATTTTCTTCAAGTCTTGTAATTTTGAGAACATTCAATCCTCTACCTGAGCTGATGAGAGGCAACAAGGAATAAATCTGAATTATTTATTATTATTGGGTTTTATTAAAAGAGGAAATGCAGAATCAATTATTTTCTCGGTCCCTTTGAAAACTGCAGTTAGAGAAGGGGTCAAGTATAATTTTAAGCAAAAAAAAAGATGTTTCCAATGACTGACAAAATTGCCATGTATTCTCTTTTCAGGGTGGAGCAGAACATAATATTCCAGTGGTCATTTCTAAGATTTCCAAAGAACAAAGAGGTGAGTGTCAAAGGCTGAGGTTATTTTTTGGTACGCTCCTTAAATAAGACAAGTTGAATCAAGCCTTAAGGTTCTGCAGGAAGTACTGAATAAATGCTGTTGATGTTCCATTTCTCTCTTCATCTTGATGATCTCTTTGAACTGATCTCTGAAAAAATACAGCATTTGTAGTTGTAATATTTTGAGAAGTCCTCAACATGAGTTTTTTTTTAAGAAAAAGAATTATTTTTAAGGAGAAAAATAGAAAGGTATTCAGAGAATGACCTTTTTAAAGAAGTTTAACACAAGTTAATGATTTTTGTGGCTATTAATTCCAGATGCTTATTGCCAGGAAGGCACAGCAGATCAAATGTTTAGCCACAAAAGGGTGTTAACGCTAGAAGAGAATGTGTGTCACTTTATGATGATTAGTATTGAGAGAGGGGTGGGTAGTGGCAGACTCTTGATAATGCCTCTCCCATTTCAGCACCAGGTGTTGTGCTGTGTAAGCCTTTGCAGCAGCTCCTGCAATGCAAACTGACACTGCATAAGATCTTTGCCACTTCTAAGGAGAGCTGGTGATGAATCTCTGCATTGTTTTTAGCTGGCAATGTTTAGAAATTATTGGAATGGTATAATCTGTGCTAGGAAGGTGGATAATGGTTAAGAAGCTCACAATGTGCACCATGAGAAGAGATGACAGTTGTGACTCGGTAATAACATGATGCATTTAGTATCTCTGTTATGTTTGTGTGTATTTGTGTACTTTGTGTAAGGTCAGAAATGTAAACATGTAGCATTTCCCTCCATCTGTAAGGCAATAATAATTCTGGAATGCTGCCTCTGCACAATTAAAATGTGTCAACACACAAAAATCTCATCTTCACCCACACAAATAGAGAGAAGTACAGGAGAATCAGTGCACTGGGAACTGAAAGCCAGTCCTGGAAGGTGGATATGAAAGTTGTGTGTAGGGAGGTTATGGAGTAGCATGGAATGAGCCCCTAAGGCAGGCAGTAAGATTAACCTTAAGAAGTTATAGTTGTGACTCCATTTGTTTCACTCTACATGTAAGGATATAATACATAACAATATGGCATCTATTGCCTACAGTAGCTATTAAAATACTATTAAGCACTGCAGGAAAAATAAGAAAAGATAGAGTTCAGTTTAATTGAGCACACTAAAGTGCACACTGTTTTCTTTCATTTTGCTCATTATTTTTTTGCTGCAGTAACCAATGCATTATTTCTAACCTCAATACCTCCCTGAGGTAGAATCTCAATTATTCCTTGCAATAAAAATAATACTGATTTTTAGAGAGCTAGTTCTGAGAGACATCTCTTGTGCAGGAGGTTTGTCTTGTGGTGTAGGAGGTGTCATGCCGTGTGTCTGTAAAAGGGATCTGATACGTAAAAAGCTGACTCAAAGCCTGTGCTCAACTGTAGAGTTGATTCTGCCCTTCCTCCAACTAACTCCAGCTCATTCTTTGCGGCTTTGAACAGGAGTGTCACATTTGGTGCACTTGAGGTGCTTGATGTCACATGAGGTGTGACAATATGAATTGTTATCACAGGCAAGCCCAGCACCTGAAGAAGGATACTGGGATGTGCCTTTCTTTAAGAAAAAATTCTACCCTCCACTCATTCAATAATTTAAAGATTCTTTGTTACATTTAGCTAATGTGGGCAGTCCTTCAAACACAGACTTGAGTATCCTAGTTTCTGTCAATATTGATTCCAGTTTTACAACTCATGTGAATAAGTTTTTGGATTGAGTCAAATTCTAGTCTTTTCAGACAGTGGTTTCTGTGATGATGTGGAGCACTGCAGGTAAATAATCCCGTATCATCCGTTAATGTTCCCTAGTTCTTGCATAAGGGATTATTTATTTCTTTATAGATACCTTAATAAACATTGTTGTATTTCTCATGAAGTATGTTTTGATGAGAGAGCTCTGTAAGGCAGCACAGAAAAAGGTCAACTGTAGACAGATTTTGTAAAGCCCTTTGTCATTTATAGGATATGGATTTGTTTTGAAAACGAAATTGAGTTTGGCTGGTGATTTTCTCCAATATGCTGCTTGTCCAGCTCTCCAGCATAATAAGTGTTTTCCAACAGAAATACTCCTCTGAGTTTATCAGTGAAGTAAGATCTGAAGTAGCTGTAGTAAAAGCATACAAGTTAAATTTGTCATTCATATGTGGCTCTGGAGTCTGCACAGTGCCTTTTGTTCCTCCGAGTTTGTAATAAATGATCTCTTGGAGGCAAATAAGTCTGAGTCCTGCTATCATTTTGTATTCAGAAGAAACACTCCACAGCTCACTGAAGTGGCCTGGAAGATGCTAGTGACTGATGGTTCATGCTCTTGTGCTTGGGCTGGGTAGATATGCCAGTATTTTAGTATTCATTTAAAAGAACAAAAATATGTCCCAAGAATGCATTTGGAAGTTCTGTAGTTCTAGAGATTGCGTTTGGGGTTTTGGGTGGTGGTTTGGGTGGTTGTTTGGGGTTTGGGTGGTTGTTTGGGGTTTTGGTTGTTTGGGGTTTTTTTTGTTCGTGTGGGGTTTTTGTTTAGGTTTTTTTTTATTACTATTAGCTCTTCTTTTTTAGGGTTTTGCTTGTTTTTGTTTTTTTTTTTTTAGGAGAATACATAACCCCACTAAATTAAGTGGGAATGTACACAAAGTGTAAGATGTGTTGTACAAATGAGTGAAAAATGTGCTTTCTGTTTTCAGCGGAACTTTCAGGTTTGCTCTTTATAGGAGATGCAATTCTACAGGTGAGTCAAACTGCGAGTTCTCTTGCTTCTGTTTTTGCTACAAAAGTGAAATGAAATCTGTACTTATGAAATGTAGAGTAAGTCTTTTCTTTATCTTTTTAATAACAGATTAATGGAATTAATGTGAGAAAATGCAGGCATGAAGAAGTGGTGAGCTTTTCTGTTTTTTTCAGTCTACTTCTTGTCTTTCGTGGTTACTGAGATGACTGTACACTGATAGCTGCTATCAGCTGTAATATTCCTAACCAGATAGGACTGCACCTTCTAGCATGGCAAGCAAGAAAGTTCTTTGTGCAGTCTGTTCTTCATAAATTGGTTGTAATTGCTGTTCTCAGGCTTTTTTTTATATATATATAAATGATGATTATTTTATTATGCAGCTTTTCTGCTACATATTCCAACATTTCTTCTGGCTTATAGCTGTCAAATTTCAGCACTGCTACACCTTTCTGGCTGTATGAGGTCATTTTAATTTCAAAAGCCATGATTTTCACCATGTTGGAGACTTGCTGTTTAGTTGGCTTTAATCCCATTTAAAAACTGCAACAAAACTTTTCATCTGCCTGTCATTCTGTGGCTGTTACTTATGTGGGTGGTCTTCTCCATCAATTAAGCTCTTATCAGTATGGGATTAAAATAACAATGTGTTAAGGAGATTCCTTCTCATTGAAGCCATGTGTGTTTGGGAGCTCAGTAGTAGACTGCTTGTCTTGGTAAGTCAGCTTTGCTAAAAGTATGTATTTCTACATCTGAGTTTTTGCCTCCTAAGAAGTGCTTCCCTAAGTAAGAAACTCTGTGTTTCAGAATGCCAGAAATGAGAAGATTACCAAAGAAATGATCTTTAAAATCCTGTGTAGCTCTGTAGAGTTTGTACCTGTATATTAAAAATACTGTAGTACTCCTGTACTTGAAAGTTTACCTTTATAAAATTTCCCTTGCCAGTGCAGAGATTTCCTCACGGTATCCTGTTATGTGACATGTCATTGAACCTGTGCCATCCAGATACAGAAAGCAAGAGAGTGAAGTTCTAATGAGCAAGTGAGGGCAGGCTGAAAGAGTAGATCTCTGCTCTGTTCCTCAGAGTGCTTTTGTGTGCTGGTTCCAGGTTGAAAGTTTGCACTGCAAGTCATAATTCATTCTTCAGAGCTTTTACTGTAACAACTTCCATATTGTCAGGCCGGTGGGCATATTTTTAGAGCTTCTAAGCTCTGCCTGTGCTACAGTGATCAGACTTTAGTCTGTTATAAATTTAGCACTCTGGTTCGATATACATTGATATGGTGAACAGGCTGTTAGAATTTCAAGACATGGAAAAGGATGTGACTGAAAGTGTAGGGTTGCACATTCAAAGGCATATTAAAAGTTAGTAAGACCACCAAGATATATTTTACATTCTTCTGAGATAGTCTCTTAACCAGTAGATTTATGTATAATTGTAGTAGCTGATAGTAGAATCATGGAATCACAGAATGCACTGGGTTGAAAGAGACCTCTAGAAGTTATCTTCTCCATCCTCTTTGCAGTAAGCAGAGACATGCCCAACTAGATCAGGTTGCTCAGAGCCCCATCAAACCTGACCTTGAATATTTCCAGGAATGGGGCCTCCACCAGCTCCCTGGGCAACCCATCCCATTGTTCCACCACCCTCACAGTAAAGAGCTTCTTCCAATTCAAAGCTGTCTAGCTTAAAACCATTGTCCCTTGTCCTAGTGCTACATGCCTTTGTTAATAATCCCTTTCCTGCTTTCTTGTATGTCCCTTTTGGGTACAGGAAGTTGTAGTTTAAATACTTAGACAGAAAAAAAGAGATTTGGGGGAACTAAAAAGGTGCAGAGTGACAGAGTAGCAAGTGTCATCCCACCTGGAGGTGTTCAGGAAGCATGTAGATGCGGTGCTTGAGGATATAGTTTAGTGGTCCTGGTAATTGAGTTACACTTGGGCTCGATCTTGAAAGTCTTTTTCAACATTAATGGTTGTATGATTCTGTGTTTATCCAACAGAATCTGCTTCTCAGACTCCTTATAGATAATTCTACCTGAATTAAAAACAAACAAAAACCCAAACAAAAAGCGTATCTTAGCAGTTTTGAATGTGTGTTTGCCCCTGTGCAAGTGTTGTAGGAGTTTAAGAAGCAGGTAAGCTTTAAATCTTTATTTTAAGAATAATTCTGAAGAATTAATAGTAAAGACTGAGCAGTATTTAAATAAGAAAAATGTCCATATGAAATCTGCAGAGGGGTTATAAATATAAAATAAGTATAACCTCCAAAGTAAATGAACTCTCATATTTATTTCTTTGTCACAGAAGCACTGTAAGATGTTATATGTCTGTGGAATAAATCTGTTGTAAAGCTTACTGCACTAGTGATCGATATGGTTATGTGTTGTGTAGTAATCTGTGGGTTTAGGCAAAGCCATGAGTAAAGGGTGGCTACATAGACTGGTTTGGCAGCAGGAATTAGAGGTGGGATTTTATCTGCTGCATGCCCATTGCAGGCTGAGTTGTTCTAGCACTTCTCTTTTGCAGGGTCTTTGTTGTATACAGGATCTGTAACTTCAGTCTGAGGGTTAACAGAGAAAACAGAAAGTCTGTGGAACATGTGTTGATCACAGCAGGGAGTCAAACACTGGTGGAAACTTAAGTTTCAATCCTTATTGCCTCTAGGTGTTTTCAAATGGCTATGCAAAGTACCTGAGCTTGGTGCTTTGTTTCTGATTTTCTTTCCCCCCCTATAAGTAATTAAGAGTTAGAAGACATCATATTATGTGAGAATATATTAGTGTTTTGGGTTGGCTTAATGTCTTAGGAAATATTCCTTGTAAAGAGGTATGCAATTTCTTTTCCTAGTGTGCTTCTATGGTGAAATAAATCCATACTCTCCTGTGGTGAAATATTGGCATGGGAGGAGGTCAAGGAAACAAATAATTTAGCAATTCTCTTAAAATCCCTCAACATTCCATCAGAACGACCTGACATGGGATGTTCATATGCTCTGCGTTCTGTTTTCTTCTTTTCTTTTCTTTTCCCTCCGTGCTCACATCAGGGCTGTGGACCTCCACGATTCATGTGTGTTCTATGAAACAGGCACTAAGGGATTGGAGTAGTGTAACTGCAGCTGGTGAAACTATGCTTCTTTTATTTTAAAGCTGCGGTTTCATCCAAACTGATTTTTGAAGTCTCTGTTATGGACAGTTTTGGTAACGTTTTTATGTGAATGTGTTTAAGCAGCATCTTGCATGTGTAAAACAGGAGTGGAAAGCAGCTGACCTGAAATTTGACTTCATCTTGCCTTTGCAGATATCTCTTTTGATAAACTGGTTTTGTGTTATCTTTGTTTCTTTGTGTGTGAAACATAGACCATGATCATGTTTAGCTCACCGAATTATATGAAGTACTTCAGAATCTGTTCTAGAAAAGGATCTTTACATTAATGTTGTGCTGTTGGCTGACAGTGTTGACAACAACAACCTGCAACTACAGATTGCCACCTACTGATAGTATGTATTGTATAACTCACACCACAGCCATTAAATTTTCTTCCCTACAATAAATGGTGACTTCAAATACTGAAGCTGCATACTCAGTGCTATTAAGGGAAGACCATACTGAATCTGCAGTGTGTGTAGCCTTTGAATGGAAAAATTAAGTGCAAACTTTTTAGAGATCAATATTTACTTCCTAGGAAGAGCCCAAGTTGTAACTTTCTTCCGTAGAGCTGCTGTTTTCTGTTTGAGGCTTGGATAACAAAAAAATCCTCTTGTCACCTGAGCTACCCTGGTGCAATTAATGAGAACATCTGTTACAGTGTATTTACAATGTCCTTACTGACATTTAGAAGTAATAATCTGTCAAGTATTTCAGCACTGATTTCAAATAAATGTCCATCAAGTGGAAAAGAACTTAGTGAGTGTAAAGAGTGCAGCTTTTTTTCCTGTGTGATGAAAAATCCTTGGATTAAGATGTGTCCTGGAGCAGTATTCTTAATTCAGACAATTCCTTAATCTGCTTCCAGCTACGTTTCCTTCAGTGTTTAAAGAATTAATTTTTGTGCTAAACTCAGTGAAGACTTGAATTTATTCAGGCACTGTAATGTTAGACTTTTAAAATAAGTCAATGTGTTGCTTGTCTGCCTAATTGGTATTTTCACATCTGTTTCTCAAGATATCTGTAGATATGTTAGTCATTGCATGAAGATTTCGTCTCTTCAAACCACTTCTCAGTACTACTGAGTTTTAACACAAGGGAGCAGAATATACTGGCATGACTAATGCCAGATCTATGTGATTAATATTGTTATTTTCTTATTACAAAAAGAAAAGATGCATTAGGATTTAGAGGGATAGAATGAAAGACTGAATCACCAGTTAAGTTGGAACATCCTTTAAATAACTGCCAGTGGTTCCTGCTTTTTCATGCAGCTCTATTAAAGGTAAAAGACAGAGCTGCAAAGAAAAGTGAGTTGAGCAGTGAATTTAAAATGTGTACCATCAGACAGGCTTTGTTTGTGACCTTGTTAGATTGATATTTTACTGGAAAGACTCAGGTTTCTTCCTTAGGAAGCAGATAGAATATTTTCATTTTTATTTGTTCAAGTCTGTGTTTGACTCTTCAAAAGACTTTTTGAAGGGTTTCACTCTCTGCAGTACCTTCTGTTTGTGGATCTGTGCTTCAATTTGACTTTAGTATAGAGACTTGGTTTTTGCTTCACTGTGCATAAATGTAGTGTCCTACAATAGCTTAAAAAAAAAGATAGGGCTGGCTTTCTGGTACAGGACCAGAGTCCTGATTATTTTAAACCTGTTTCTGTGTTGTTTGTGTTTGAAAAAGCAGAGTCCACTTAGGTGAAGTGTTTAAGGTTTGTGGTTTACTTGGATTGCCTACTCCATGCTAATCCAGTGAGACAAGAATAACATAGAGAACATGCAAAAAGGCAGAGGAAATAAACATACATAAACCAATCCAATCAAAACCTACTATAGGTTGAAAATTATCTTCTTTTGACACTGTTGCAAACATCTTATTAACCAGTGAGGGCAAGTGTCCAAGTGACACTGCCTGTGTTTTGTTCAAACAGGTAACAGTCATGTGGAATAGACTGAAAGCCAATGTTCAGTTCCAAAGGCAACCTCTTTATTTCTTGTGGCTTGACTCAGGCCCAAGAGAACCCATTGTGAACTGGTTTAGCTAGCCAGGAGCGCAGGTAAGAGGTGTGCTCAAAGAAGTGCGTATGTGCACACACGTGGAGTATTCTGACATCTGACGTAGCTCTTCAGAACTGTCATTGTTCTGGCTATAGTAAGATCAGGTACATGCCAGGAAGAAATTTTTTGTTCAGGAGTTGCCTAACACCTGTGCATACTTTTAGGTCTTTTTTTTTTCTTCTCTACAACGGGTCTTTGTCTTCTGACCGTGTGTTAAGTGGAGGAAGAAGAGGAAAGGAGAATGGACTCTGTGTATTTTTCAATAGTATCCAATGTTGGACTGTTCCAGACAGATACATGGAGGTTTCCAGATGGCCCTCCCCATGCTTCTCAACCACTAGTATGATACAGCATGGTGCTGATGTTTTGG